>NC_058520.1:73642870-73959120 GCF_904849725.1 Hordeum vulgare subsp. vulgare | reverse complement strand
ATGAATTTAGTCCTAATATAATAGGCATCCAAGAGGGATATAATAAAAACTTTCATATTAAGTGCATTGAATATGATGAGAAGTTTGATTCCTTGCATATAGTTTTGAGATGTGAGGACGGTGATATGAGAGTCATGCTAGTAAGTAATTGCGAATTAGAAAAAATACTTGTGTTGAAGCTTGTGATTCCCGTAGGATGCACGTGTGGAGAACTATTGTGTGATGAAGTCGGAGCATGACTTGTTTAATGATTGTCAACCTTTGTGTGGAGGTTGGGATCGTGCGATGGTTGACTCCTACCAACCCTTCTCCTAGGGGCATGCGTCTAATACTTTGCTTCGATAACTAATAGGATTTTGCAATAAGTATATGAGTTCTTTATGACTAATGTTGAGTTCATGGATTATACACACTCTCACCCTTCCACCTTTGCTAGCCTCTCTAGTACCGCACAACTTTTGCCAGTACATTAAATCCACCTTCCTTAAAACAGCGACCATATCTTTTCCTCAAAATAGCCACCATATCTACCTATTATGGCATTTTCATAGCCATTCCGAGATATATTGCCATGCAACACCACCGTCCTATTTTTTTATGACACGCACCATCACTTCCATATTGCTTGTAGGGTCATACTTTGTTCTAGCTATCGTTGTAATCTTTTGAGTTGTAAGTAAATAAAAGTGTGATGATTTGCATTATTATAGCATTGTCCCATGTGAGAAAAAGGATAATGGAAGCTATGATTCCCTCACAAGTTGGGATGAGTCTCCAGACTTTACAAAAAGATAAAAGAGTCCAGCGAAGGCCATAAAAAAATAAAGAGGCCATAGAAGCCCATCCAAGAAAAAGAAAGAAAGAGAAAAAAGAGAGAAAGAGAGAATGGACAATGCTACTATCTTTTTCCACACTTGTGCTCCAAAGTAGCAACATGTTCTTCATAGAGAGTCTCCTATGTTGTCACTTTCATATAACTAGTGATATACATCTTTTGCACAACCACGTAGTTTTCTTTTTGAGCTTTCATACACTTATAGATCTAGTGCATTGTTGCATGGCACTCCCTACTAACTCACATTAATATCTATTGATGGGTATCTCCATAGCCCTTTGATATGCCTAGTTGATGTCAGACTATCTTCTTCCTTTTTTTTGCAACTGATACGTCTCCGTCGTATCTACTTTTCCGAACTGTTTTGCCCTTGTTTTGGACTCTAACTTGCATGATTTCAATGGAACTAACCCGGACTAACGTTGTTTTCAGCAGAATTGCCATGGTGTTGTTTTTGTGTAGAAATGAAAATTCTCGGAATGACCTCAAAATTTACGGAGATTTTTTCTGGAATTAACGAAAAATACGTGCGCACAGATCCACCGGAGGAGGTGTGCCAGTGGGCCACAAGCCCCTGGGCCGCGGCCACCCTCCTGACCGCGCCGTGAGGGCTTGTGGGGCCCACGTGGCATCACCACCTCCAAACTCAGCTCTATTTATTCCTTCTCCCCCGGAAAAAATCAGGGAGAAGGTTTCATCATGTTTTACAATACGGAGGCGCCACCACCTCTTGTTCTTCATCTGGAGGGAAGATCTGGAGTCCGTTCGGGGCTCCGGAGAGGGGAAATCGTCGCCATCGTCGTAATCAACCTTCCTCCATCGACAATTCCATGATGCTCTTCACCGTTCGTGAGTAATCTCATCGTAGGCTTGCTGGAAGGTGATGAGTTGGATGAGATCTATCATGTAATCGAGTTAGTTTTGACGGGGATTGATCCCTAGTATCCACTATGTTCTAGATTGATGTTGCTACTACTTGGCTAGGCTTAATGCTTGTCACTAGGGCCCGAGTGCCATGATTTCAGATCTGAACCTATTATGTTGTCGCCAATATATGTGTGTTTTCGATCCTATCTTGCAAGTTGTAGTCACCTACTATGTGTTATGACCGGACAACCCCAGAGTGACAATAGCCGAAACCACTCCCGGAGATGACCATAGTATGAGGAGTTCATGTATTCACCACGTGTTAATGCGTTGGTCTGGTTCTTTATTAAAAGTAGAACCTTAATATCCCGTAGTTTCAATTAGGACCCCGCTGCCACTGGAGGGATGGACAATAGATGTCATGCAAGTTCTTTTCCCTAAGCACTTATGACTTCATACATAATACATGCCTACATTAGATTGACGAACGGGAGCTAGTTACATATCTCTCATGTTATAGCTATTACATGATGAATCACATCCGTCATACTCATCCATCACCGATCAACTGCCTACGAGTCTTTTACTATTGGTCCTTGCTACGTTACTTTGTCTAGGCTTGTCCCTTGCTACAAAAGGGATTGGGCCACTTTGCTACTACTGTTGCTACTGATGTTACTCTGCTCCTACTGCTGTTACTCTGCTGCTACTGCTGTTCCTTGCTACTTTGCTGTTACTTGTTGCAAGACTTTTTCGACACCGTTGCCGGGGAAGAATAGTTCCCCGTCCACGTGCAACTTACTGGCGCCATTGATACAACACTTAGGAATAGTCTGTCGTCAACAGATCTATTTCTGACACCGTTGCTATCATACTACTTTCCTACTGATACTTTGCTTGCAGACACTAATCTTTCAGGTGTGATTGAATTTGACGAACTCAGCTGCTAATACATGAGAATATTCTTTCGCTTCCCCTTGTGGCGAATCAATAAATTTGGGTTGAATACTCTACCCTCAAAAACTGTTGCGATCCCCTACACTTGTGGGTTATCAAGACCTTTTTCTGGCACCGTTGCCGGGGAGGCACAGCTATATTCTCTGAGTCACTTGGGATTGACGTCTGCCAATCACTATGAGGAATCCAAAATATCCAAGAACTAAAATCTTGCCTTCCACTACGAGGAGAGGTAAGGAACTGCCATCTAGCTCTGCACTTGATTGGCCTTCAGTTTTGAGTAAGTTTGCGACTTCGCCTCGTGCTAGAAATCTTGATATGTCGCCTGTGCTTGATGATGCTATTTCTGCTGCCCATGATGCTATGCTTGATACTATCCCTGATGATGCTATGCTTGATACTATGCCTGATAGTGCTTTGCCACTAGGTGCATTCCTTGATGCACATATTGCTAGAGTTGCTGCTAGACGTGATGATACTTCTGAAACTGCTGATACTATTGAAGTAGAACGTGAATTGCATGTCATGCCTGAACGCTATGTTATGGAAGGAGAGATAGACGAGGATTTTCTTGCGTGTAAGGATAGCTAAGATGTTGAGAAACTACTGCTCAAGTGGAAATAAAAATCTCTGAACGCTAGGATGAAATACAACCCGAAGTTTGCTACTTCGCCTATCTTTGTGACCGATAAGGATTATGAATTGTCGGTCGACCCTGAGTTAATCACTTTGGTCGAATCAGGTTCTTTTCACGGTTATGAGTCTGAAACGGTTGTAGCCCATCTTACCAAACTGCACGATATAGCCACCCAATTCACGAGTGAGGAAAAGATCCGCCACTACTACATCCTCAAGCTGTTTCCTTTCTCGCTAAAGGATGATCCTAAGACTTGGTTCACTTCTCTTGCTCCTGGTTGTGTGCGTAGCCCCCAGGATATGGTCTACTACTTCTCTAAAAAATATTTCCCTGCCCATAAGAAGCAAGCTGCCTTGCAGGAAATATACAACTTTGCTCAAGCTGAAGAAGAGAGTCTCCCACAAGCTTGGGGGAGGCTCGTCCAGCTACTGAATGCTTTGCCCGATCACCCTCTTGAGAAGAATGAAATACTTGATATCTTCTATAATGGACTTACCGATGCTTCCAAAGACCACCTAGATAGTTGTGCTGGTTGTGTTTTTAGGGAACGAACCGTAGAACAAGCCGAGATCCTATTGAATAACATCTTGTGCAATGAGAATGATTGGACTATTCCCGAACCACCTCCTAAGCCAACTCCAAAGAAAAGAGGTATTTCTATTCCTCAGTCCTAAAGATATGCAAGAAGCCGAGAAATCTATGCAAGAGAAAGGCATCATATCTGAAGATGTGAAAAAACTACCACCTATCGAAGAGATCCATGGTCTTGATAATCCGAAGCAGGTAGTAGAAGTAAATTCTCTGCGTTGGTTTGAAAAGAGTGATATTCCTTTTGATAAACCTGCTAGCCTATGCCTGGATGAATTTGATAACTTTGTTGCCAAACAACAGAGTTTCAATGATTATGTTAGCAGACAATTGGAACATAATGCTCGTATGCTTAGTCATTTAAGTGCTTGTGTGGACAGAAATGTCAATGATCTTAAGCTCCTGAGTAAACATGCCTCTATGGTTACTACTCAAGTAGAACAAGTACTTAAAGCTCAGAATGACTTGCTCAATGAGTTGAATGACAGTTCTGTCAGAGTTGTTACTAGAGGCGGTAGAATGACCCAGGAACCTTTGTATCCTGAGGGTCATCCTAAGAGAATTGAACAAGATTCTCAAGGAGTTAGCACTGATGCACCTAGTCATCCTAGAAAGAAGAAGAAAGATGATAGGAATCTGCACGCTAGCAACCCTGTTGCTGCTACACTTGAGAGTCCAAACAATGCCTATGTTTCTGATGCTGAGACACAATCAGGTGATGAACATGAGCCTAATGATAATATCAATAGTGATGTTCATGAAGATGCTCAACCTAGCAACGATAAGGATGTGGAGATTGAACCTGTTGATCTTGATAACCCACAGCCTAAGAATAGAAGATACGGTAAGAATGACTTTGTTGCTAGGAAGCATGGTAAAGAAAGGGAACCATGGGTTCAGAAACCCATGCCTTTTCCTCCCAAACCATCCAAGAAAAAGGATGATGAGGATTTTGAGCGGTTCGTTGAAATGATCAGACCCGTTTTTCTGCAAATCCATTTGACAGATATGCTCAAAATGTCTTCATATGCTAAGTACATCAAGGATATTGTGACTAATAAGAGAAGGATACCTGAAGTTGAGATTTCCACCATGCTGGCTAATAATACCTTCATGGGTGGAACTCCCAATAAACTACGTGATCCCGGTGTGCCCACTATACCTTGCTCCATTAAAGGTAACTACATTAGAACTGCTTTATGCGACCTTGGAGCCGGTGCTAGTTTTATGCCTCTCTCTCTTTATCATAGACTTGAACTGGATAAGTTGACACCCACTGAAATCTCTCTGCAAATGGCCGACAAATCAACTGCTTTCTCTATCGGCATTTGCGAGGATGTGCCTATTGTGGTTGTCAATGTCACTATCTTGACAGACTTTGTTATTTTGGATATTCACGAGGACGATGCCATGGCGGTCATCCTCGAAATACCCATTTTAAACTCTGCAGGGGCTGTTATTGATTGCAACAAATGCAATGTCACTTTCTATGTGAACAGTAATAAGCATACGGTGCACTTTCCGGAGAAACAATATCGAGTACATTGCATCAATGCTATCGAAAAAACTTCATCGATTCTTATTGGGAGCTTTGAATGCCCTATACCTCGTGTTAAGATGAAGTATGATTTGCTTATTGGGGAAATACACATCCCCATTGAGGTGACCTAGTGACAATTCGAGAATTCTCCGTTCTCTTTTGCGATTCGAAAAGGTTTGTCGAGAAGACTTGATCAACCTCATTGACGGATTTCTTTCGATGACCATGAGATGGATAAATTGAGGAGTCACAAACCTCTGTTCCAAGCTTTCACCTTCCGTTGCTTAGAAGAAAAATGTTAGATTTAGTTTATTTTTGTCTGCTTTCTGTTTTAGCGTCTGGTAGAACAGTACCCCGAAAATAAAAGTTCTCCGAACGTCCTGAAAATCAAGTATGACCTTTTCTAGAATTTTTGAAAAATACTGAAACAAAGAGCTTGTCTGGGGGCTGCACCAGTGGGCCACAAGCCCTGACGGCGCGGGCACCCCTCTGGCCGCGCCACCCAGGCTTGTGGGGCCCATAGTCACCCCCTCCACTCATTCTTGCTCTCGTCTGGTTCTCCTACCTCCAGAAAAAATCGTTTCGCAGCTCAAACCCGTGTTCTTGCTCCTCTTGCTGGGATTTTCGATCTCTTTGCTCAAAGCACCATTCTTCGAACTGTTTTGGGGAAATTACTCCTTGGTAAGTGACTCCTCCATTGGTCCAATTAGTTTTTGCTCTAGTGCCTTATACTCCGCGTATTTTTGCTGCCTTGGTGATCCTTTTCTTGAGCTTTGCATGCTGATTCTAGCTGGTCCCAAGTAAATTTGATGCGTAATATGGCCTCTAGGCACTTGTTGGAGTAGTTGCTACGAGTTTGGGCCTTATTCACTTTTCCTTAGAATCACTAAAAATTTCAGAAATCTTCAGAGATAGAAAAGGGAAAAGATGAGGAGGTTCTTAAGAGGCTCTTCAAGCCATGACCCCAAGGATGATGGGAGTGAGAAGAAGCCCAAGTATCTGGTCCCTCGAGTCGCAGAAGTTCAAGCTTGCGAGTGGCCAAGCGACGTGTTCTTACGTGCCGCTGGAATTTATGAGGAATTTTATCACTTGGTGGGAAACGCAGGCCTTACCGCTTTCGTTGAACATAAGTGTCCGCAATACGTCCTCCTCACTAATATCTTCGTACAAAGCTTTAACTTCTATCCGAGGAAGAATCCTCCTATGGCTGAGTTCAAACTTTATGATATCTCCCAGCGCATGTCACTCCAGGATTTTTCCAATGTTTGCAAATTACCTTATGTTGGGGATATTCATGAACCTCATCCACGGGACTTGGAAGCTTTCATCGGTACAATTGCTGTAGGAGAGGAGAGAGGAGTGTCTTCCGCTAGAGCTGCTAGCATTCATTTTCTCGTGCTTCGGTACTTCTCACTATTTGTGGGAAAATGTTTGATTGGTCGTGGGAAAGCTGGGTCACTTAGTTCCCCAGATCTTGCGGTCTTGCGCGAAGCCCTTTATAATGATAAAACTTATAGCTTGGGCGCTATAGTAGCTCAACGATTGAACCTGAACCATTCTAAAGGTGTTGTCTATGGAGGTATCTATGTTACCCGTCTTGCCAGCCACTTTGAGATACCTATTAGACTTGAGGAGGAAGAAGAGGTTCTTCTTCCCGAGAGATATCTAGATTACGATAGCATGGTTCGCCATGACTTTCTTGATAGAGATATAAATAGAAGGATGATTTATAACCTGGTATTTAGTCAGGGTACTCGTGAGACTATTACTTTGCCTGCTCCTTCTTTGTTCAATCTTCATGCACGCAGGTACATTATTATGCCCTCGGACATCTACGCATATTGGGGCTTAGCCCAACCACAGGTGCCTGTGCCCGAGCCGCCAGTCGAGTACTAGACGCCTGTTTATCAATGGGAGCCAGAGGAGCTCACACAATAGTGCCATCCTCAGTCCACTTCGGAGTATCCCAGAGCTGGTTATTTCCCTCCTTGGGAGTAGACCAACTTAGGCCAAAAGCCTAAGCTTGGGGGAGTACGTGTTCTCACCGACTTTACATTCTTGCTTATGCTTTCACTTTGTTAGCCGGTGTTCACACTTTGACACTGTATCATCCATGCTAGTTTATTTCTTTTTCTCGTTTTCTTTTCGTGTGTCTGTCTAGTTTAAGAAAAACCAAAAAGATTTTCTTGTTCTTCTTTTGCTTGTTGTAAGCTTTCCCGTGTAAATAGTTTTCTTTTTCTTTGGGTCACGGTAGAATATATTGGTTACAATGTTTAGTGGCTCTTGCATGCATACCTATTTAGCTTTCAAAGAGCCATATTACTTTGTCTTCTCCTTTGTGTCTGCCTGCAGATTCAAGCTTTAGTCCAATGCACGAGCACTCTTATTATTGTTCACATCGTTCGGTCGTGCAAGTGAAAGGAAATAATGACGATATATGATGAAGTGACTGAGCCTGGAAAAGCTGGTATGAACTCGATCTATTTTGTTTTTGTAAATATGACTAGCTCATCGTGCCTGATTCAGCTTTGTTGCGAGAGAAACATGTTTGCAATGAAAATTAGAGATCATAGTTGCTTATGCCATGCTTACTTAGCTAGGAGCTTATAATGGTTTGTCTTGGATGCCCACATGAATTTTGAGATGACTGTGTTGTAGTATGATAGGATGGTATCCTCCTTTGAATGATTCAAGTGGCTTGACTTGGCGCATGTTCACGCATGTAGTTGAAACAAAATCAACATAGTTACATATCTACATTAGATTGACGAATGGGAGCTAGTTACATATCTCCCCGTGTTATAGCTGTTACATGATGAATCACATCCGTCATACTCATTCATCACCGATCCACTGCCTACGAGTCTTTCACTACTGGTCCTTGCTATGTTACTTTGTTCAGGCTTGTCCCTTGCTACAAAAGGGATTGGGCCACTTTGTTACTACTGTTGCTACTGCTGTTACTCTGCTGCTACTGCTGTTCCTTGCTACTTTGTTGTTACTTGTTGCAAGACTTTTTCGACGCCGTTGCCGGGGAAGAATAGTTCCCCGTCCACGTGCAACTTACTGGCGCCATTGATACAACAGTTAGGAATAGTGTGCCGTCAACAGATCTGTTTCTGACACCGTTGCTATCATACTACTTTGCTACTGATACTTTGCTTGCAGACACTAATCTTTCAGGTGTGGTTGAATCTTACAAACTCAGTTGCTAATACTTGAGAATATTCTTTCGCTTCCCCTTGTGGCGAATCAATAAATTTGGGTTGAATACTCTACCCTCGAAAACTATTGCGATCCCCTACACTTGTGGGTTATCAGCAACCCCTACCACATTCTGTTCCACCTATAGTGATATATCCATGGCTCACACTCATGTATTGCGTGAGAGTTGAGAAGGTTTGAGAACATAAAAAGGGTGAAACAATGGCTTGATTTTCACCAGGGTTGTACAAGATTTAGATACTTTGTGTGGTGAAGATGGAGCATAACCAGACCATATGATTTTGTAGGGATAACTTTCTAAGACCAAGCTATTTCGAAAGGAAGCAATTACCTTATTAGTATGCTTGAAGTATTATTGTTTTTATGTCAATATATACTTTTGTTTTGACTCTTATGGATCTGAATATTCATGCCACATTAGACAATATTACATGGATAAATATGTTAGGTAGCATTCCACATGAAAATTATGTTTTTATCATTTAGCTACTCAAGGACGAGCAGTAATTAAGCTTGGGGATGTTGATACGTCTCCAACGTATCTATACTTTTTGATTGTTCCATGCTACTATATTATATTTTTGGATGCTTTATATGCATTAATATGTTGTTTTAAATTATTTTTGGGACTAACCTATTAACCTAGAGCCTAGTGCCAGTTTTTGTTTTTCCACGTTCTTGAATTTTGCAGATAAGAAATATTAAAGGGAGTCCAAACAGACTAAAATCTCCAGAAAGATTTTTCTTGTACCAAAAGACACGCAATAGACTTGGAGTAGGGGGCAAGGCAGTTGCAGGGAGGCCACAAGCCTGCAGGGCGCGCCCTGGGGGGTGGTCATGCCCCCTAGCTTGTGGCCCCCCTGCAGGTCTCCTACCCCTAATTCTTGGTATTTAAAATCCCAAATATTCCAATATCGCCAAAGAGAGACACAAAAATACTTTTATGCCGCCGGGAGCCTATGTTCCCGAGAAATCCAATCTCGGAGCCTTTTGCGGTAATCTACTGGAGAGGGAATTCATCACGGAGGGCAGCTACATCAACTCCATTCCCCTCCGATGATGTGTGAGTAGTTCAGAATAGACCTACGGGTCCATATCTAGTATCTAGATGGATTATTCTCTCTCGTTGATCTGCTATACCATGTTCTTCATGATCTTTATGGAGTTCTATCTGATGTAATACTCTTTTGCGGTGTGTTTGTCGAGATCCGATGAATAGTGAATTTATGTTCAGATTATCCATGAATATTATTTGAGTCTCTTCTGAATTCTTATATGCATGATTTCATATCTTGGCAAGTCTCTTCGAAATATTTGTTTGGTTTGGCCAACTAGATTGGTAATTCTTGCAATGGGAGAAGTGCTTTGTTTTAGGTTCAATCTTGCGGTGTCCTCACCTAGTGACAGTAGGGGTAGCGAGGCACGTATTGTATTGTTGCCATCAAGGATAAAAAGATCGGGGTTTCATCATATTGCTTGAGTTTATCCCTCTACATCATGTCATCTTACTTAATGTGTTACTCTGTTCTTCATGAACTTAATACTCTAGATGCAGGCAGGAGTCGATCGATGTGTGGAGTAATAGTATTAGATGCACAATCGTTTCGGTCTACTTGATACGAACATGATGCCTATATGCATAATCATTGCCTTGAATATCTTCATAATTATTTGCTTTTCTATCAATTGCTCGAGAGTAATTTGTTCACCCACCGTATTATTTTCCTTTTTGAGATAAGCCTCTATTTAAACCTATGGCCCCCGGGGTCTATTATCCATATCATATTTTCAGATCTATAAACCAAAAATACCAAACAAAACTTTTTTGTAATTAATTTACTTTAGTTTTACTTTCAGATCTTTCAATACTTTATATCTATCTCTATCATATCTCATCCTTGCAAATAACACTGAAGGGATTGACAATCCCATTATAGCGTTGGGTGCAAGTATTTAATTATTTGTGTAGGTACTACTATTGGACTCTCGCTTGTCCCTCCTACTAGATTGATACCTTGGTTCTCAACAATATGAGGGAAATATATATCTACTTTGCTGCATCACCCTTTCATCTTCAAGGGAAAACCAACGCAAGCTCAAGAGGTAGCAAGAGCTCTGTGCCCATCTGGAGCCATTTCCGGTGCCGTACCGGAGGGGGATCGATCATAGAGGGCCTCTACATCATCATTGTTGTGCTCATAGTGATGTGTGAGTAGTTCACCACAGACCTAAGGTTCTATAGTTATACCTAGATGGCTATCTCTCTCTCTCCCTCTCTCTCTATCTCTTGATCTTCAATACAATGATCGTCGCATCTTCACTTTGATCTATCCTATCTAATTATTTTGTGTGGTGCATTTGTTGGGATACGATGAATTGCGGGTTTATGTTCAGATTATTCGTGATAAATATTTGAGTCTTCTCCGAATTCCATTATGATTCTCATTTGCATGATTATTATAGCCTTGTGAATTTCTCCGATCTATTAATATAGTTTGGCCAACTAGATTGATATTTCTTCAGTGAGAGGGGCGTGTTGTAGTGGGTTAAATCTGAAGGGGTTCTATGTCCCAGTGACATAAGGGTACAAGGACACATATTTGTATTGTTTCCACTAAGGATAAAACGATGGGGTTAATTCATATTGATTGAGTTCTCTTTGTCTACATCATGTCATTGTTCTCCAAGCATTACTCTGTTTTAGTTAATACTCTGTATGCATGTTGGATAATGGTTGTTGGGTGGATTAATAGTAATAGGTCCGCGCAGGAGTCGACATATTTGCTTATCGATGTGATGCCTATATATACATGATCATTATCGTGAATATCACATAACTATGCACTTTTCTATCGATTTCCCAATAGTAATTTTTTTTACCTACCGTGTGCCTACAACATGAGATATGCCATTAGGGAGAACTATGGACCCTGGGTCAATTCACTTATAAGTTTAGAGACGCTGCAATTTCCATGCTATCATTTATTTGTTTTTTATTTATTTTGATTTTACAATTATCAACTATCATCTACACACTTTAATTGCTTGCAAATAACGAGTCCAATGGGATTGCCAACCCTCTTGCTTGTGTTGGGTGCAAATGTTTGCTTACTCATGTGCAGTCGCTGAAGGCGGGGGTTGGTTGTTACTACTACAGGTCCCATAAACCTTGGTTCTCTACCGAGGTAAATACTTACCTATAGTGTGCTGCATCACCCATTCCTCTTCATGGAAAACCCAATGCAGATCACAAGCAACACCTCCCTTGGCCTCCGATGCCCCTCTGTTTCCTATAAATCCTCTAATATCCCAAAATCCTAGAGAGCCTCCCCAAACATTGTTTTTTCTACCACAAGTCTTTGTTCCGCCGTGTAGCCATCGGGAGCCTTGTTCTGATTCCCTGTCGGGTGGAGGGGATCGATTACGGAGGGCCTCTACATCAACCATGTTGATCCCATTGTGACGTATGAGTAGTTTACAATAGACCTACGTGTACGTAGTTAGTACTTAGATGGATATATGTGTTTCTATGTTCTTCAATAAAATGTTCATTGCATCTTCGTGATGATCTTTTCGCAGTAATCACTTTGTGCGGTGCGTTTGTTGGGATCCGATGAATTGTGGGTGTATGTTCAGATTATTCATGAGATTATATTGATTTCCTTGCTGGTCTTTCATATATATGCATGATTATGATAGCTTCATAAATCTCTCCGATCTATTGATTTGATTTGAACAACTAGATTGATCTATCTTCATTGAGAGGGGGTGCGTTGTAGTGGGTTCAATCTTGCGGTGCTCTATATCCGAGTGACAAAGAAGGGGACAAGAAAGGCATTTGTATTACTACCACTAAGGATAAAATGATGAGGTTGATTCGTATTAATTAGATTTTCTTTGTCTACATCATGTCATTCTTCTCCAAGCATTACTCTGTTTTATTTAATACTCTAGATGCATGCTGGATAGCGGTCGATGGGTGGAGTAATAGTAGTAGATGCAAGGAGGAGTCGGTCTACTTGCTAACGGACATGAGGCCTATATGTAATGATAATTTCCATGAATAAATATTGCATAACTATGTGCTTTTATATCAATTTCCCAACATTAATTTGTTTACCCACCATATGCTTTCTACGAGAGAGAAGCCTCTAGCGAAAACCATGCCCCCGGGTCTATTCACAAATATATTTACAAATGTTCTTAATACCTTGCTGCCATTTATTTATTTTCTTTTTATTTTACAATTTGCAATAACCAATTATCATCTACACTAATCATTATCTTGCAAGTACGGAGTTCAAGGGGATTGACAACCCTCTTATCAGTGTTGGGTGCAAGTGTGTGCTCTTTTGTGTGTAAGCGCTGAACATAGGAAATTGCGTGGTTCTCCTATTGGTTCGATAGCCTTTATTCTCACTAAGGGAAATAATTATCTATATTGTGGTGCACTATCTCCTCATCTTTGGGGAAAACCTAACGTAGATCACAAGTATGAGGCATGATTTGTGGCACCATTGTCGGGGAGTATCATCAATTTCCTATCAAGTACACTCACACAAATTATCATTCACTTGTTCTACTCTCTACTTGGTTAGCAATGCTATCTTTATATTTGTCACACAAAAACAGAAATTAAAAAAGGTTTAAGGTAAATGGATCCTCATCCACTTCCTAATATTTTCAAATGACCCGATTATGTTAAACCAATTGCTAGTGAGTAGATTGCACTAGATTGTCTTCGTGAGGTCATACTTGAAAATTGATAATCTGAAAATTGTAGTGAAGTGTTAAAATAAATTTATGAAGTGATTCATGATAATTCCTTGAATGAACAACATGATTGCTAATTTTTAGTTTAAATTCCATACATATCAATTTTGCCAATGATCATGATTGGGGTGATACTCATGATAATTCTTGTGATCTTGAGAATTTTGAGCTTCTTCTGATCTACTATTGATAATGATATTTGCAACACAAATAAAAGTGGGTTTGGAAGAGAGCCAACATTAGGTAATAATGGTCCCACTACTTTGGAGAATAAACAGTCTTATGATTTTTTTATAAAAGTGGGTTCAGAGAGGTCATGACTTTAATTGACGTTAATGCCAGTACCTTGGAAGATTATAAATGTTTTATGCATGTGGACCATGAAGATAATATTTTATAAGATAGCTATATTATTGAATTTGATTATGATCCTACACGTAACTATTCTGAGAGAGGCAAATGTGGTTATAGGCATTTTGATGTTCAATTACCACACTTGATGTTCAAATTGTCATTGCTTCATTATTCCTACTTGCATATGTTAGACACTTCTTGTTTTAATAAATTGCTTACTTATAAAATGCCTATGAATAGGAAGTATGTTAGACTTAAATGTGATTGCCACATGTTCTATGATTCTCTCCTTGTTGTGACGCCCCGGTAGTTAAGCTAGAGTAGTCCCACGCTAATGGTGCCATGTCATCAATATTGATTAAGCCAAAATGCCATTGATAAAAATGAAAGGCAAATTAAAAATTGCAAGTTAAAAATTCAATAATCACATAAAAGGTGAAATAACAAATTCACACACCTGAAAACTAAAATCACGGTTAGGTTACAAATATTCCTTAAGTATTTGTAAAATAAAAAGCAACATTTTGGCAAGTAATTAAAAGCTCGAAAACAATTAAAACATAGGCCAAAAGTATAGATAAAGAGGCCTTTTGACTTATTAAAATATCCAAACCTATTTCAGTTGCCCCCAAACTTTGTGTAGCCCTGTCAAATATTACATCATTAATATTTGACCATGTGGATTATTTTTAGAAGTGTCTCTAGTGCTTTAAAATATTATAAAAATATATAAAAAAACTATTGCAGAATCATTTTTCCAAAGGAATAGGACTAACCCCATCGACTTTGGCCCCTCAGATCGGCCGAGGCGGCCCAGCCTGGCCTCCCCAACTACCGGCCCAACCGGGGGCATAACCCCCAGAGCCCCCGCAACCATAACCCCCACTCTTCCGACTCCCCCCATGCTCCCTCACCCCTCGCCGGAGCCTCCATCGCCGGCTGCCGCCTCTCCCTCATCGATCCTTCCCACGCCGCTGCCCCACTACAAGCGGTGGTGAGCACCACCTGGGGGCTCCCCCTTCTCTCCTTCCTTCCCCAATCCGGCGAGCTCCCTTCCGACCACCGCGCAGTCGTGCTCCCCTTTCTGACGTGCTCATGTGCCCGTGCTCGCCACACCCCGCTATGGCCGCGTCTGCACCGTCCCGCAGCCCTGCGCCCCGTCGACGTCCTCCTGTCAGCTTCGCGCCCACCGCGGCTTCGCCCAACCCTCACGCTGGGTGTGTCCCGCCACACCCGGCCGCGCCGGCCTCCGCCTCACTCGTCGCGAGCTTTTGGCCGCCCAACCCGCACGAGCACTCGTCGTCCCACCGCTGAGATGCTGCTCCTACACTACTACTTCCGCGTTGCTATCTCCTGCCACTACCACTTGCTCTCCCAGCTGCCGCTCGCTATTGATGTTGCCGCTGCCTCCAGCTACTACTACTGCTGCTGTTTGCTCCCGTTGCTTCGCCTTGTTGTTGCTAGCTGATGCTGCTTACTACTGCTATGTTGTTGCCGCTGTTTTTGCTCCCAAATGTTGCGTCTTATTGATGCCTATTGCTACTACATGCTGTTGTTGGCACCCCGTGTGTGTGTGTGTGTTTGCGTGTGCAGTGTGTGTGGGCTGTGTGTGTGAGGTGTGGCCGGTGTAGGATTAGCTTAGGATTAATTCTGTTAATGTTTTTGGATTAATTAGGGACTAATTTAGTCTAATTAAGCTAAATGGCCTCATGTGTTTAGTTATACTATTTAATGAATTACTTAGCCTAATAGTCTATGACATGTGGACCCCGTGTACCTATTGACTTTTCAAAGTTTGACTTGTCAACTTCTGACTAGAATGTTGACTGGATCCCTTGGCCCATTGATATACACATGCTGGCCCCTTGTGGGTGTAAAAAGTATTCTTCCTATTTAACAAATTAAAGGTAAAAATAGAAGAAATCCAGAATATCATTTAAACTTTGAAAATATTATATAAAACAATTCGTAATCCGGATGAAAATAATTTGTACGTGAAAGTTGATCAGAAAAACGAGACAAACCCGGATACCGTGTCCATTTGTGTGTCACGCACCCCTATCATAGCGAACATGGAACTTTTCCATCTGTTTCGCGTGTACGGTAGTAGCCAGAGACCCGGTAAATATGATCTGATATTTTCCTGATCCGTCTATGACGGGTGATACTACGTTCGCTCATGCCTAGCGCTGCATATAGCTATGTCATGCTTTGCGATGCTTTTCATTGCTCTATTATCTATTGTGTTTCCCCTATGTTGCTTCCTTTCTCGGTAGACCCCGAGATCGTGGATGATCCGGTGTTCGACTACTTCCCGGTCGAGGATCCTCTTTTGTCTACACAACAACCAGGCAAGCAAACCCCCCTTGATCATCCCTATATCGCCTGTTTCTTTCTCCCTCATGCTTGCATTAGAATTTTGCTACTGTTGTACATAGATCCTATTTAGATGCATAGCCTGTTTTCGATGAACTGCTACTTTACTGTACCGCAATCTAAACTGTTTAGTATAGATGGAGTAGTGATCCCCTTTTCCCCCTTAGTCCAGTTGCCCCCACTTTATCGTCAAGTCTCGATCACTGATCAACGAGCCAAGACCCGACATAGCACTCACACCCCCTTAGTTGTAAGACACTGCAGAGCTACTATTGAGTATCGAGGGTGACACCTCATTACATACTCTGATGTTAGCGTTGTAGTGTAGTTGACCGACGGTGGTTCTCGGAGGGTGATTCCTCGTTCACCACTTCCGATAACGACTCTATCTTACAACCCATCAGGCGTGGCCCATCGAGGGTGATTCCTACCTGGCCACCTTCACAGTTACATCATTCCCAATCCAATGGGGGTGATACCTCGGATCCCCCTGATGTTTCAACCACATAGTTACTTGACCTTGTTACTAGGAACACTGATGAATAAATGTTTGGCGAGTGGATTCCCACGTGGATGTGTCCATGAGTTAATTAAAATGCTAATGGATTTGGGTATTTGATCTGGGTTAGGCGAAGACCTTTTCACACTAACCGTCTACACGAGAGAACTTATGGGTACTCGACGTCATGGTATCAGCCGAAGCTCTTCAGACATCAGTGATGTCTATGCACGATTCTATTCTTGTAGACTATGTTGGGCCTCCAAGCACAGAGGTTTGTAGGACAACAGCAATTTCCCTCAAGTGGATGACCTAAGGTTTACCGAACTCAGGGAAGTAGAGGTTGAAGATGGTCTCTCTCAAGCAACCCTGCAATTAAGATACAAGAAGTCTCTAGTGTCCCCAACACACCTAATACAATTGTTAGTTGTACAGGTGCACTAGTTCGGCGAAGAGATGTTAAAAGGAAAGTGATATGGATGGTAAAACAAGGTATTGTAAATATGAAATAAAAATAGCAGCAAGCGAACATGAAACAAAACTGAAAGTAAACGGTGTTCAATGGTGGAAAACAAGGCCTAGGCTTCATACTTTCACTAGTGGCAACTCCCAACAAAATTAACATAGTCTAATCACATGATATTTCCACTAAAACATGCAATGGAGACGTACTCGAAGGTCATTCCTTTGTGATCAAGAGAGGACGAGAATTATGTAGGGCTACAAAAGACACCTCAGAGTTCGTAGTTGTCATCTATGGATTTCCCAATGTCACCGCGGCCATCCAAAGAGAGCACCACAATCACCACAATATATCTCAAGGATAGTCAAATACAAGCACCAAGGGACTCTCAATCTTGAATTAATTCACAAAATAGGAAATCACTCATGAAAATATTCTTCTAATCCATGTCCAATAGACCGCTGTCACCATGGTCTCGGAGATTATACTAGATTAGATCAAGTGAGTACATCCATCCAATACATAGAAGAAGAGGAAACATCATGGGATCACCGTAGATTAACATAGCCTATGATCACAATCAAAATCACATCATGGAAGAGAGAGATAACCACATAGCTACACGTAGAGCCCTCATCCCCGAGGGAGACTACTCACACATGGCCATGGTGAGCAAGAGGTTGATGGAGAGGTGCAGCCCGGAGAGGAGATGGCGGCCGGCGGCGGCCCAGACGGCGGCCACGGCCCTTGGGGACGGCGGCCCTTGGCCCCCATTCTTCCTTGGACATGGTGCTGGCATGGAGGTGGTTCTCCAGCCCAAGGAGAGGAGGAAATCTCATAACTTTTTGTGGTCCTCCAGAAATCAGGTTTTTCCTCTCCTTATATGAGTCGGGACGATCATCCTTGGCTCTCCGATAGATGCCCCTTTGATCCAAGAGCTCTTGGGCATCTCTGGAACGAACCCCTCTCAGCCCTAATGAGGTCTCCAAGTCGTGGCTTGGCCGAATCTATCTAATATGGTAAGAGTTGGACTCAATCATGTCACCGATTCCCGTAATGCCATAATCAGATATTTGTCCTTCAGTAAAACGGGCTTTCCTGCAGCGTCCGAACTTAAAATTGGGCAAAGTTTACATCTAGAATTATCAGCGTAAAATTCCCCACAACTTTACAATCTATTATTTTTCCATTTGACATCATCTTTGAGGCGGAAACAGACGATCTCCAAATTCTATAGGGGGGACAGATTTCAGGAAAGTCAAAGTCCCACTCCAACAAGGTTTACTCTTTTATTTTTGATAGTTCCTACATATCAAAGTGTAAAAAAAGAACATTGTGCACTTTTGTAACTATTAGTAGGTTAGTCCAAGTAAATATTAAACTTAATATAAAAACAATTATCAAAAGCATAAAAGTAGCATGAAACCATCAAAAATTATAGATACGTTTTGGACGTATCAACACCCCCAAGATTAGTTCCTACTCGTCCTTGAGTAGATGAAACGATAAAAACAAAATAATTTTTGAGATGACATGATACCAACATAATCTTGATCATCATATTTGTAAAACCTTTTGTAAGCTGAGATCATAGTACTGTAAACATAGGCATGATAGATATAATTCTAACAAAGAAACTTAGCAACCATGTTGCAAAATGAAAAGAAACACAAACAAAAGATCATAAATAATAATGCACTTGAAAGTTATACGTTTGTTTCAAGCATAAAGAAAACATAGCAAAGTGGTATTTTGCTTCTCCTTAAGAGTGGGGCAAAACATAAATGCCAGGACACCTTCGAAGTTCAAGTGGTGACTAGATACAAATAATTTGAGAACAACTAATAACATAATCATGAATCAATCAATAATAAATTTTGGGACTATGCACATTATACTCAGAATGAAAACTATGCTCTCTTAATTGGTGTATAAAGTTAGAAAATGAAGACTCAACATAAAAGTAAAAGAAAGGCCCTTCGCAGAGGGAAGCAGGGATTACTCACACAAGTAGAAAAAGGGTCTTTCGACCGAGGGCCGAAAGACCATTAGTCCGGATTCAAACAAAAACCGAGACCAATGCCAGGCATTGGTCCCGGTTCGGTTTGCCGGGGCATTGGTCCCGGTTCGGTTCATCTCATTGGTCCCGGTTCGGGGCAAAGACCAGAACTAAAGATCCAGCGACTTCCACGTGGCGTGCCGCGGAGCATTATTCCCGGTTTGTGGCAAGAACCTGGACTAAAGGGTAGGCTATTAGTCCCGGTTTGAGACAAAAACTGGGACTAAAGTGTTGCCTATATAAACCCTCGCCCTTGCCGACCCTCTCCTCTGTTTTTTGGCTATTGAAGTGTGCCCATGACATGCTCTTGCCACTCTAGTTCATGCACATGATGTCACTACAAGAAAAATGCTCAATTATGACCAAAAATAATGACGGCGGTTTAATTGGTCATTGATCCATGACCAAAATTCCGAAATTAGTCATGGCAAGTCTAAGAGGGTCCAAAGCCCATAATGTTATGACCTTTTGTGTCCATTAGGTCATGATGCTATTGCACAAATTGGTCATTAAGTGCTATCGATTGAAAAAAGAAGAAGAGAAAAAGTGATAGAGGTGTGTTGGATGAGGGGAGGCTTTTGAAGCGTTGGATGTAGGAGGAGTGGATGGCCAGGATCTGTTTCAAGGGAGTGATATGTGGCCTCGCATGTGATAGGCTGGCTGCCCAAAGTGAAAAGAAACGAGAAAAAAAAGTGAAATACAATCTCTATCTTGGCGATCCCCATCATGCCAAGGACGGCCGACAGTACGAGAAATCTCCAAAAAGGCGAGAAACATTACAACACACTAGTCATCTGAAGCTCCATACTAAATTAATTTCAACATTTTTATTTAGTTTCGTACTATATTTATATTGAACTTGGTTTCTAGATAATTTTTTTCCTTTTTCAATAAAAAACATAGGCCTAAGTTTGTTCGGGAACATCAATTACTTTAATGGTTTTACTTATCTAGAGCAAGTCATGATCGGCGTGACACGGTGTCTCTACCGTCGGATCTAGAAGAGATGGATGACTATGATCGATCGGATGGGGCCAATCCGTGGGAACAATGCATCGACCAAAGAAAGTAAATAATAATAAAAATAAATAAATAAATAAGTGAGGTAAAGCCTTTTTTGGATAAAGTGAGTTAAAGTCAGGCTCATGCGTCGTCGAGAGGTTTGGATCAGCCCGCGAACGATTTCGTTTGGTTTTCAGTTTCACAGCGCGCGAATAACAAATAAAGAAGACCATCTTTCAAAAAAAAAGACCACTTCTCGCCTCACCAATCCCACTGGCCCACCAATCCTTTCTCTTTCTCGTTTCTCCCTCTCCCCGCACCACTTCTCGCCGCCGCCACCACCACCTACGGTGCCCGATCCCGCCCGATTCCAGCGTCCTCCGGCGGCGCCCAGCACACCATCGTGTCCCCCTCTCAACGCTCCTTCCTCCCATCGGGCAAGATCCGACGCGCGCGTCCTCCAGCGGCCAAGCGTGACCCTGCCCACCAGCTAGGGTTTGTGCCAGCACGTCGCCGGCGTG
The DNA here is from genome assembly GCF_904849725.1 of Hordeum vulgare subsp. vulgare. Classification (NCBI taxonomy): domain Eukaryota; kingdom Viridiplantae; phylum Streptophyta; class Magnoliopsida; order Poales; family Poaceae; genus Hordeum; species Hordeum vulgare. The sequence goes on along the minus strand of NC_058520.1, from coordinate 73,938,424 downwards.
GCTCCGGCCTTGCTCCGGTGACTCAGGTGAGTCCCTCCACTCCTCCTCGTCACATACCCCATCTCTTCCTCACATCATTTCGTCTCCCTCGCAGATCGAGTGCATCGTCGCCGCTCGAGCAACGGGGGGCCATGGATGGGAAGGCTTCTCCTCCCTTGTCCCAGTGCCGTGAATGACACATCTCCTCCACTATCCCATGGAGACGGAGCTCCTTCTCCCACATCACGCATGGAGCCTCCCTCCCAGTGCCTGAAGCTCTAGAGGGTATGAATCCCCCCTGCTGTCTTTTTTCTACAACTTCTTTTCTTCTCCTCTTGATGTGTGCGCGTACTGTGCCAAGTAAAGGAATTCAAGGCCATGGGCGGAGAGAGAGGAGCTGCTCCTAGTACAGGAAGCAATGGAAGGTGGTCCTTTCTTGTTCTGTCTTTTTAAGTTTTCTATTTCTCTTCCCGATCTATAAATGTTAAAGGCTCTATTTTGTGCAGGTGCTGCCCTGATGAGGAGAAACTACTGCTGCAGGAAACCATTGATGATTGCTCCAATTGTTGGATTCGGTTCACCAAATATAAACCTATTTCTGCATACCAATATTTCATGTTCTTTTGCAGATCCCTAGTTCCTTCATCCAGTTTCCAATCCATGCATCTCTCAGAAAGGAATTTCCCGACCCGTGTAGATTATTGTTTTATGAGTTCTACTACAATGGAAGTTTTGTGCTATTTGGCTATGTTCAGTTACTAGGAAACTTCTAGGATCTGCACATGATTTAAGACAAACCTGTACAGATAATGAACATAAACTTTTAGATTGATGTTACTTATTCTAAGTGTAAAGGATGTCTAGTCAACTTGGTATTTTTAACAAAAACGGTTCATCAACAAGCTATATTAGATATCAATCCAAATTAAAATGATTTAACAGATAGACAATTTAATAAAGTCTGCTTGCCTGCTATTTATATACATAACTATTCGACAATGGCAAGACTTCATTGTGTGTATGAACGTGCACATATTATAAGTGTAGTTGGAGAAAACATTTGATCGTTGCTCTCTTTCTACTACTCTACCCGTGATGGAGCATATGCGTTCATCTATGTTTTTTTAAATAAAATAAGAGAAGACGTGACAGTGGGCTTGAGGCCAAGCTGGTGGCGTAGAAGTCCTTGTATCTCTTGTCCTTATACGCTGCTGGTGTGTAAACAGAGCATGAAAAAACTGCATTACAATTTTAGGAATCTAGTCCCTCCATTCTTAAATATAAGACCTTTTAGAGATTACACTATGAACTACATACGGATGTACATAGACATATTTTAGAGTATAGATTCACACATTTTGCTCCGTATATAGTCTATTAGTGGAATCTCTAAAAGGTCTTATATTTAGGAATGGAGGGAGTAAGAACAAAGCAAATTAAACTTAGAAAAAAAATGACTGGTACTTACTATGAACCAAGGCAATGACTGGTACTTCCTATGAACCAAGGCAATGACTTCTCGCGGCATATTGCCTCCTTCGAGGCCATATAGCACCAGTCATTTTCAGTTGACACTATTTCAGTTGCCTGCATTTTCATCACATGCAATTCATCGTCTATAAAGCAACGACACATTAGATCAAAAGAGAAACACCTTTTCAATCTCTGGCACAATTTTCTTTTCATACAGTAATTATTATCATGTCTGATGGATCCAAGTTAGCTAGCCCTACAATGGTTGCTTCAGTGGGTTTGATTTACTTGGTCATGCTTGTTGCATCTTAATCTCATGAGGCATGCCCTTGGTGCTGGATGATCAACTATTTTCATGTGTGAACCAGTTGCATCTTGATGGAAAGTAAACATGATTATTGCAGGTACATCATTTTTTTACCTCTCTAAAATTGCTGGCACCATCTTCCTGTAGTGTATGAATATCCATTATCTTTGTCGCGTAAGTGTCCTGCTAATATTATATTTTTCCTCTCTCGCATGATTGAATACTCACAGGATGTCACTGTTACGTGTTCCTTTATCACATCCTTTTTGTCTTCTAACTTTCGGAGGCTACTCCTTTACCATAACTTTGGCCTATCTCTATTATCTTTTTATCCACTCCCATTTACCTTTTTAGAACAAAATGGTTGGGTGGCAGCATGATCTTAGGATAAACAATAAATAACACTAAATCACTTAGCAAAAATAAACAATAAATACAAATTACTTTTGTATTCTAGTTTGCTTTAAGTCATGTTTCTGTGAACAAGAAAAACTTAAAAAAGAAGGTAGCCGGGTCAGGCAACAACCAGTTCAAGGCTGAAAGATTGCATGTAATATTCACATTATTTTCTCCCTTTGATATTAAACTGTGTACGTTTTGTTCATTTTGGATTTATCTTCTATCTTGTGTGCAGATTGCTGCTTGCTTGGGGGGAGATAAGCATGGCCTGGAGATAAGGAATCAAGGCGACAAGGACGGAGAGCTGGAGAGGAGCATAGCCAGATCCAAGATGCTTGGATAATTTCTTCTACATTACTCCAACAAATTCAGGACCCACCCAGGTTGCTGTTGTAGTTAAGTCAAATGAAATATTTGTATTATGCATCTATATAAGTTAGGACCGGCCCTGGGTGCGACCTCCAAGCAGTCCAATGACGGTATGTGATTCAACTTGCTGCTGTTGTTTTGATGAAACTTGTCAGGTTCCCATATTTATTACCATGCTTATGCACATCAGCCTTTGCTGCCGTTGTTCTTATAAGCTGCATATGGATGCCGGTATGTGATATTTCAATGGTGTTAGCTTCCTTGCTTATGTTATGTTTCCGCCACTTCATGAGGCCTGTAAGAAGCCTTATATTCTCAGCCTGAACAGAAATGTTCTATATTTATAAATATGTCTTCTTGTACCTTCTTCACATACTTATCTGGGAAATCTTAGAACCAAGTCAGCGACTATTTTATGTTCTTTTCTTGCAGTAACTAGTGGCTGGAATAAAATGTACATTGAATCTGACATGAATCTGTAGAAAATACGATGTTGTTTGTAGTTAATGTTGATTTTTTTGCTGTTTGTTGTAATATATTTGGAAACTATTTCATGAAACATTACACAAGCATAAAGCCAGTGAAAATGGCAATCAAAGTGTTGAAGCTTTGGAGGACCATCTGATTATACCAAGAAGAGCTTATTTAGGAATTGGCCATTGATGTCTTCCATAATTGATGTGCCCTTGTTAGGCGTTGAACCTTAATGTGTGGAGTCGGTGGATGATGTATTGTATTTACGTGATATGCTATTGAAATGAAATATACATTTTATTTGCAATCTTTTATTCTGTTGTACTTATTTTTAATGGGCCTATCCTGAGATGTGCGTGCTTCTAACAAAAAAATGCTTCAACCCAAACAAATCAGACATTTTTAATAGTAAAATAGGTATTGGGCCAGAATATAAAATTTGTGATGATTCCATTTGGTCACTAGCAATGCCACGTCAGCTTGGCCACGTCAGATCCTACGTGGCTCACACAAATGGGTAATGGCCAAACCAAAATTTTGGTCGATAGAGACCTACGACCAAAATTTTAGAAAGGTCATGTTTGTTCATTCTTGACGGCCAACTGTTGACGTTGTAAATTTGGTCAAAAAAAGGTCAATAAACGACAACAATGACGAATCAATGACCAATATAGGGAGTCATAACTGACCTTATTTCTTGTAGTGAGTGTTTGATGAAATGCCCGAGCCACACTGCTTAAGCTTTCTCCTCTCCAAGCTCGACCTCCAAGCTCCATTTTCCTCAATATTTGTCTAGGTTTGGCCGTGCACCAACTGCACACATGTTTTCAAACGTTAGCTACTTCATCCTTCCATCTGTCACTTCTAGTTTAGCTCATTTCAAATGCTCAAATTAACTTCTTAGAGTCTGCACATGTGTAGGGTGTCGTCCCGTGCCCGTCCTCACCATTGTCGATCACCCCGCACCGATCTCGTCGCGAGCACCACCGTGGTGAGCCTCTTGTTCTTATCTTATTTTTAAAAGAAAAAAAATCTTACTTGTATGATTTAGATACATACCTGTATAAATTACTTACTTTCATTATTTCTTGTTATTATATAGTGCGATGGTTTTGGTATCCGCCTCCGTCGGCCCTCGTCCTGTCTATGATTCGGATCTGGTATATATTATATTTTATAACTATTTGTTTTATTTAGTGTTTATGACAATTATGACGACCAATGTGACATATATTTTTTAATCTAGGAGGTATGTGAGTCGGAAATTCCAACCCACATAGAAATTATTGTCGAGAAGTTAAATTTGGTTGAAAAAGAAAACAAATACTTGAAGGAAAAATTGAAAATAATTGAGGATAAGAATATGGAACTAGAGTTGCATGTCATTGATGTCATCGATGATCGGAAGATGAAGATCGATGCGATGCGATTGAAGATGGATGAAATGCGCTTGAAGATTAGGAATATTAGAAAATATGCCATTGATAAAGGGGCTTGGCATCATTATGCTGTTGGGTCAATTGTTACTTTAGTTGCGATTTTGATCGCATTTGTTGTTGCATTTAAATGTTTTACATAGTTGTATGTTGTTTTATGAGAGAACTTTACGTATTTATTTTTTGCAATAATAACATTCGATCACTACTGTGCTTTGGTTTTAATGTGATGATGAACTTGTATTGATTTCGTCATATGTTCTGCAATGGTTTTTTGATATACATAATTTCATAATAGAGATGAACCGCCAATGGATGTACGGTGACCGACGCACTTGAGAGTACATTACGAACCGAGGCTAATGCCCGAGTCACACTTAAGTTCACAAAAAATGGTATCCTCGACCGAGGTTAGCAACCTTATCCTCTTCATATGTAATTGATACAAAAATATTGCATGTGTCAATGTACGGTGGTCATTTCACAATTCATGTATGATGCCAGATCGATGCACGGGAGCGATGGATGTACGGCAAACGACGCGGTTCCAGATTTATAAAAGTACTGCATAAATTTATCGATGTGGCTAAGGCAAACAAAGTGGATAATTTTATGCCTTGTCCATGTGTTGTCTGTCGAAACGTGAAGGAGTACTCTAGCTTGAAAAACATTCATCTCCACTTGCTTCAGAGAGGTTTCATGCCCACATATTATTGTTGGATCATGCACGGAGAAAGAGAGGTTAGGATGGAACAAAATGAAGAAGAAGAAGACGACGACAACTATCCTATGTTCACTGAAGAATACGGTAATACTACAATGGAAGACAATGAAGAAGAAGGAGGTGAAGAACAATCGGCATCAGATGAGCCCGCTGATGGTCTTGGTCGGGTCATTTCTGATGCAAAGAGAGAATGCGATACAGAAAAGGAGAAGCTGAAATTGGAGGCCATGCTAAAGGATCATAAAAAGTTGTTGTACCCAAATTGCAAAGATGGGAGCACAAAGCTCGGTACCACACTGGAAGTGTTGAAATGGAAGGCAGAAACTGGTTTATCTCACAAGGGATTTGAGAAGTTACTGAAAATATTGAAGCCAAATATTCCAAAGGATAACGAATTGCCCGAGACTAGGTACGAAGCAAAGAAGGCTATCTTCCCTCTTGGATTAGATGTGCAGAAGATACATGCATGCATTAATGAGTACATGATGTACCGCGGTGAGTAGTACGAGAATATGGATAAATGCCCGATATGCACTGCATGTCGGTACAAGATCAGACAGGATGACCCTGGTGATATTGAGGGCGATGACGAGCCCCCAGGAAGAAGGTTCCTGCTAAGGTTATGTGGTATGCTCCTATAATACCATGGTTGAAACGTCTGTTCAGAATCAATGAGCATGCCAAGTTGATGCGATGGCACAAAGACGAGCGTAAGAAAAATGGGAAAAAGTTGAGACACCTCGCAGATGGGCCGAAGTGGAGGAAAATCGAGAGGGAGTGGCCGTACATTCCAGATGACCCAAGGAACTTATGGCTTGGTCTAAGTAGAGACGACATGAATCCTTTTGGGGAACAGAGCTGCAGTCACAGCACCTGGCCCATGACTCTATATATCTACAACCTTCCTCCTTGGTTGTGCATGACGCAGAAGTTCATTATGATGCCAGTGCTCATCCAAGGACCAAAGCAACCCGGAAACGCCATTGATGTGTCCCTAAGACCATTAGTTGATGAACTTTTGCATTTGTGGGCCAAACCAGGTGTACGTGTGTGGGATGAGCACAAACAGCAGGAATTTGACCTACGACCATTGTTGTTCGTAACCATAAATGATTGGTCTGCTCTTAGTAACATTTCAGGACAGTCAAACAAGGGATACAATGCATGCACACACTGTTTAGATAAGACTAAAGGTGCATATTTGGAAAAATCTAAGAAGGTTGTCTACCTGGGGTGTCGTCAATTTCTTCCGACCAATCATCCCGTAAGAAAGAAAGGCAAGCATTTCAACGACGAGGCAGATCACCGGAAGAAGCCTAACCTCCCTATTGGTGATGAGTTATTGGCTATGGTCAAGGATTTGGATCAAATAGTAATCTTTGGAAAGGGTCCTGGTGGTCAATCTGTTCCAAAAGACGACGTTACCGGACACGTGCCCATGTGGAAAAAGAAATATTTATTTTGGGAGCTACCCTATTGGAAACACCTAGAGGTCCGGTCTTCAATCGACGTGATGCATGTGACGAAGAATCTTTGCGTTAACCTACTAGGCTTCCTCAGAGTGTATGGAAAGACAAAAGATACAACAGAAGCACGGGAGGAGCAGCATAGTATGAAAGACCCATACGACAAGAAGACTGATAAAGTGCGTCAATACTTAAGCAGCTACGCTCTTACTAAAGCAGAGATGGAAATCTTTTTTGAATGCTTGAGCAGTATGAAGATCCCCACTGGCTTCTCGTCTAATATAAAGGTAATAATAAATATGGCAGAGAAAAAATTCCAGAACCTGAAGTCTAATGATTGCCACGTGATTATGACGCAGTTGCTTCCGGTTGCATTGAGGGGGCTTCTACCAGAAAATGTTTGATTACCCATTGTGAAGCTATGTGCATTCCTCAATGCAATATCTCAGAAGGTAATTGATCGAGAGCGTCTGGAAAGGCTACAGAAGGATGTGGTCTAATGTCTTGTCAGTTTTGAGTTGGTGTTCCCCCGTCCTTCTTCAATATTATGACGCATCTCCTGGTTCACCTAGTCGATGAGATTTCCATTCTCGGTCTTGTATTTCTACACAATATGTTCCCCTTCGAGAGGTTCATGGGAGTCTTAAAGAAATATGTTCATAACCATGCTAGGACAGAAGGAAGCATCTCCAAGGGCTATGGAATAGAGAAGGTCATTGGGTTCTGTGTAGACTTTCTTCCTGACCTTAAGCCGATTAGTGTTCCTGAATCGCGGCATGAGGGGAGACTGAGTGGAAAATGCACACTAGGAAAGAAAGCAATGATATGTAGGGACGAGAATTCTTTCACTCGAGCACACTACACAGTTCTAAAAAGTTCCATCTTCGTGACTTCGTATATCAAGGAGCACAAGAATTTTGTACGCTCCGAGTTCCCGGTGAAGGCTATCTCCTGGATTGAAGAAAAACACATGGATACTTTCGGCAGTTGGTTGCGAGCACGTGTCATGAATGACAGCACTCTTGGAGATCAACTCTACTTGTTGGCCGCGTCACCTTCTTCGACTGTATTACATTTCCAAGGGTACGAGATAAACAGGAACACATTTTACATGACCGCCCAAGATAAAAAGAGCACCAACCAAAACAGTGGTGTCCGCTATGATGTCATAGACGAGAATGGGAAAAGGACACATACTATGGTTACATAGAGGAGATATGGGAACTTGACTATGACCTACTTTTAAGGTCCCTTTGTTTCGGTGTGGTTGGGTGAACATGAATGGATAAGGGGTAAAGGTAGACCATTGTACGGAATGATAACAGTTGATCTCAAGAATCTTGGTCACAGAGAAGAGCCATTCGTCCTAGCCAATGATGTGGCTCAGGTTTTCTACGTGAAAGACATGTCCTCCAGACCAAAAAATAGAAAAAAAGCAAATGAATACATCAGACGATGAGCCAAAGCATCACATAGTTCTTTTAGGGAAAAGAAACATCGTGGGGATCGAGGACAAGACAGACATGTCAGCAGATTATAATAAGTTTGATGAAATTCCGCCCTTCATAGTGAAAATTGACTCAAGCATCTCGTTAAATAATGAAGATGCTCCATGGTTACGGCCAAAGCGATCATAGGCAACGGATCGAAATATAAGTCTGTGTAATGTATTAAACTTTATGTGATGTGTACTAATGTATTAAACTTTACGTGATATGTACTAATGTATTAAACTTTATGTGCCTTTGAATGGTGCATTTATAACACAAAAAAAATTTGGAGTTCAAATAAGTTCAAAAAAATGAAATCCCTTTGTAACAAATGAGTTCTCGTTCGAAACCGTGATACTTCGAGAGAGATTGTCCGTTTTGTACACGAAGTGCACCAGTTTTGTTCGTAACCCTCTCAACTTTTTAGCACATGCTATGTGGGTGAAATGATGATACCATGCCAACTTTCAACATTTTCAGAGTTCATTTGTAGTGCTTCTCAATTTCAAGGTCAACTAGCTCAAAAAAATTAAGTAAATGTACGGAAAATACCAAATGAAGTCAGAAATTGTTGAAAATTTGTGATGTGCCTTTGAATGATGCATTTTGAACACACAAAAACTATGGAATTCAAATAATTTCAAAAAAAGAAACCCCTTTGTAACTGATGAGTTCTCGTTCGAAACCCTGATACTTTGAGACAGATTGTCCGTTTTGTACACAAAGTGCATCCAGTTTTTGTCGTAACCCTCTCCACTCTTTAGCACATGCTATGTTGGTGAAATGATGATAGCATGCCAACTTTCAACATTTTCAGAGTTCATTTGTAGTGCTTTTCAATTTAAGGGTCAACCAACTCAAAAAATAAGTAAATGCACGGGAAATACCAAATGAAGTCAGAAATTGTTGATAATTTGTGATGTGCCTTTGAATGGTGCATTTTGAAGACACAAAAAGTATAGAGTTCAAATAAGTTCAAAAAAATGAATTCCCTGTGTAATAGATGAGTTCTCGTTCGAAACCCTCATACTTCGAGAGAGATTGTCCATTTTGTACACAAAGTGCATCCAGTTTTTGTCGTAACCCTCTCAACTTTTTAGCACATGCTATGTGGGAGAAATGATGAGACCATGCCAACTTTCAACATTTTGAGAGTTCATTTGTAGTGCTTTTAAATTTAAGGGTCAACCAGCTCAAAAAAATAAGTAAACGCACGGAAAATACCAAATGAAGTCCGAAATTGTTGAAAATTTGTGATGTGCCTTTGAATGGTGCATTTTGAACACACAAAAATTATGGAGTTCAAATAAGTTCAAAAAATGAAATCCCTTTGTAACATAAGAGTTCTCGTTCGAAACCCTGATACTTTGAGAGAGATTGTTCATTTTGTACACGAAATGCATCCAGTTTTTGTCTTAACCCTCTCAAATCTTTAGCACATGCTATGTGGGTGAAATGATGATACCATGCCAACTTTCAACATTTTTATAGTTCATTTGTAGTGCTTTTCAATTTCAGGGTCAACTAGCTCAAAACAAATAAGAAAATGCACGGAAAATACCAAATGAAGTCAGAAATTGTTGAAAATTTGTTAAAATATTTCATAGAAAAAAAAAGAGTCAACTAAAAAGAATCAACGAAAAAATTAACTAAAATGAATGAATTAAAAATAATCAACTAAAATTATCAAAGTGCTTATTTATTAAAAAGAATCAAGTAATACATTAACTAAAAAGAAACAAAAAAAGATCAACTGAAAAGGTTTTTCATAAAGTTTTTGGTTAAAATCTTTAATAGAAAACTAAAATAGAAGAGAAAAAAATTGAAAATATATAATAATTTATAGAGAAAATTCAACCTAAATTCAAAGTGAGCTTACGTTGAATTTTGGTTGAATTTTGACTTTAAATTCACATATATTTTCAGTTTTTAAATTTAGGCACAGGGAGTGCATTTAGGCCCGTAAGGGTGCTTTAGAGAGGAGCTCGAAAGAGCACGTGCAGCGGTGCTTATAAAGCACTGCTAGCGCCCCTCGCTAGGCGAGGTGGGACTAAAGGTTGCACTTCGCTGCGCCGGAGCCAGCCCAGCCCTTTAGTCCCGGGTCGTGGCTCGAACCGTTACTAAAGACCCCCTTTAGTCCTCGGTTGAGCCACGACCCGGGACTAAAGACCCTCGCTTCCCGGCCCTCCGCCTACCGAAAATTGGTCTTTAGTCCCGGGTCCTCGCTCGAACCGGGACTAAAGACCCGCTTTAGTCCCGGGTCTTGCCACAGTTCGATCGTCTTCCTCGTCTATATAAGTGGGAGTTGGAAATTTCCAACCCAAATCGCCGCAGTTCGATCGTCTTCCTCGTCTTGCTCGCCTGCAACCTGACGAACTGGCGACGCCGCGAGGCTGCGCGCCGTCGTCGTCGCCCCTGCCATCCTCCTCGCCGTTGCAGCCGCCCCTGCCTTCCTCCTCGCCGTCGCCGTACACGCACCATTGCCCCTGCACCGTACCTCCGCGTCGTCGTCACCGTCGCGTGGCCTGCCGCTGTCCTCCTCGCCATCGCCCTGCCGTTCTCCTCTCCGGTTCCGGACCTCCCCGACGGCGAGTCTCTCTCCTCTCCTCTCCTCTCGATTGATCGTCGATCGACATGCATGTGTACGTATATGTTTATAATTGTTTAATTAGTGTTTTTGTAGATTATATGTATGTGCTTAATTGTTTAGGGTTAGTGTTTTGTAGATTATTTAGGGTTAGTGTTTTGTAGATTATTGCTTATATAGTGTTTTGTAGAATATTTGGTGAATTTAGGGTTAGGTAGGTTAGTAGTGTTAAATATGTTAATTAGTTAGTTTAGGGGCTTTTAGTTTAATTAGTAGATTCATTAGATTATTTGTACATTAGGTAGATGCTTAATTAGTAGATTAGGTTATTTATGTTATTTTGTTTGTTACGTAAATTTTTGATGAAATCTTTAAAAGTTCTTATATTTTGGAACGGAGGTTGTACAAGTTTAGATAAGTTTTTTAAATAGTAGGACATACGATGGCCGACCCGCATCCTCGTCGTCGACTCGGTGGCGGCCACCTACTTGATAGGCGCGAGCATGTGCGGGACTGGGCTCCGCCGGGGTGGCACTGGGAGGAGTTACCTTCCGGGGCGCGCAGTTTGGTGAGGAACCAGGCTCCCATCGTCGACCCAGAGTCTTTGGTGGCGGTCGCGGGGGCCACTTTCGGTGCCTAGATTGCCGGCCCCCGAGGAGGACGTACATCTCCGTGTGAGGGAGGAGGACGAGCACATCCGTCGGTACATGGAGGCGTTGAATGCCAGGTTCTCCAGTACCTGGCAGGTTCTTCACGGATCTCACCCGAGCTATGATCCGGTGATGGTCCCTGCTCTTTGGGTGTCCACCGCCCGCGCCTCAGTACAACGACGGCTCTTTGTTGGTTGATCAGCTATATATTATTCGATGTATTACTGTATTTGAGAGATGTATTATTTATGTATTCCAGATTATATATTCGGTAATATTAAGTGGATTATTCGATGATGTTTAATTAATTTGTAGATACTATGTGTCCAATACACGGCAAAGATGAATATCAGGAAGATGTGATGCATGGTGTCATCCGTGGGGATGATATTTTAGTTCGCGATGTCGATGTCACCAATCAGTTTCTGAAAGAGTCCAGCGAGGGAGATGAGTCTCTCAACACACGAGGTATAAGCTCCGGTGAGGTAGACGCCCACGCCTCGGGCGAGAGAGGAATCGGCGGCTCCAATGAGGAAGAAGCCCACGAGGGAGAAGCCGACCGCTCCGGCGAGGTGCATATATATATTAATAAATTAATCATCTGCTGTCTATATACATATATTAACGCTCTTTCTTTTAGCCCTGCGGATCGAGCAAATCTTCAGTACGGACGAAACGAGGCCCAACCAAGAAGCTGGATGACGGTGAGAGATACAAGTTTGAAACAGTCTCGAATGTCGGGCAATAAATTGCTCCCACAGATGTAAAGCACAAGTTTGTGAAAGCATGCGGAGTTGTTGTTAGGGATCACAGCAGCCAAAGAAAACCTTTGGAGAAAGCTCATGCTTCATTTCACCCTGCCGGCGCCAGAGGTGGATCCAGATGAGGAGGAGCCAAATGAGGAGGAATTGAATAGGCGAAAAGGGGCCCTAGAGAAAAAAGTCAAGGAGTGGGCTCTTAAGAAGATGGCCGATCTATTTAGGGGATGGAAAAAAGATTGCACCAGGATTTTATCTTGAAAGATAGGACTCCATATTTCGATCATGACTATGAGAAGATTAAAGACTACTCGGCCGAATTTGTGGCGTAGAAGAAATCAGAGGACGCCTTGAAAAAGTCTGCAACAAATAAGATGAATGCAGGTAAGAAGAAGTAACACCATATTATGGGGCCTGGTGGCTACGGCGCTAAGATGACTAAGTGGGAAGAACTTGAGGCATCATTTTTGGACAAAAATATCACTCCAGAGCCCTTAAAATGGCTCGAACGGGCAAGAAACTAGTTTTACGGGCATGGGGGCTTGTTGAACGCAGAAGGGAAGGCAATATACAACAAAAGACACAAAGATAATCCCCTACCCATCGAGGAGATTAGACGTGCAATACAGGATGTTGAAGAGGGGCGGTTCTTATCCGATAGAGAGAACGACGAGCTCACTCGCGCCCTTGGGAATAAGGAACACAAAGGGCTAGCACGAGGCTTACCAGGCTCCCCTTCGTGGATTCTTGCATTCTCCAAGGAAAGGAAGAGATTTCCTGATAGAATCCATCACAGGAGAAAGGAAAAGGAGGCACGTGATAAAGCGGTCGAGGCAGACCGACTACATAATCTAGAAGAACCAGTAAAGCGGCTGCAGCAGGATCAAATCGACAGACAACAAGGTAGCAGCCAATCTCAGTGGCTCATGATAGAAGCTGCATCGAATCAGAAAAGCAGTGTCGCTTCCACGCAGCTCCAGGATGAGGGTGATGATGCACTCACGACGGATCCTCCTCATTGCTACCCAGTGGATGATATCACACAGAGCACACCTTGTCAGCTAAAGGTGAAACTTGCTAACTTAAGGTTGACTGTGGCGGTCGGCATGGCCAAACCAATTGGACGTAATCCAACTTGGCATTGCTCTCTAGTTCCACAAGGGTACGCTGTCGTCGCGGTGGATGAAGTGATGAAAGATTTTGAGGAGCTGAAGCTCGACCACCTTGCATGTGAAGATAGGGATTTGACTCAAATTGGATAAGTGAAGAAACAAACCGTTGTATGGCCAAAGGAGGACATCTTCCTTCCAAATGGGACGCCAAGGCCACTGACTCCTAATAGCAGCAATCCTTCTTCGCCTCCACCTCACCAGTCTCCAGCGCAACCGTCGTCTTCACCGCCTCACCAATCTCTAGACAAACTGTCGTTTTCGCTGCCTCACCAGTCTCCAGCGCAGCCATCTCCACCACCGCATCAGCCGTCTCCACCGCCCCGTCAGCCGTCTCCATCCACTGACGATCAGAGCAAAAAGCGGAAACGTACCCCCGCTAGTAGTGGCGGTAGAAAGGGGATCTGATCACCAAAATGTAAGTTCTCGCCCCTACCAAAAGTACCTCATAAGAATATGGAGAAGAGACCTTGGGACTATACTGGAGGCGACAATATTAAGAGGGTAGACACCCATCATGAACAGTGGAAGGCTCACGTGGCTAACAAGAAGAAGCCAAAAGAGCCAGAGTTCCCGGTCACCCCAGAAGATCACGCCGCCTGCGTGAAAATGCTGAAAACCCTTGCAGATCCCCCACCACCGTTGCTAGTAGACTATGAATGCTCTATTCTCAAGTCGGCTAAGGCCAAAAAGCAGTGGTTGAAGAGTAGTACGTCCAGCGGGAAATTAGTTGCCCAGCTCGGACAACAAAAAAACCAATCGTGCCCCCCCGCTCAAAGTGTATTCCGATACAAATGTGTGCTCGAGCGGAGCTGTGGTCCAGCAGAGGAATGATGAAACAGCTGACGTCGATCCAGAATTTCTTGCAGAATACGGAGAAGCGGCCAAGGCTCAAGGCATGTCTATTTATGAGTACTTAAACCATTTGGATGTATTCACTGACTTAGAAGACACATACCGGTACGGGCGTCCTCTGGTCAAACCGGAGTTAGTCAACGAGCTAGCAAAAAAAATGCGAAGATTGCATGACTGGTACATGCAAGCATGTACTAAACAGAAAAACTTGATCTACGTTGCATAGGAAGACTAGCATTTCTGGACTGGACGAGGCGTGCACATGATTGAATTCGACGAATTATTTCAGTTATACAAACAAGACGCCCTCGACAAATCTATCACTAGTGCCTATTGTTTGTAAGTATTATTAATTTATGTCATTAAGTCTTACTCAACTCGTTCTTGCATGTATAATCTTACTCATCACTATATTAATTTTGCAGAATGAAGATTATCGAATGCAAAAGAGGACAAATCTGTGACATTGGGTTCATTGACCCATATTACAACCATCACCAAAGTGTCTAAACGAATCCCCGCGAGACAGAGAATAACTTGGTACAAGGGTTAAGGTTTTGCAGTACCAAAAGGGAAATACTATTTCCTTACAACTTCAACTGAGTGTTACTATACACACATTCTATTTGGCTTACTCGATGTTATTATAAGTGTATGTATAATTGACTCGTTATGCGCGCGCATGTTCCACTTTATTTTGTTAATCATTGTACCTGACGAGAGACAAGTAATAGTCATGGAACCGAAACGCACACCCCTCGCTGAATGGACGAACATGCAGGAATGCCGCCAGAGATAATTTCAATCATTATGGCACTATATTGGCAACTTCTCGTTCATTTACTGATAGCAAGGAATTAATATAGAACTCCTTTATTCGTTTCCTTTTCTTGGCAGGGCTTGGAAACGGTTCACCGCCAAGGCTCGAGGTGATTGGCAGCCAGAGCTTACATTTAAACAAATAGATTTAAGTAACTACTAGCTAGATCCCTGCATCTCTTTATTCTAGTTTCAATACCATTATAATTCTTGATTATGCTTTTGATTGAACTTTGTTCTCGTAAAGTGCTTGAGGCAGGAGCACGGGAACAATTTATGTGTATACTATGTTTGCGAGTTCATTGGCCAGACGACCCATCACAAGGGCAAAACCCGGGACATCAAAAAATCAAAGTACGATAAACAATACTCACAGCTTTATTTTATTACCATGAATTGTGTTTGGCTTCATTGATATATATATTGACCAATTCTTTAAATTAGATCGAACGGTTGGGGGACGGTCTTCTATCACAGGAACGTGTACGAGCAATTCAAGAGGAAATTGCCGGATTCTTAGATGCAGAGGTCCTATATGTCGAGGGAGAATACTATTTCCATTCGACGGAAATGATATGAAATGATATAGTGTACAAAAGATGCATATATGTGCATGTAACTTGAGTCTACATTTTGTAAATATGTTCGACAAAGCACGACGGGTGAGATGGTGTAATATATTCGTGACGATGTGCAATATAGTTGTTCCTTTATTGCTGTGTATGTACCATCCAATTTAGTGCAAAATAAAAATTAAAAAATCCCAAAACAAATAAATGGGAAAATAGGGGGCAGCAAAATAGCCCCATCCAATTTAGTGCAAAATCTAAACCTAAAAATTGCTCAAAAAACAGCGAAGAAATAGCCCCGGTTCATAATACGAAACGGGACTAATACCCCTCCCCCCTCGCTCCCAGCCCCGCGAGGTGGAAGGCCATTAGCCCAGGTTGGGGGGCGAACCGGGGCTAGCATTAGTCCTGGTTCGCGAACCGGGACTAATGGCCCAACCGAACCGGGGCTAAAGGCCCTTTTTCTACTAGTGTCATGTGCTAGAGCTTTTAGAGATTTTTGAAATCAATAAGATTGTAAAACAAGATTTTGGGAGGTGCATAATTCGTCAACGAATGCTAGCAGATAGCCCAATAATTCTCATGCTGGACAAGTTTTGAGGAACGACTCCCAAAGTGGGGACGATCACATCCCCTTAGTCTCCTTTGTTTATCACTATTCTGATTTCTCATGAACAAAGCGTGAAGGAGGTTTTGTTTGTTGCTATTTATCTTTTACGAGCTGGGCATACTCATGCCAGTACATCCTCGTATTAGTGGTTCACAGATTAGACATGCAAACCCAAGTTAAAGCTTGTTCAGTATGAGAAGATCATGAATTATATACTACTTCCTCATGAGCTAAAACAGAGGCACAAAACAGGAATAATATTGAAAGTTTTAAAGGTAGCACATGAGAAATTTACTTGGAGTGGCGGTTAAATACCACATGTAGGTACGTATGATGGACACATTTGGCAAACTTTTGTTTTTGGGAGTTGGATGCACGAGTAGAGCTCATACTCTGTATAGATGGGGGCAAGCAAAAGACTGAGAGCGAGAAATTAAGAGAGCAATAATGGCCATAATCATGCATAGCGACAAAAACATTATTAATCAAAGCATAAATGGTATTACAAGTCAAAAACTAAATGATCATAGAGGCTATAATGATTGGTTTGTAGTCATAACATGGTGTGAGCATGCGCCAAGTCAACGCAAATGAAGTAGTAAAGGAGAATACCACAATATTATGCTTCGATATGATAAAAACAACACATGGTTGTTTCATTGGCTCGTTAAGCACTCTCAGCTATTTGAGACAATTCATGCTACATCAATAACTACTAAGCATATAATTAAGATAATATCTAACATGACATGTTAAAGTCTAAGCCACAGTCTAAACGAGCTTCCTATTGCACCACTATAAGCATGAAATATTTTACTCTTCTCCAACACCAATCAACTTTATTGAAACAACTCTCATAGATAATATTGATTAAATACCAGAGAGATAATCATATATAACTGAAGAAAACTAACAAGCTCTAAACAAAATATGAGTGGAAAACAAGAGCTAAACGCAGTACTAGCAAAAAGTGAACACTCACAAAACAATCAGAGAGAAAACTGGAGTGTTCTAAGCAATTAAAATGGAGTGTGTCTCTCTCCAAACTAATATGCTAGGATCCAACCATTTATTACAGCAAAGAAAACTAAACAAACTGAGAAGTAAAGAGCGGACGCTCCAAGCATAGCACATAACGTATGAAGTGATAAAATATAGTATGGAAAAGGACGAAGTGATGATTGTTGATGGAGAAGGGGATGCTCGGGAACATCCCCAAGCTTAGACGCTTGAGTATCCTTGAATATTTCTTGGGGGTGCATGGGGGCATCCCCAAGCTTGAGCGCTTGACACTCCTAGATCTTCTTTCATCATTTTCCATCGCATACTTGAAAACTCCCTTCATACGAAACTCATCATAAGCTGATTAGAGTGGTTAGTGACCATAATAAAATAATTTATTCTCTCTGGAAATAAAGATTTTCAGGAAGATCTACTGTTTCTCAAGATTTCCAAAAAGTTTTTGCAAACAAAAAACAAGCATAAGATTTGCAAAACAATGAAAACGCAAAACGTGGCAGAATCTGTGAAAAATAGACCAGTAGGTAGTAAATAATTTTTCAGTGCAGTTCTGCAACTCAAATCAAAAAACGCAGAACAGACGTCAAAAGCCAATTGTATAGAGCATACTCTCAAAACAATTCAGATCAAAAAGATGATCTGGTGATTTTTGGTGAATTTTTCCGTCAAGTAGACATAATTTGTTTCTGGAAAGCATGTCACAACTTTTGAATTTTCTTGCAATCGGAGGCTAAAACTTGGCATAAAGCTTAAAAATAAAGATACAATGATGTTTCTACAGTAGTAACACGCATCAAGACCACTAAAAATTGAAAGTAAAAACTCAAAGTAAAGATAACAAGGGTTGTCTCGCTAGAGCTCTTTCTTTATGGTCATAAAGATAGGCTTAAGATTTTAATGATGCTCTCGTAGGAATAAGAGTTGTAGAACAAAAGAGAGCATCAAGAAGCAAATACGAAACACATTTAAGTCTAACATGCTTCCTATGCATAGGAATATTGTAATATAACAATTCATTGAAGCACAAATCAATAAGCATAGGAAGGCAAAACAAGTGCAGCTTCAAAACCATCAACATAAAGAGAGGGAACTTGATATTATAGGAATATCTATAAGCATATGTTCTCTTCTCATAATAATTTTCAGTGGGATCATGAATAAACTCAACAATATAAGTATCACATAAGGCATTATTTCCACAATCCAAAGCATAAAAGTATCATTACTCTTCTTATAAGGAAAATCTTCCTTATTAGGAATAGTGAGAGTAAAGCAATCATTATCATCATGGTAATCATCATTTTTAGGAGGAATAGTATCATCGAAACAAATTTTCTCCTCAAAAGTTGGGGGACTAAAAATATCATCTTCATCAAACCCATCATCCCCAAGCTTAGAGCTTTCGATGTTATTAGCAATATTCATATTCAAAGAAAGCATACTAATAACATTGCCACCATCATAATTGTTATGCAAATATGAAATTTCCACAGGTTTTTTAATTTTCTCCTCAAACACATCATGTCCTAGTTCAAGATAAAGTTTATAAAGCTCTCTCATATTTTTGTTGTTTTCCATTAAGCCCAACTAGTGAAATAAAAACAACAAACAAAAAGATACAATTGCAAGACTTAAAGATATACCTTCAAGCACTCACCTCCACGACAACGGTGACAGAAATAGCTTGATGTCTACGCACGCTTCTATTCTTGTAGACTATGTTGGGCCTCCAAGCCCATAGGTTTGTAGGACAGCATCAATTTCCCTCAAGTGGATGACCTAAGGTTTATCAAACTCAGGGAAGTAGAGGTTGAAGATGGTCTCTCTCAAGCAACCCTGCAATTAAGATATAAGAAGTCTCTTGTGTCCCCAACACACCTAATACAATTGACAGTTGTATAGGTGCACTAGTTCGGCAAAGAGATGTTAAAAGGCAAGTGATATGGATTTGTAAAACAAGGTATTGTAAATCTGAAATAAAAATGGCAGCAAGCAAACATGAAACAATACTGAAAGTAAACGGTGCTCAATGGTGGAAAACAAGGCCTAGGCTTCATCCTTTCACTAGTGGTAACTTCCAACAACATTAACATAGTCTAATCACATGATATTTCCACTAAAATGTGCAATGGAGACGTACTCAGAGGTCATTCCTTTGTGATAAAGAGAGGACGAGAATTATGTAGATCTACAAAAGCACACCTCAGAGTTTATAGTTCTCATCTATGGATTTCCCAATGTCACCGCGGCCATCCAAAGAGAGTACCACAATCACCACAATATATCTCAAGGATAGTAAAAGACAAGCACCAAGAGACTCTCAATCTTGAATTAATTCACAAAATAGGAAATCACTCATGAAAATATTCTTCTAATACATGTCCAATAGACCGCTGTCACCATGGTCTTGGAGATTATACTAGATAAGATCAAGTGAGTACATCAATCCAATACATAGAAGAAGGGGAAACATCATGGGATCACCCTAGATTAACATAGCCTATGATCACAATCAAGATCACATCATGGGAGAGAGAGATAACCACATAGCTACACGTAGAGCCCTCAGCCCCGAGGAAGACTACTCACCCATGGCCATGGTGAGCAAGAGGTTGATGGAGAGGTGCAGCCCGGAGAGGAGACGGCGGCCAACGACGGCCCACGGCGGCGGCGGCGGCCCTTGTCCCCCCTTATTCTATGGAGATGGTGCTGGTATGGAGGTGGTTCTCCACCCCAAGGCAGGATCCTGGGAGGAGAAAATCTCGTAGCTCTTGGTGGTCCTCGAGAAATCAGGTTTTCCCTCTCGTTATATGAGTCGGGACGATCATCCTTGGACCTTTGATCCAAGGGCTCTTGGGCACCTCTAGAACCTTCCTAGGAACCCCTCTCAGCCCTAATGAGGTCCCCGAGTCGTGGATTGGCCGAATACATCTAATATGGTAAGACTTTTACTCAATCACGTCACCGATTCCTATAATCCCGTAATCAAATATTTGTCCTCCAGTAAAACGGGCTTTCCTAGAGAGTTCAAACTCAAAATGGGCCGAATTTTATGCCTAAAATTATCATAATAAAGGTCCCCACAACTTTCGCATCTATTACGTTTCTATTTGACATCATATTCAAGGCGGAAATAGACAATATCTAAAATCTGTAGGGGGGACAGATTTAAGGAAAGTCAGAGTCCCACTCCAACAAGGTTTCGTCTTCTATTTTTGATAGTTCCTACACATCAAAGTGTAAAACAAGAAATTTTGCAACTATTAGTAGGTTAGTCCAAATAAATCATAAAGTTAATATAAAAACAATTATCAAAAGCATAAAAGTAGCATGAAACCATCAGAAATTATAGACACGTTTTGGACGTATCAATCAACAATGAAGCAGCGCGTGCCCGAGTGGTCTCGATTATCACCATTCTTGTATAAGAGGTGCCACGACTAACATCAGACACCCATGCAACGTGCAGGAGTGCAATGGGTGATGGTCCCATGAACTCTGCGCGCTTAGGATTTAGACCGGCGGGCTGGCCTCTTTATTGAGTCTAGGTGGGGCTGCGACGTGTCGATGTTCCAAGGCTGGGCATGACACAGGAAAGTGTGTCCGGCCATATTTTATCGAGCGTGGTAGGAAGCTTAGTGAACCCCTGCAAGGATGAAAATTAACTATTCGAATAGCCGTGTCCACGGTTATAGGACGACTTGGAGTTGTGCCCTGATCTTACACACTACAACTGTTACTTAACTGAATTGTTTGCTACGGGATTGCTTCCTAGAAGGGAGACAAGGAAGAATCTTTGGGCGTGACTTTAATTAATATTGCTGCAACAATATGAAATTTAATAATGTTAGCAGTTCTACTCTCTCATATTGCTGCAAGACCCCTGAAGATGCTAGTCTTCGAGAGGACTAGTGCCCTCTCTCTATTCTCGCATTGATGCACGCAGTCCACATATAACCCCTTCCTTTGATACCGATGCATACTTAGTATAGTTCTGATGTCAGTCTTGCGTGTTCTTTGGATGAGTACTCATCGTTGCTTTGCTCCCCCTTTTCCCCCTTGATCCGATTGCTGCAACCAGATGATGGAGTCCAGGAGATGGTGTTCCCCCCGATGATGACTGCTACTCCGACGGTGCCTATTACTACGTGGAGGCTGGTGACGACCAGGAGTAGTTTAGGAGGTTCCCAGGCAGGAGGTCTCGCCTGGTTCGATCGATGTATCTTTAGTGCTAGCCTTCTCTAAGTTATTATCATGTTTCATGTCTGTACTCGGATATTTGTTGCTTTCGCTGACTCGTGTATTTATCGACCTTATGTATTCGAGCCCTCGCCTTGTTCGATGTATGTTTTTATTTGTGTCTAGAGTTGTATTGTGATATCTTCCCATGAGTCCTTGAGCTTGGTTGTACGCATTTGCGTGTATGATTAGCATACTATCGAATCGAGGGCGTCACAAGTTGGTGTTAGAGGCAACTTCCTATAGGTAGCCCCCTTTCCAACTCATTGGCTGAAGTTTAGTCTAGTACTTGAAAAACTTACTAACTTTGATGTTGTGGCTTACGGGCCCACATCTCAATCGGGTGGTATTAGTATATTTTATTCCTTTTCCATACTCTGGGTTCTGATCTCTCTTCTCTTTCGGATTAAATATTTTGCTAACTCTAACTTTAGGTTCTTGTAAATACTTCCTCCCGGAGAGCCCCACATTCTAGACAATGGCTTGATTTGTCAGAAGATACCGAAGATACTCTCTGATGTTATGCCGAGAACTTGTGCCCATCGCCTTTTGTGATTCCCTTCTTCCGTCAATCCCTATGGATGGCTGCATACAATGGCCGTTCATACTTACTCTTCTAATTGCTCTTGTTATTACAAGGTGCATCGAGTTATCTCACTGGGGATTCGTTCGTCCTCAGTTGCCATGGGTTTCGTAAGTCCTTCGAATTACTACCCGATCTTCCGTAATCCTCTTTAGCCTATTGTTCATGACCTTTCCCACCTACTTGCATTACGATTAAATCCATATGTCTAGCAACATTTGTTAAAATCCTTTGTGATTTCCCTTTGATCTTATTGATTCAACCAGTGTGTGAATCCACGCAATCATCTGCTGATTCTCAAAAATTATCTTTCTAACTCAGACGTCCTTCCACACATGAGCTGGTTCTCGGTAAGTCAACCTTGGTTGATTGTCCATCTAAGTCCTTCAACTTGCTTGTATTTGATCGGAACACGTGATTCTGGTACACCAACATGGAAATCATAATTCCTTTGGTGTTTAAGTATCGATATCTTTTAGATGTTCTATAAGCCGATGCCTTGCATTCTATCTTCCTCTAGTTGACTACTGATACTCACATCAAGTCCCTTGTGGACCGCCAAACCCATTGCTGAGTTATCATCCGACGACATTCTTTACATTCAAAAATTCTTGTGATACTCTTCCCCCGATATCTGATGCCATTGGTAAATTGTGCCTTCTCCCTTTGATAGATTGTATCCTATGGTTTTTTCGGCCATGCTCTGTTGTCAAGCATGTGTTTATTCCTCTAGAAGTTGTGGTATATGTTTACAAGATGTCCCGATGGGTTGAACCTATGCCTTCCTAAATGAAGGTGCTCCCATGATTTTTCACTAGTCTTACACTTATGTTTTGCGAGATAATCTTTCCAAGCTACAACCTGATCAAAGGCAAGGATTAAATGACAGGTGATGCATTGATGAAGTGGGAGAAGACCTTGAAGTTGTGTTCATGCCCATGGAAATGACGTTGATCCTATCAAAGAACTTCTCGTATCAATAATCATTTGTTGTATGATTTGTTCTTGCCTCTGTGATTTGGTACTTTGCAACCGTGGTTCCGACCATGATTGTTATCCTTTGATCCCATATGTAGACAAATTAAAGTGCTTATCTTCCATAGATCAATATCCATAGATCAATACACCAGTCTAACCTCTAATCTGATCTACCTCTAAGTATTGTCCATGGTATCTCGAAAATATCACGGAGCTATATAACTTGTTATGAGCTCCTCGTCAACTATGATGTTTCATTGATTCCGGTTTTCCTCGTGTTCTAAGTTGTTGGTGTCGTATTTCGGGCTCCGCAAAACCCTAAAGATTCGAACTCAGGGGCGTCTACAAAGATCTCTCACAGGCTCGCCTCACCTAACTCCCTATTCGCTAGGGATGCGGAGAACTCACTCGATGATGAGGAAGACACAGGACACGACAGTTTATGCAGGTTCGGGCCGCTGAGAAGTGTAATACTCTACTCCTGCTTTGGTGGATTGCCTCTCGTGGAGGTTGGTGGATGAACTAGTACAACATTCATGGACCTTCGGAGGCTGGGTGGCCTTTGTATGGTGCCAGTGGGCGAATGAATGAATCTCATCCCCTATGAAGTATCCTACTCTCTCTATATATAGTGGCGGCCCTGGTCCACTTCCCTTATCGTTTAGGCATGAAGGAATCCCATAACGGCCAATTTTCAAGGGGGGATAGTGAAACATGCTTCCCCTGTCCAAAAGTAGTCTTCGTCTGCAAAGTGGCTACCAACGCTGCAGGGACGGGTCCAGGGATGACGTATGTTCTGCTCGCGGGCGGCAATGGCCTTGTTGCACCAGAATAGTAACCTTTGGGAGATTCCTTGGAGACCTACGTGTTCCCGCCCCCTTTGCACTAAAGGGGGAACTGCACCGTCCTGTTGTCTGCTACTCGACTGTCCTTCCCCCTCTACATCCTCGACTCGTGAGGCCGGGTTTCGCCTTCGAATATTCGCCGCTCCGAGGAGACCCTAAGGAGGCGCTGTGCGGGCCTTAATGTTGTTCCTCCTCACGAGGTTTGGCCCCTTGTGAGGGCCTTGCCTTGAGTGGTGCCGGACCCATTGGTGCTTGCTTGATGAAGTGGGCCAGCCCTGGGCCACAGGTAGGCAGGTGAG
Source organism: Hordeum vulgare subsp. vulgare (assembly GCF_904849725.1). Classification (NCBI taxonomy): domain Eukaryota; kingdom Viridiplantae; phylum Streptophyta; class Magnoliopsida; order Poales; family Poaceae; genus Hordeum; species Hordeum vulgare. The sequence continues at coordinate 73,914,326 of NC_058520.1, read as the reverse complement.
GGTACCCCCATTCCTAGAATGCCGACAATAGCCCCAGGGCCCAAGGCGCGCTCGGGTTGGTTTCCAGGCAAGGCCTCGGGGACGGCCCAAGGCGTTGCGGGCCCTAATTTCCTGCGGGCCAGGCTGCACACGTGTCCAGCCGCCATGTGATGACCCACAAGTATAAGTGATCGATCGTAGTCCTTTCGATAAGTAAGAGTGTCAAACCCAACGAGGAGCAGAAAGATCTGACAAGTGGTTTTCAGCAAGGTAAAATCTACAGGCACTGAAATTGTCGGTAACAAGTGATTGTGTGGTGAGATGATTCATAGCAAGCAACAAGTAACAAAAGTAGCAACGATGCAGCAAAGTGGCCCAATCCCTTTTGTAGCAAGGGACAAGCCTGGACAAAGTCTTATAGGAGGAAAAACGCTCCCGAGGACACACGGGAATTTCTATCATCCTAGTTTTCATCATGTTCATATGATTCACGTTCGTTACTTTGATAGTTTTATATGTGGGTGGACCAGCGCTTGGGTACTGCCCTTCCCAATGTCACTCTAGCTACCCATCATCTACTTACTACTTCCCAATGTCTTCCTCTAGGCCCAAATATGATGAAGTGTTATGTAGTCGATGTTCACATAACACCACTAGAGGAAAAACAGCATACAACATATCAAATTACCGAACGAATACCAAATTCACATGACTACTATTAGCACGACTTATCCCATGTCCTCAGGAACAAAAATAAATACTCACAAAGCATAATCATATTCATGACCAGAGAGATAATGAGAAGCATCAAGGATCTGAACGTAAAATCTTCCACCAAGTAATCCAACTAGCATCAACTACAAAGAGTAATCAACACTACTAGCAACCTTACAAGTACCAATCGAAGTCGCGAGACGGAGATTGCTTACAAGTGATGAACTAGGGGTTGGAGATGAGATGGTGCTAATGAAGATGTTGATGGTGACGAGTCCCCTCCGATGAGAGGAGTGTTGGTGATGACGATGGCGACGATTTCCCCCTCCGGGAAGGAAGTTTCCCCGGCAGGATCGTCCTAACAGAGCTCTAGATTAGTTCTGCTCAAGTTCCGCCTCGTGGCGGCGGCGAATCAATGAAAAAGCTCCTCCTTGATTTTTTTCGTGGACAAAACCCTTTATATAGAAAAGGAGGGGGGCAAGTGGGCCAGCAGGTTGCCCACAAGCCCTCATGGCGCGGTCTGGGGGGTGGCCGCGCCGTGCAGGCTTGTGGCCAACCCCTGGCGCCCCTCTGGCGCTTCTTTGGGCCAGTATTTTTTATAAATCCAGAAAAAATTCCTCGTTGATTTTTACGGCGTTTGGAGTTGCGCAGAATAGGTATCTCAATCTTGCTCCACTTTCAGGCCAGAATTCCAGTTGTCGACATTCTCCCTCTTCATGTAAACCTTGAAAAATAAGAGAGAAAAGGCATAAGAATTGTACCATGAAGTGAAATAACAGCCCAAGAAGCGATAAATATCAACATGAAAACATGATGCAAAATGGACGTATCAACTCCCCCAAGCTTAGACCTCGCTTGTCCTCAAGCGAAAGCCTAGCTCAATAAATATGTCCACATGTTTAGGGAGAGAGGTGTCGACAAAACAAGATACGAACATGCATGCATCATGATCATGCTCAGAACAGCAATACCAACATATAATCTCTCATGCTAAAGTGATAATTCCTTCACAAAGTAAAGCATGGATGAAGAACCTTACCGAGAAGTAACAACCGATAGCCTTTAGTCATTGAAGCAATTGCAATTTATCACAACATCAGAAAGAGTCAAATAAGATCTTGTAAAGCAAATCCACATACTCAATCATTCTTTCTTTCTCTCCAATTGCTACAACTCACGTGGTACTCCTGAGATCAAAGTTTCAGCTGGACACAAAGTAAGATAGGGGCTTATAGTTTTGCCTCCCAACTGCTTACCTCAAGGGTAAAGTCAACAATAATAATTCATGAATACTTACTTCCAAGTTGACATATGAGTATAGATCGTTCCCAAGCATATGACGTTAGCCAAGATAATGGCGACATAATGAATTGGTGAAGATCACCATGACTCTTTCAAGGGAAAAAAGTAAAGGTACAAGATAGGCCCTTCGCAGAGGGAAGCAGAGGTTGTCATGCGCTTTTGAGGTTTGGATGTGTGTCCTCTTAGTGCGGAGGAACGTCACTTTATATTGCCTCCTGTGATAAAGAACTTCATTATGCAGTCTGTCGCTTTTATGTCTTCCTCATCACAGGTTCATATAAAGCTTATTTTCCACACACTAATAGATCATGCATATTAGAGAGTAATTTTTATTGCTTGCACCGATGACAACTTACTTGGGGGATCTTATTCAATCCATAGTTACGTATGGTAGACACTCATGGCAAAACTGGGTTGATGGTTTATGGATGCACAAGTAGTATCTCTACTTAGTGTAGGAGGTTTGGCTAATGTAAGGTCGAAGCAATTGTCACATGCTAAGGGATCTCTAATCATATAACATTGTGTTGTCTTCCTTGTCCAACATCTACTTCTAGGCATGCAATAGTTTAGTGAGTGTTCACAATCATAGATGGTGTCAGAGAAGATATATTTATATGTGAACCTCTCCTTCTTTATCAATTCCTATTAATTGCAACAATGACCAAGGTCTATGTTTTCCTACCCTCAACAAGTTTCAATCCTCATTCTTTTTATATGTGAAGCCATCACTTCCCATAAGATCATTACATGATCTTTCATGCTTTTGTTCTATTCTCACTCTTTTGATCATGGCAAGAGGCAAAGCCTTCAACTAAGACACTCTTTATAATATGGCTCACGAGCTCGAATACATCGAGGGTGACACAAAGCAAAACTCAAGACTAAAATACTAAGACTTTTAATCTACTAGAGAAAGAGAAAACTGAAAAGGAAAACTAAAACAAAGGTAAAGGCAAAAGATGTGATGGGGATACGATACCGGGGAAATTCCCCCAAGCTTGGCACAAGCAAAGGGGATTGCCCATACCAATGCTCAGTTGTCTTCCTTTGGTGGTGATGGTGGAGGAGTTGCAACATGAGTTTGATCCCCCGTCTTCCAACGCATAGGTGCTCCATCATGGAAAGATGAACGAGTCTCCCGAATCCTCAAATCTGCACCCAACCGTATTGATTTAAATCTATACTCATACTCACAGCTTTGGTTCTCCAGGTCATAGATCTGGGCCTGGAGTTGATCAATCCTGTCATAGAGCCTGGAGAGGTGCTTCCCAATGTCATTGGCATCAATCCTGTGCTTGTTGGTGAACTCCGTGATCATCATGTGGTTGGCATTGAGTCCACGCTCCACCATCCTTTGGCACTTGAAGACTTGTTGCTCCATTGCTTCGAGCCTCGTCTCCACGCTTCCGGTCATCTTGGGCCCCTCAACATCACGGATGTGCAACATCCCCTCACGCATCTCGATAGATTGAGGGTGTTGCAGCACTCCCGTGAGGTAGGGATTGATGACCTTCTCAAAGATCTTGTCCTTCAGAGCTTTTGGAGAATTCATAGCGATCTAGATTTGCAACAGAAACAGGATCGAAACAAAAAACAGAAGAAATTTGCATGATGCAGGGGTCAGACCAAACGAAAGTATATACAATGATTTTTTCCACACCAGAAGGAGTACCCCGCACGAAAACCGAGTCCGGGAGGCGCACGAGGTGGCCACAAGCCCTCACGGCGCGGCCAGCGGGTGGGCCCGCGCCTTGCAGGCTTGTCGCCTCCTCGCACACTTTCCGGACTACTTCTAATTTTTGTATTTTTTCAAAAATTCCAAAACGGAGAAAATTTCCTACTCGAAAAGTTTTGGACTCTGTTTTCTTACCGAATCACATACCTCTTTGTTTTCGGAGTCTGAAACAGGCTGATAAATATCCCTCACGTATTCTTCCGGAGTTATGGTATTGATAATATAGCTTTCAACATTTATGGGAGTACCTGAGATATAATGCTTTATTCTCTGCCCATTTACAACTCTCGGACAATTACCTTTCGTGTTGTTGATCTTGATAGCACCAGAACGATATACTTCCTCAACAACATAGGGACCTTCCCATTTAGAGAGAAGCTTGCCTGCAAAGAATCTTAAACGAGAGTTATATAGCAAGACATAATCACCTACATTGAACTCACGCTTTTGTATCCTCTTATAATGCCACCTCTTAACCTTCTCTTTGAACAACTTGGCATTCTCATATGCCCGAGTTCTCCATTCATCAAGCGAGCTAATATCAAATAACCTCTTCTCACCGGCAAGTTTGAAATCAAAGTTGAGCTCTTTGATTGCCCAATAAGCTTTATGCTCTAGCTCAAGAGCTAAATGACATGCTTTACCGTACACCATTTTGTACGGAGACATGCCCATGGGATTCTTATAGACAGTTCTATAAGCCCACAGTGCATCATCGAGCTTCTTAGACCAATTCTTTCTAGACCTGTTGATAGTCTTTTGCATAATTAGTTTAATCTCTCTGTTGCTTAGCTCTACTTGACCACTGGACTGAGGGTGATAGGGAGACGCAATTCTATGGTTGACATCGTACATAGCAAGCGTTTTACGGAAAGAACCATGAATGAAATGAGAACCACCGTCGATCATTAGATATCTAGGGACTCCAAATCTAGGGAAGATAACTTCTTTCAGCATCCTGATAGAGGTGTTGTGATCAGCACTACTAGTGGGGATAGCTTCTACCCAGTTAGTGACATAATCAACAGCAACTAGGATATGAGTATACCCGTTGGATTTTGGAAAAGGTCCCATATAATCAAAGCCCCAAACATCAAATGGTTCAATTACAAGTGAATACTTCATAGGCATTTCCCGACGTTTACTAATATTACCTATTCTTTGACATTCGTCACAAGACAAGACAAACTTACGGGCATCCTTGAAGAGAGTGGGCCAATAGAAACCTGATTGCAATACCTTGTGTGCAGTTCTATCTCCTGCATGGTGTCCTCCATAGGCCTCGGAGTGACACTTCTGTAGGATCTGTCCCTGTTCACGATCAGGTACACAACGTCTAATAACACCATCTACTCCTTCCTTATAAAGGTGAGGATCATCCCAAAAGTAATTTCACAAGTCAAAGAAGAATTTCTTCTTTTGCTGATATGTGAAACTAGGTGGTATATATTTGGCAACGGTATAGTTTGCATAATCAGCATACCACGGTGCACTACGTGAAGCATTGATGACATTCAATTGCTCACCGGGAAAGCTATCATCAATAGGTTGTGGGTCATCAGGAACGTTCTCCAACCTAGACAAGTTATCTGCTACTAGGTTATCATTACCTTTCCTGTCAACAACGTGCGAATCAAACTCTTGTAGCAAGAGAACCCATCTGATAAGTCTAGGTTTAGTGTCTTTCTTCTCCATGAGGTACTTAATAGCAGTATGATCAGTGTGAATAGTGACTTTGGAATCAACTATGTAAGACCTAAACTTTTCACATGCAAACACGACTGCTAAAAATTCCTTCTCTGTAGTAGCATAGTTTCTATGGGCACTATCTAGAGTTTTACTAGCGTAGTTAATAACATTCAACTTATTATCGACTCTTTGCCCTAGAACAACACCAACATCATAATCACTAGCATCACACATGATCACAAAAGGCAAGTTCCAGTCAGGTGGTTGAACAATAGGTATAGTTATCAAAGCCCTCTTAAGTATTTCGAAGGCTTCCTCACAATCATCGTCAAAAAAAAGGAATATCCTTTTGCAAGAGATTGGTAAGAGGCCTATAAATCTTAGAGAAGTCTTTAATGAACCTTCTATATAAACCAACATGACCAAGGAAACTTGTTATACCTTTGATATCTGTGGTGTATGGCATTTTCTCGATTGCATCAACCTTAGCCTTATCGACTTCAATACCTCTTTCAGAAATTTTATGTCCTAAGATGATGCCTTCATTAACCATAAAGTGGAACTTCTCCTAATTCAAGACAAGATTGGTGTCTTTACATCTCTGTAAGACTCGATCAAGGTTGCTGAGGCAATCATCAAAAGAAGACCCGTAAACAGAAAAGTCATCCATGAAAACCTCGACAATATTTTCACAAAAGTCAGAGAATATAGGCATCATACATCTTTGAAAGGTGGCAGGTGCATTCCATAAGCCAAAAGGCATACATCTATAAGCAAAGGTACCGAAAGGGTAGGTGAAATTGGTTTTCTCCTGATCGGATTGTGCAACTAGTATTTGGGAGAAACCAGAATAACCGTCTAGAAAGCAGAAGTGTGTGTGTTTAGACAGCCTTTCTAGCATTTGGTCGATAAAAGGAAAAGGGTAATGATCTTTCCTAGTGGCCTTATTCAATTTCCGGAAATCGATCACCATCCTATAGCCAGTAATAATCCTCTGTGGGATCAATTCATCCTTATTATTAGGGACAATGGTAATGCCTCCCTTCTTAGGATCGCAATGCACCGGACTCACCCAATCGCTATGACCTACAAGATAGATAATACCCGCTTCCAGGAGCTTGAGTATTTCTTTTCTTACTACTTCTTTCATCTTAGGATTCAATCTCCTTTAATGATCAGCAACTAGTTTGAAATCAGGATCAGTTTTAATCTTGTGCTGGCATAGAGTGGGACTAATGCCCTTAAGATCATCAAGAGTATATCCAATAGCAGCACGGTGCTTCCTCAGAGTTTTTAGTAACTTATTTTCTTCATGCTCTGAGAGGGTAGCACTAATAATGAAAGGATATATCTCCTTTTCATCAAGATAGGCATACTTAAGAGTATCAGGCAATTGTTTAAGCTCGAACACAGGATCACCATTTGGCGGGGGTGGATCCCCAAGAAGTTCAACAGACAAGTTATTCTTAAGGATAGGATATTGTTCTAAGACGACTCTATCTATTTCATCCCTTTCATCCATATGCATATCATTTTCATGCTCAAGCAAGTATTGCTCTAAGGGATCAGTAGGAGGCACGACAATAGAAGCTAAGGCAATAGTTTCATCCTTACTAGGCAACTCCTTTTCATGAGGTTGTCTACAAAACTTGGAGAAATTGAACTCGTGTGACACACCTTCAAAGCCAACAGTGACAATTTGCTTCTCACAATCAATATGATCATTGACGGTATTGAGAAAAGGTCAGCCAAATATGATGGGACAAAAGCTATCTTGTGCAGTAGCAAGAACAAGGAAATTAGCAGGATACTTTGTTTTACCACACAAGACTTCAACATCCCTAACCATTCCCACAGGGCAGATAGTATCTCTATTGGCAAGCTGAATAGTGACATCAATAGGATCTATCTCAGTAGGTGCAATCTCATCTTTGATTTCATCGTATAAGGATTGAGGTATTGCACTAACACTAGCACCCACGTCACATAAACCATGATAACAATGATCTCCTATCTTTACAGAAACCACGGGCATGCCAACAACATGCCTATGTTTGTCTCTGGCGTGAGGTTTAGCAATTCTAGCAGCATCTTCACAGAAGTCAATATTATGTCCCTCCACATCGTCGGACAGAAGATCTTTGATAATAGAAATGCTAGGTTCAACTCTAATTTGCTCAGGGGGTGTAGGTGTTCTAATATAGCCTGTACATATCACAGTTGAAGCTTTAGATTGATCCTTTATCCTAACAAGGAAAGGTGGTTTCTCAATGTACTGGGAACCATATGATCATTATAGGCAATGACTTTCTCTTCAACTGGAGTGGGTTTAACTACATTGACTTCTAAAGGAGGATGATATTTGAACCACTTCTCTTTGGGGAGATCAATATGGGAAGCAAAGGATTCACACAATGAAGCTACTATCTCAGAGTCAAGTCCATACTTAGCGCTAAAGTCACAAAAAGTATTTGTCTCAACAAAGGATTTAACGCAATCAAACGTGAAATTCATACCTGACTCCTTACCTTCTTCAAGCTCCCAATCTTTAGAGTTGCATTTAATTCTCTCCAATAAATTCCATTTGAAGTCAATATCTCTCTTCATAAAAGAACCGGTACAAGAAGTGTCAAGCATGGTGCGATCATCATGAGAAAGCCGAGCATAGAAGTTCTGAATGATAATTTCTCTCGAGACCTCATGATTGGGGCATGAATATAACATTGATTTAAGCCTCCCCCAAGCTTGAGCGATGCTTTCTCTATCACGAGGCCAAAAAATATAAATATAATTCCGATCACGATGTACTAAATGCATATGATAAAACATTTAATGAAATTCCAATTTCAACCGATTGTAGTCCCATGATCCAGTATCATCACATAGCCTATACCATGTCAACAGCTTATCCTTCAAAGATAAAGGAAAGACCTTATTCTTGACCTCATCCTTGGGCAAACTTGCAAGCTTAAATAAACCACAAACTTCATCTACATAGATTAGATGCAAGTCTGGATGTGATGTTCCATCTCCTGTAAAAGGATTAGCTAGCTGTTTCTCAAGCATACCCGAAGAAAATTGAAAGAAAATATTTTCAGTAGGTGCAGCAGGTTGAGGAGCAACTCTTTGTGCTTCCATTCGAGGTGAAGATACCCCGAACAAGCCCCTCAAAGGATTAGTATCCATAGTGACAAGTGACAATAAATTTCAGCACACTATATGAATGTTTCCTTACCAAGTTCCACTTACCAAAGGCGCTTCACTCCCCGGCAACGGCGCCATAAAAGAGTCTTGATGACCCACAAGTATAGGGGATCAATCATAGTCCTATCGATAAGTAAGAGTGTCGAACCCAACGAGGAGCAGAAGGATCTGACAAGTGGTTTTCAGCAAGGTAAAATCTGCACGCACAAAAATTGTTGGTAACAAGTGATTGTGTGGTGAGATGATTCGTAGCAAGGAACAAGTAACAAAAGTAGCAACGGTGCAGCAAAGTGGCCCAATCCCTTTTGTAGCAAAGGACAAGCCTGGACAAAGTCTTATAGGAGGAAAAACGCTCTCGAGGACACATGGGAATTTCTGTCATGCTAGTTCTCATCATGTTCATATGATTCACGTTCGTTAGTTTGATAGTTTGATATTTGGGTGGACCGGCACTTGGGTACTGCCCTTACTTGGACAAGCATCCCACTTATGATTAAACCCTCTCGCAAGCATCCGCAACTATGAAAGAAGAATTAAGACAAAGTCTAACCATGGCATTAAACTAGTGGATCCAAATCAGCCCCTTACGAAGCAACACATAAACTAGGGTTTAAGCTTCTGTCACTCTAGCAACCCATCATCTACTTACTACTTCCCAATGTCTTCCTCTAGGCCCAAATATGGTGAAGTGTTATGTAGTCGACGTTCACATAACACAACTAGAGGAAAAACAACATACAACATATCAAATTACCGAACGAATACCAAATTCACATGACTACTATTAGCATGAATTATCCCATGTCCTCAGGAACAAAAGTAACTACTCAGAAAGCATAATAATATTCATGACCAGAGAGGTAATGATTAGCATCAAGGATCTGAACATAAACTCTTCCACGAAGTAAGCCAAATAGCATCAACTACAAAGAGTAATCAACACTACTAGCAACCTTACAAGTACAAATCGGAGTCGCGAGACGGAGATGGGTTACAAGTGATGAACTAGGATTTGGAGATGAGATGGTGCTGATGAAGATGTTGATGGTGATGAGTCCCCTCCGATGAGAGGAGTGTTGGTGATGACGATGGCGACGATTTCCCCCTCCGGGAGGGAAGTTTCACCGGCAGGATCGTCCTGCCGGAGCTCTAGATTGGTTCTGCTCAAGTTCCGCCTCATGGTGGCGGCGAATCCACGAAAAAGCTCCTCCTTGATTTTTCCTGGATGAAACCCTTCATATAGAAAAAGAGGGGGGCAAGTGGGCCAGGAGGTTGCCTACAAGCTCTCATGGCGTGGCCTGGGGGGTGGTCGCGCCGTGCAGACTTTTGGCCAACCCCTGGCGCCCGTGTGGCGCTTCTTCGACCCAGTATTTTTTATAAATCCGGAAAAATTCCTTGTTGATTTTTACGGTGTTTGGAGTTGCGCAGAATAGGTATCTCAAACTTGCTCCACTTTTAGGCCAGAATTCCAGTTGTCGGCATTCTCCCTCTTCATGTAAACCTTGCAAAATAAGAGAGAAAAGGCATAAGAATTGTACTATGAAGAGAAATAACAGCCCAAGAAGCGATAAATATCAACATGAAAGCATGATGCAAAATGGACGTATCACACTCCTCGAGGCGTCTGGGGTGCGCTAGACCATGATGGCACGATCTCCAAGAAGCGCGCTAACCATCATTGTCACTCATTGAATGGCATTGGCAAGGCCGGCCAACGCCCAACGGCCCTCACGGACATGACTGCTCAGTTGTTAGGTGACGCGATGTGGCCGGCAATGCGCCTGCCGGCCCACCTCGAGGCACCCGAGGGGCGCGCAACGCTCGCGCTCCCACGATGCTTGGTGGCTGCGGTTCGCCTATAAATCTGCCCGACACCTAGCAAGGGGGAGGCACTGTGATCTTGAGCTTCCTCTTTGCTTCCTTTGCTCCGCCAAGAAAAACCTCTTCTCCCCTTCATTTCTTTGTCTTGCATGGCGTCTCCATGAGGCGATCCTGGCAGGGGGACACGCGCAGCTCCGTCCACGCCCTCGTACTCCCCCGGGAGCAACGGCAAAGGGCCCTAAGGGTCGCCGCGCGTCCGCCACCTCTAGGATCTGATTAATGAGTAAGTCCCTCATCTGCACCTCCTTTCCTTGTTGTCTTGTATACTGCTTGGTGGTTGATATGCCCTTTTCTCTAGAGCGCCCGCTGCCAAGAAGCTTGATGCCTCTTGAGCTAGCGTTGGTTTTTCCCTTGAAGAGGAAAGGGTGATGCAGCACAGGAGCAGTAAGTATTTCCCTCAGTTTGAGAACCAAGGTATCAATCCAGTAGGAGAATCCAGTCAAGTGTCCAGAGTACCTGCGCAAACACAAACGAGCTTGCACCCAACGCTATAAAGGGGTTGTCAATCCTTTCAAGATTGATTGCAAAGTGAGATCTGAAGGCGGAAAGTGCAACGAAGTAAAAGTGTAAGGCTGAAAATATGGTGTGAAGTAGACCAGGGGGCCATAGTGTTCACTAGAGGCTTCTCTCAAAATAACAAATATTACGGTGGGTGAATAAATTACTGTCGAGCAATTGATAGAACCGCGCGAAGTCATGATGATATCTAAAGCAATGATCATACATATAGGCATCACGTCCGAGACAAGTAGACCGATACTTTTTGCATCTACTACTATTACTCAACACATCGACCGCTATCCAGCATGCATCTAGTGTATTGAGTTCATGACAAAAAGAGTAACGCCTTAAGCAAGATGACATGATGTAGAGGGATAAACTCAAACCAATGATGTAAACCCCATCTTTTTACCCATGATGGCAACAACACGATGCGTGCCTTGCTACCCCTTCTGTCACTGGGTGAGATCACTGCACGGTATGACCCCAAAACCAAGCACTTCTCCGATTGGAAGAATCATAGATCAAGTTGGCCAAACAAAACCCACAACTCGAAGAGAATTACAAGGATATGAAATCATGCATATAAGAGATCAGAAGAAACTCAAATAAGATTCGTAGATAATCTGATCATAAATCCACAATTCATCGGATCTCGACAAACACACCGCCAAAGAAGATTACATCGGATAGATCTCCATGAAGATCATGGAGAACTTTGTATTGAAGATCCAATAGAGAGAATAAGCCATCTAGCTACTAACTATGGACCCGAAGGTCTATGGTGAACTACTCACGCATCATCGGAGAGGTCGTGGTCTTGATGAAGAAGCCTTCGTATCCAAATCCCCCCTCCGGTAGGGCACCAATACGTGCCCAGATGGTATCTTGCGGAGACATAAGCTTGCGGCGGTGGAAAAGTATTTTCGTGGGTCTCTCGCGCAGTTTTGGATTTTTCACGTATTTATAGGCGGAAGAGGTAGGGCAGACGAGCCATAGGGGGCCCACAAGTCTGCTAGGCGCGCCCCCCCCTGGCCACGCCTAGGGGGCTTGTGGAGTCCCCTCGTGTAATCTACCTTGGTTCTCACGTCCCCTGCGTATCTTCTTTTATGGAAAAAATCTTTTCGTAAGTTTTATTCCGTTTGGACACCGTTTAAAATCCTCCTTTGAAAAGGGTCAAAAACACGGAAAAAACAGGAAATGGCACTTGGCACTGAGTTAATAAGTTATTCCCAAAAAAGATACAAAAGGCATACAGAACATCCAAAGTTTGACAAGATAATAGCATGGAACCATACAAAACTATAGATACATTGGAGACGTATCAAGCATCCCCAAGCTTAACTCATGCTCGTCCTCGAGTAGGGAAGTGATAAAGACTGAATTTTTGATGTGGAATGCTACCTAGAATAGTTGTCCTTTATAACTTCTTTCATGTGACATGAATGTTCAGATCCGTAAGATTCAAAACAATAGTTTGCTATTGACATGAAAACAATAATACTTCAAGCAAACTAGCAAGGTAATCCTAAACTTTCGAAATAACAAGGCCAAAGAAAGTTATCCCGACAAAATCATATAGTCTAGCTATGCTCCATCATCCCCACACAACTAATTTAAATCATGCACAACCCCGTTATTGGCCAAGTAATTGTTTTTGCACTCTTACTTTCTTAACCCATTTTCAACTCTCACGCAATGCATGAGCGTGAGCCATGGATATAGCACTATGGTGGAATGGAGTGTGGTGGTGGTTGTGACACAAAAAGGAGGAGATGGTCACATTGACTTGGCATATCAAATGATCATGGAGATGCCCATTAATAGATATCAATGTGAATGAGTAGGGATTGCCACACAACGGATGCACTAGAGCTATAAGTATGTGAAAGCTCAAAAGGAGAACTAATGGGTGTGCATCCAACTTGCTTGCTCACGAAGACCTAGGGCAATTTTGAGGAAGCCCATCATTGGAATATACAAGCCAAGTTATATAATAAAGATTCCCACTAGTATGTGGTGGTGACAAAACGAGAGGCTCTCAATCATGAAGAACATGGTGCTATTATGAAGCACAAGTGTGGAAAATATAGTAGTGACGGGGATATAGCCCTAGGGTAGGGTCATAGGTCTGACCAATACGTCCTACCCAAGGGCACCTCATTATTAGTTTAAGGGCTACAAGGGAAATTCCTACTGGATCGTGACAACATCTAATCCACTCGGTACGGATCCACTCAGACAAGTACATTCCATCCACTCGGATGACAGTCAACCACTCGGTCGTATGACTCACTCGGTCATGCAAATACCAACAGACGGCAAGACATCTGTAGTGGGCTGACATTATGGCATCAATGCCCCATCTTGTAACATAAGAGGTGAGGTGGTGGCGCACTCTATATAAGCCACCCCCTCCACATAGCTAAGAGATCATCTTCTTCTTATCCTCCTTCGGGCTCATTCTTTCCCTCGAGCTCTGGCTCTCTCTACACCGTGTAACTCATGTCCATGACAGATAAAACAAACCCTCTCCGGAGCACGAGACGTAGGGTTGTTATCTCCATTGTCAGTGGCCTGAACTCGCTAAACCACCATGTCACCCATGTGCATCTTGATAGATCATGCTCCGTTATCCTACCCTCTTTCTATTGTCGGAATCGTTACCACGACAGTTGGCGCCCACCTTGGGGCGTGGCGTCTATCGAGCCATGATGCATATGGTTATTTCTTCAGCCACCAGCGGCAGATCGATTCCCGCTGGTGCCCTCTATTCAGTTTGATCTTCATGATTTAACACCTTTGTTTTGTACTGTTCATCTCCAAGACAAACGAAGCATCAGGGAAACAAACATCCATTCATTCACGCCTTCCGCTACCTAGCACAGCACACCACCACCATCACATGGCGCGCTGGGCCATTGCCATCCAAGGCGGCGCGGGCATGGACTCAAACCTACCGGAGCACAGGCAGGACAGAGCCAAGCGGGTGCTTACCCACTGCTTGGTGGACGTGCTGGACCTGTCTCTAGTGGACGTTGCCTGCTGGACGTGGCGGACCTGTCTCTAGAGGCCAAGCGGGTGCTTGCCCGCTGCCTGCTCGACCTCCTGCGCGCCGGCGCCACCGCGCTCGACGTGGTGGAGGCCGTGGTGCGGGAGCTGGAGACGGACCCCTGCTTCAACTCGGGCCGCGGCTCCGCGCTCACCCGCGCCGGCACCGTCGAGATGGAGGCCAGCATCATGGACAGCCGCGGCCGCCGCTGCGGCGCGGTCTCCGGCGTCTCCACCGTTTGCAACCCCGTCTCCCTCGCCCGCCGTGTCATGGGTATATTCGCCTCATTATATGGCTAATTGCATGGTGGACCGTTTCATTAAGGTTTAATCGCCTCATTATGTGGCTAATTGGTGAGTATTCCCAACGTCAATTACCTATTTATTGTAGCGTTAACAAGCATGCTCCTTTCGCGCCAATTAATTTGTACATGCATGCATATATTACCACCCTGCGTTTAATCCGGCTAATTAGCATCAATACACGGTCGTTTTTGTCCGGCACAAAGAATAGTGGCTATACTTGCTAACTTGCAGGGTCACTCGGCTAGCTGGAAACCAGATTATCCCTATAACTAAGAGACTCGTCACTCGGACAACAAAACGTCCACATGACAAGTAAAACGTTCAAGTTTAGTTTGGTGGTATTTCCATCCAGATGACTAATGTGCAGGCACTCTCCAGCACCGCGCGTCGCTACACAACGGGACGCGACATCATCACTCAGTTGGAAGCATCGTAATCACTCGGCCGTTCTACGCGTCGTCACTCGGTCGGACGCGCGTTGTTGCTCGGTCAGACGCGCGTCGTCATCACTCGGCCGCCCTGCACATCGTCGTTGAGTTGGACGTGCGCCATCATCACTCGGCAGCTCCGCGCATCGCCTCTCAGCCAAACGCTCCATCGTCACTCGGCCACTCCGCACGCAATCACTCTACTGGACACGTCGTCATCACTCGGCAGCTCCGCGCATCGCCACTTAGTCGGACGCTCCATCCTCACTCGGCCGCTCCGCGCATCGCCACTCAGTCGGATGGTCCATCCTCACTCGGCCGCTCCGCACACCGTCACTCTACTGAACGCGCCGTCATCACTCGACCGCTCTGCGCGTCGGCGCTTGGTCGAACATGCGTCATCATCACTCGGCCACTCCGCACGCCATCACTCTACTAGACGCGTCATCATCACTCGGCAGCTCCGCGCATCGCCACTCAGTCGGACGCTCCATCCTCACTCGGCCGCTCCGCGCATCGCCACTCAGTCGGATGGTCCATCCTCACTCGGCCGCTCCGCACACCGTCACTCTACTGGACGCGTCGTCATCACTCGGCCACTCTGCGCGTCGGCGCTTGGTCGAACACGCGTCATCATCACTCAGCCGTCCTGCATGCCGTCACTCAGTCGGACACGTCGTGAGCGCTCGGCCGCCCTGCGTGTCGTCACTCGGCTGGAGACTCCTTCGTCACTCGACAGCTTCGCGTGTCGTCACTCGGCTGGAGGCTCCTTCATCACCTGGTTCCTCTACGCATCGTCACTCAGCCGCCCCGCGTGTCGCCACTCAGCTAGACGCGTCTTCATCACTTGACCGCCCAACACGTCGACACTCAGCCGGACGTGTCTACTTCGCTCGACCGCCCCGCGCATCGTCAGGCAGCTAAGTCATTTTTTCACAGGCTGCATTCTATTAAATAATCGTTTCTACATTACCGAGTGTCGAGGAAGTCGCACATGACGTTCACTCGGAGGCCACGCCACTGAGTGTACCTCTGCACTCGGTTGTTTATTTTTATGTGGGAACACTTCACTTCTGCTTCGTTTGGGTCCAGTACTCAAACGAGTTCAGCGGGATCCTTCACTCTTTTAACCTTTTCCTGGTTCTGAACCAGCAATCACGTGGCACACCCAGCGGGTGTCTATGGGTGCAATTTACACAAACTATTTCAGAAAAGATCATATTACTTTGATAATTTTTTATGCTGGATTGTGCTATTTTTCATACACAGGTTACTCGACGCATCCGTGCGCCATCCTCGTCGCTGCTCAGGCTCAGTCGCCGCAACGATCATTCATTCGTTTTCACGTGTTCGGAAGCCCTTTCAATGACGTAGTGGACACGGCCGCCCCGCGTGCCGTCGTTGGGTCGGACGCCTCCTCGACGTACATCACTTGGCCGCCCCATGCGTTGCCACTCAGCCAGAATCGTCTACTCACTCGGATGCCATGCGCATCGCCACTCCGTGTGGCACGTCTTCATCATTCGGCTGCCCTGTGCGCCACCGCTCAGCTTAGCTGCGACTCCGTATCGCCTAAGTTAAAAACAACTCCGAGTACGGACATGCTCCACACTCGGGGGCTTAGCTGCGACTCCGTATCGCCTAAGTTAAAAACAACTCCGAGTGCGGACATGCTCCACACTCGGGGGCTTAGCTGCGACTCCGTATCGCCTAAGTTAAAAACAACTCCGAGTACGGAGATGCTCCACACTCGGGGACTTAGCTATGACTCTGTATCGCCTAAGTTAAAAACAACTCCGAGTGCGGACATGCTCCACACTCGGGGGCTTAGCTGCGACTCCGTATCGCCTAAGTTAAAAACAACTCCGAGTGCGGACATGCTCCACACTCGAGGACTTAGCTGCGACTCTGTATCGCCTAAGTTAAAAACAACTCCGAGTGCGGACATGCTCCACACTCGGGGGCTTAGCTGCGACTCCGTATCGCTAAGTTAAAAACAACTCTGAGTACGGACATGCTCCACACTCGGGGACTTAGCTGCGACTCCGTATCGCCTAAGTTAAAAACAACTCCGAGTGCGGACATGCTCCACACTCGGGGGCTTAGCTGCGACTCCGTATCGCCTAAGTTAAAAACAACTCCGAGTGCGGACATGCTCCGCACTCGGGGGCTTAGCTGCGACTCCGTATCGCCTAAGTTAAAAACAACTCCGAGTACGGACATGCTCCACACTCGGGGACTTAGCTGCGACTCCGTATCGCCTAAGTTAAAAACAACTCCGAGTGCGGACATGCTCCACACTCGGGGGCTTAGCTGCGACTCCGTATCGCCTAAGTTAAAAACAACTCCGAGTGCGGACATGCTCCACACTCGAGGACTTAGCTGCGACTCCGTATCGCCTAAATTAAAAACAACTCTGAGTGCGGACATGCTCCACACGCGGAGGCTTAGCTGCGACTCTGTATCGCCTAAGTTAAAACTACTCCGAGTACAGACACGTTCCACACTCGGGAACTTACCAGCAACCCCGTATCGCCTAAGTTAAAAAATACACTCGGAGACTTGACTTTGATCCAGAAATCATATAATGCAGATCCAACAAACATTCAACATGACGAGCACTGGAAGTCTAAACCCTCTGCCGGACTCATCTAGTCCGACAGAGGCTCGGGGACTACACCCAGTGGGTGCACTAAGCGTGCCCCCACAGGAAGAGAAATACAAAAAAGAAACATTCTGCTTGGTCAGGTCCACCAACAACATCCAAGTTCAACAGATTCAACAGATTCCAACCGACTACCAGCAGTCAGTCAAAGTCTCAAGATCCTGTTGGTCACTCAGACCTACTTCAATTCTTAAGTTCACTCGGACGTACTACTCAGCGGAATCGATCAGGGCGAATGATGAAGACTTCAATCAACGCATAATTTCGCAAGGCTCTGAAGCACGTTCAAGTTCGGTCTGCTGCTACAAGATTTACATCGACACCTTCACCACTCGGACCCTAATCCATTCGGGGGCTAATGACGGGGATATAGCCCTAGGGTAGGGCCATAGGTCTGACCAATACGTCCTACCCAAGGGCACCTCATTATTAGTTTAAGGGCTACAAGGGAAATTCCTACTGGATCGTGACAACATCTAATCCACTCGGTACAGATCCACTCAGACAAGTACATTCCATCCACTCGGATGACAGTCAACCACTCGGTCGTATGACTCACTCGGTCATGCAAATACCAATAGACGGCAAGACATCTGTAGTGGGCTGACATTATGGCATCAATGCCCCATCTTGTAACATAAGAGGTGAGGAGGTGGCGCACTCTATATAAGCCACCCCCTCCACATAGCTAAGAGATCATCTTCTTCTTCTCCTCCTTCGGGCTCATTCTTTCCCTCGAGCACTGGCTCTCTCTACACCATGTAACTCATGTCCATGACAGATAAAACAAAGCCTCTCCGGAGCACGAGACGTAGGGTTGTTATCTCCATTATGAGAGGCATGAACTCGCTAAACCACCGTGTCACCCATGTGCATCTTGATAGATCATGGTCCGTTATCCTACCCTCTTTCTATTGTCGGAATCGTTACCACGACAAGTAGCATTGTCCCTTCTCTCTTTTTTTTCTTTTTTTTGTTTGGGCTCTTTGGCCTCTTTCCATATCTCTCTTTTTTTTGTGGGCAACTTTGGCCTCTTTTTTTTATTTCCTCACATGGGACAATGCTCTAATAATGATGATCATCACACTTTTATTTACTCACAACTCAAAGCATAGAACGATGATGACTCTATAGGAAATGCCCCCGGCAGTGTACCGGGATGTGCAACGATCTAGCTTGGCGTATGACGTTGAAACATCTCGCTAGCTATCTTATGATCATGCAATGGCAATATGAGAGTGACGGCACAAGTCATGAGACGGAACGATGGGAGTTGCACAGCAATATATCTCGGAATGGCTATGAAAATGCCATAGTAGGTAGGTATGGTGGCTGTTTTGAGGAAGGCATATGGTGGGTTTGTGCACCGGCGAAAATTGCGCGGTACTAGAAAGGTTAGCAATGGTGGAAGGTGAAAGTGCATCTATACCATGGACTCACATTAGTCATGAATAACTCATATACTTGTTGCGGAAGTTTTTATTAGTAATTGAAACAAAAGTGCTAAACGCATACTCCTAGGGGAAGGGTTGGTAGGTGTAAACCATCGCGCGATCCCGACCGCAACACAAAGGATGATAATCAATAGATCAATTATGCTACGACTTCCTAACATAGCGGTTCACCATACGTGCATGTTACGGGAATCACCAACTTCAACACAAGTATTTCTAGATTCACAACACCCTACTAACATAACTCTTAATATTACCAAATCCACGTCTCAAAACTAATTGAGAGGAATCAAACTTCTCTTTCTACTCAATGCACATGAAGATGGAAGTTTTATTTTATCTTCTTTGGGTACCTATCACCTTTGGGACTACTTCATAGCACAAGCCAACTACCAAGTTACGCACCGTCGTGCTCTAAAAGATCTAAGTGAAGCACATAGAGCAACATTGCCTAACTCAAAAGATATAAGTGAAGCACAATGAGCATTCTAGCAAATTCATGATGAGTGCATGTCTCTCCCAAAAGGTGTGCAGCAAGGATGATTCTGACACAACAAAAAGAAAAGACTCCTACGATACAAGACGCTCCAAGCAAGGCACATATCATGTTGTGAATAAAAATATAGCTCCAAGTAATATTACCGATGGATTGAAGACGAAAGAGGGGATGCCTTCCCGGGGCATCCCCAAGCTTGAGCTCTTTCCACTCTTTATCCCTTTGTCCATGAGAACATCACCCAAAACTTGAAAACTACCCAACACAAAACTTAAACAGAAAATCGTGATATCATTAGAAGAAGAAAACAAACTACCACCTCTTTAGGTACTGTAGCAATCTTGATTTCTATTTACATTGGTGTTAGATTACTATATTCTCACTTTCCCACGGCTAGTACCCCCCGATACTATCCATAGTTTCATCAAAACAATCAAACAACACAACAAAAACATAATCTATCAAAAACAGACCAGTCTGTAGCAATCTCTATACTTCGTATACTTATGTTACCTCAAAAATTCTGAACACTTACGACAGCCTGGGCAAAAGGCATATCAACCAGCAGCAAAAAAATTCAACTCAAAACCTCTTTCTGAATAAAAATGAAAAATAATTTCATGAGCGAAAAGTTTCTGTCTTTTTCCAGCACGATCAAATAACCATCACCAAAACTAGTCATAAAGGTTTTGCTTGGCTCAAACACAAAAAGAAACACAAAAAACACAATCATAACAGAATTATGATGGTGTGGACGCAACAAAACAGAAAGAAAAAGATAAATTCATTGGGTTGCTTCCCAACAAGCGCTATTGTTTAACGCCCCTAGCTAGGCATTGATAATTCAATGATGCTCTGATAAAAGATAGCAATCGGACACGAAGAGAGCATCATAAAGCATGTGAAAATCACATCTAATCTAACATACTTCCTATGCATAGGCATTTTATAGGAAAACAAATTATCAAGACAACCAATAGTTGCCATATGCAAGGAAGAAGAAAGAGACAAGAGCAATCTCAACATAACAAGAGGTGATTTAGTGATATGAAAATTTCTGCAACAATATTTTCCTCTCTCATAATAATTACATATGGGATCATATTCAAATTCCACAATGTAGCTATCACAAAGGATATTATTTTCATGATCCACATGCATGCAAAGTTGACGGTCTTCAAAAATAGTGGGATTATCATCAACCAAAGTCATGACTTCTCCACTCCCACTTTCTATATTATTGCAAATATCATAATCATCATGAGGCTTAAAAAAAATTTCAAGATCATAAGAAAAATCATTACCCCAATCATGATCATTGCAACAAGTAGTGGACATAGAAAAACTAGCATCCCCAAGCTTAGGGTTTTGCATATTTTTAGCATTATTGTCATTAATAAAATTTATAATGAAATCACTCCAATCATGCTTTTCATTCAAGGAGCCCTCGTGAATCATTTCATAAATTTCTTCATCACTATTTTCAGATTCAGACATCTCAAGAAAAACTCCATAGAGAAAGTCAAGTGCACTCAACTCACTAGCAATTGGATCAACATAATTGGATCTCTTAAAGAGATTAGCAAGTGGACAAGGATCCATATCAATAGATTTTCAGCAACTGAAGATGCAAGCATATTGAAGGCACATAGCACACAAGCAAAGGAAAGGCAAACAAAAAAGGAAAATATTTTTTGTAAATTTTATTTTACAGCAGTGGGGGAGAGGGAAACGAGAGGCAAAAACAGTAAATGCAAGAGATGAGTTTGCGACACTTACTTGGATAAGCTTCACTTACAACAGTCCCCGATGCCAGAAATTGACACGTTGGAGGAAGACTATTCTTGACTTGATCCTCCCCGGCAACGGCGTCAGAAATCCTTCTGCTGCCTCTTGAGCTTGCGTTGATTTTTCCCTTGAAGAGGAAAGAGTGATGCAGCACATGAGCAGTAAGTATATCCCTCAGTTTGAGAACCAAGGTATCAATCCAGTAGGAGGATCCAGTCAAGTGTCCAGAGTACCTGCGCAAACACAAACGAGCTTGCACCCAACGCTATAAAGGTGTTGTCAATCCCTTCAAGATTGATTGCAAAGTGAGATATGAAGGCGGAAAGTGCAACGAAGTAAAAGTGTAAGGCTGAAAATATGGTGTGAAGTAGACCCGGGGGCCATAGTGTTCACTAGAGGCTTCTCTCAAAATAGCAAATATTACGGTGGGTGAACAAATTACTGTCGAGCAATTGATAGAACCACACAAAGTCATGACGATATCTAAGGCAATGATCATACATACAGGCATCACGTCCGAGACAAGTAGACCGATACTTTCTACATCTACTACTATTACTCCACACATCAACCGCTATCTAGCATGCATCTAGTGTATTGAGTTCATGACGAACAGAGTAACGCCTTAAGCAAGATGACATGATTTAGAGGGATAAACTCAAACCAATGATGTAAACCCTATCTTTTTTACCCTTGATGGCAACAACACGATGCGTGCCTCGCTACTCGTTCTGTCACTAGGTGACGTCACCGCACGGTATGAACCTAAAACAAAGCACTTCTCCCATTACAAGAATCATAGATCAAGTTGGTCAAACAAAACCCACAACTCGAAGAGAATTACAAGGATATGAAATTATAAATATAAGAGATCAGAAGAAACTCAAATAAGATTCATAGATAATATGATCATCAATCCACAATTCGTCGGATCTCGACAAACACACCGCAAAAGAAGAGTACATTGGATAGATCTCCCATGAAGATCATGGAGAACTTTGTATTGAAGATCCAAGAGAGAGAAGAAGCCATCTAGCTATGAGCTATGGACCCGAAGGTCTATGGTGAACTACTCACGCATCATCGGAGAGGCCATGGTGTTGATGAAGAAGCCCTCTGTATCCGAATCCCCCCTTCGATAGGGCACCAGAACGTGCCCCAGATGGGATCTTGCAGAGACAGAAGCTTGCGGCGGCGGAAAAGTATTTTCGTCGATCTCTCGCACAGTTTTGGATTTTACAGGAATTTATAGGCGAAAGAGGTAGGGCAGACGAGCCCCAGGGGGCCCACAAGCCTGCTAGGCGCGCCCCCCTGGCCGCACCTAGGGGGCTTGTGGGGTTCCCTGGTGGCCTCTGCCTTGGTTCTCACGTCCCCTGCGTATCTTCTGTTCAGGAAAAAATCTTTTCGGAAGTTTTATTCCGTTTGGACACCGTTTAAAATCCTCCTATGAAAAGGGTAAAAAATACAGAAAAACAGGAATTGGCACTTGGCACCGAATTAATAAGTTAGTCCCAAAAAAGATCTAAAAGGCATACAAAACATCCAAAGTTTGACAAGATAATAGCATGGAACCATCAAACATTATAGATACGTTGGAGACGTGTCAAATCTCAAGCTCGGCGAGCTTTAGGAATAGACACAGGGGCTGCGGGCTCAGCTCGAGAGTGCCGAGGCTGCCCGCCAGGGCGAAGCGAAGGCCAAGATCGAGTTGGCGTCACTGCAGAGACATGTCCAGGAGGTGGCCGACACCGTTCGGGCTGCCCAGGACAAGGCGGCGTACGCTCGGATGATGGAGTCCCAGCGTGCCAATCAGGTCGAGAGCATCGCCGGCCGGGCGACACGCGCGACATGTCAATTTGTGGGGGATGCCCCGATGGTGCCAAGGGTGGACAGCGACGGGGGCTACCTTGCCTTCTTCTAGAAGGTGGCGGAGACGCTGGAGGCCGGCATCTCCTGCGTGGAAGAGGACAACGCGTCCGACGCGCGCGAGCTTTTGGGCCTTGCCTAGACGCTCGTCTTCTCCAACCAGAGTTGCCTCGTCCCGCAGCTTGATCTCCAGCATGTCATCGAGCCGGTGCCCGTTGAGTTCTGGCGTCTTCTTCGGACGTAGTACGCCCACGCGTGGACTTCCTGGTGGAGCGGTACGTCCGGGTGCCCATCCCCAGTGAGGAGGAGGGCTCTGACGCTGAGCCTATCGGCGCCAAGGGAGGTGTCGACGGTCTCTCCCCCTAGGCGTCCCCTAGCTTGTGTTTTCCTATCCCCGTAATATTGGACCATGAACTCTGCCCTGTCAGGTCTTAGACTTTTGTATGTTACCTTCGCCGTTCTCCCTTTTTCCTTTCACTCTTGAATCGAGGGCTTGCTTGCTGGCAGTCGTTGCAGCTTGGCTTACTTGCATATGGCCCGTCGCTGACCCACTCGTTGCTCGAGGGCAGCGACGGCTAGGGACCTCAGGAGGTCCCATCGTGCCAAGGCCTCGTTTGTGCCACTGCACGATTGGTCGATGGCCTCGTTCCTTGCCGCAGCTTAGTCCTTAGGCCCTGCATCCTTTCGTTAGTACGCGTGTTTTTAATTCGTTGTTGGTTCGACGTGAAACCATATGGCCCCCGTTTGGGCCTGCGGGGTACTTAGCTCATGGGTTTGTGCTGGTCCCTTTCGCAGCTCCTCCTAAGTAGTTCCTGCTTTGTCAGTGGGACGGGATGGAGACCCTTTCGGCACTCTATGTTTGCGGGTCCCGGTCCCGCACATTTCCCTGTCGCTGCGAGGCGCAACCCGTTACCAAGGTTGTTCCTCACAGGGCAAAACCACGGCGTCCTGGGTGCTGACATGCGAACACCTGGGTTGCCGAGTGGCTTTGCGACCAGTAAGGCCCTTGAGGCACATTGCTCAGGAGCCCACCTTGACACTTCACTACTAGAAAAACGGCTATAACTAATAAGGACATTAACGGCGCACCATGTATATGGTGTGCCAGTGCTATATAGCAGTGGAGCACCGGATATAGGTGTGCCATTAATGGCCATATTACTAATGGCGCACCTAGTGTGTGGTGCGCCATTACTAGTTTTGTCCTGGCCTCACACCCTTCCCAGACTTAGCAGTGGCGCACCAGGGGAAAGTGCACCATTACTAGTTTTAACTAGTAATGGCGCACCACACCCACAGTGCGCCACTACTAACAATTTTTTTTCAATATTTTTTTTCAAAACTAGTAATGGCGCACCACACACCAGGTGCGCCATTAGTAACCCTGGTTACCAATGGCGCATTCTTAGGAGGTGCGCCATTGGTAACCTGAGAGCAGCTAGATATATTTGACAGCCACCTACCACACTCACTTTCCCCACTTCATTGTCTCCACCTCTACCAAGCTTGGTCTCGGCTGCCTCCTCTTCCTCACCTCATTTACACCATAAATTCACCCAAATTAAGAGGTTAAATTTCCTTTTTTGATAAGTAAGTAAGGGGAAAGGTTTCTTTATGTTCTAGATCAACTTTTTTCTCCCTCCAACGTACACACTTTTTATGGCCTAGATCTACGTATGTTTGTGATGTTGCATATGTTTGTGTTTGCAGGTACCGGTATTTGAAATGCGATAGTTGCAAATATTTTGCCGGAATGTTGGTTCATTTCCGTTTTGGCGAGAATTTGGCACTATGCATTCTTTTTGGTCCTATTTGTAGGCAAAGTCATGCCAAAAAAAAGTTTCGTTCTAAAATATTGTTTTGCTCTACCCCGCAGGCGACCATGGTCCGCACGATAACCAAAGGCATCGTGAATAGGTTTTTGAGCTCCGTGAAGGCCGAGATGCTTCAAAAGAACGAGACGTTGATAAGATGTCTGTGTTGAAGATGCAAACTGACGAGCCTTATGGACCCGGATTCCAGACAGGTGTGGGACCACCTGCTCGTGCGTGGTTTCATGGATGGCTATCGGTGGCAAGGTGATGAAGATGATTATGAAGTCGTCCATGGGGGCCGGGCAAGAAATAAGGAAGGGCAGCAAGGTAATAGCAGCGAGGGCGGGCGAGAAGACGAAGAATCTCCAGGACATGATCACGAAGTAGATGCAGGACATAGTCATCATGTAGAAGATGCCGGACATGATGATGAGGAAGATCAAGACGAAGGGCATGATCATGAAGATGAAGATGCCGGAGCAGACGACAGTGGACCATCTATGGGTTGGGTGCAGGACCCTCATATTCAAGAGCTGCTTCTCAAGCAGACTGTTAACGCAAGAGCTGCTGCCCAAGAGAAAGCCAAGCTGGATCAACTGGAGATAGACGCGGTTACTCCATTGTATGAAGAATGCAGAACCGAAGATGCCCACCTAAAAGTACCGCTCATGCCTCTGGAGATCAAGGTAAAACACAAAATAACTAACGCATGCTTCAACGAGAACATGTGATTCTGGCATGAACGTCTTCCCAAGGGGAACAAATGCCCGACCAGTTTCGAGGAGGCAAAGAAAATCGTGTGTCCTCTAGATTTACCGCACGTGAAATACCATGTGTGCATGAACGATTGATCATTTATCGGGACGAGCACGCGGATTCTACCATATGTCCGGTGTGCGGCGTCACTCGATACAAGAAGAGGAAGAAAGCTCCTCAAAAAGTGGTTTGGTACTTTCCGAGAACTCCTCGTCTGGAGCGGTATTTCGTGGACCCTAAGCAAGCAGAGCTCCTGCGTTGGCACGCGGATAGGGAGGAGAAGAAGTGAGAAGATGACGGAAATGATCCGGAGATAAATAAAAAAGACAACATGCTGAGTCACCCTAAGTATGCAAGCGAGTGGCAAGCATTGAACTTTGAACACCTAGAATTTGGGGACGATCCAAGGAACATCATGCTGGGCGCGAGCACCGATGGAGTCAATTCGTTTGGCAGACAGAGAAGCACACATAGCACCTGGCCTGTGTTTGTGTGGATGTACAACCTTCCCCCCTGGATGTGCATGAAGAGGAAGTATATTCACATGAGTATGCTAAATGAAGGGCCGAAACAACCAGGGAACGACATTAATCTGTATCTGGGGCTGCTGAAAGAGGAGCTAGAGACGTTGTCGAAAACGCCAGCCAATACGTGGGACGCCGCAACGAAACAATATTTCCCTATGAGAGTCGCACTGCTCATGACGGTGCATGACTACCTCGGTTACGGCTATGTCGCGGGGCAGGTGGTCCACGGATTTTGTGCATGCGTGAGGTGCATGGATGACACAACGTATCGCCAGCTAGATAGAGATCCCGGGTCTTCAAAAACCGTGTTCATGGGACATCGAAGGTGGCTTCGCGACGATGACGCATGGAGAAAACGCAAGGATCTGTTCGATGGTGAAACCAAACCCCAAAGACCCACGTACGAGGAGCGACGAGGAAATAGACGAGCTGTTGAAAAATTGGAAAGAGTGCCCACCGTCGGGAAAGAAGCAAAAGGAGCCAGAGCCGCTGCTGAAGGTATGGAAAACGAGGTCTGTTTTCTGGGACTTGCCGTACTGGAAGATCCTCCGTGTGCCTCACAGCCTTGATGTTATGCATATCACGAAGAACGTGTGCGAGAGTCTGCTTGGTACCCTGCTCAACATGCCAGAGAGTGCCCACCGCCGGGAAAGAAGCAAATATGTGCGCCACTAACAACCTTTTTTCTGGTAGTGCTCAAGCCGCTCTACATCGACATGCCCCGGTCCCGCACATTTCCCCACCGCTGTTAGGTTCGACGCAATTCACGGGGCGCAGCCCTGCTGCCCCAACACCGATCGAAGCTCCAGGATGGCACGAGGCATGGCGAGTGGCCTTATGACCGGTAAGGTTCCTAAGGCGGTCCCCAGGAGCCCCCTTTGGCGTTCGAGCGATTCCCCATTCTGTCCCTTTGGTCATCGCCCCAGCGCACCCTGAGGCCTCCCGAGACTCTTTGTGGTGGTATCATGCTTCGATGCAGGCCCCCGAGTGGGGGTCGACCGCGGAAAATGTTTGCCCCTGGGATGGCAAGTCCTTGCTTTCACGCTCCTTGGCGCCTAGGGGCGGTGTGGAGCATTCAGCTCCTCAGAAAATGTCATCCAGAAAAGGAGGCTTCAAAGCAGGCGAAACGAGAAAGCGGACGAGAAAATTCCCTTGCTTTTTGTTTTTCAAACATCAACTTTTGAAATCGACAAATTTAAGTCCAGCAGAAGATAATTCAAACTCCAGGAAGAAACAACCAAACGCCGTGTCCGGCACCTAGGCTAATATCCGCCGCCATCTCCCCACAACGCAGAGCCTAGGACTTCCCCTAGCCGTGGGAGGGACTCCTCCGCATCCTCGGGGGGCATCGGGCGTATACAGCCGCAGCTCGTTATTACTTGAGAGTGTCACGGTGGGGGTGTATCTGGGAGGTTGCAAGGACACTTTGTCCTCGCGAGTGTCCCTACCCCCGAGGCATAGGCGCGTGATTCCTTTTGTGTCGGGCATAGTTATTGGTGGACTGTGTTGATTTCCTTGTGAGTTGCGGGCACAGTCATTGGCGGACTGAGTTGATTGCCTCCGTCTTCTCCCCAGCATGGAGCGTAGGGCTGCCACTAGGTGCGGGAGGGACCGCACCGCATCCTTGGGGGGGGCGGGCGTATACACATGCAACTCGTTATTACGTGAGAGTGTCACGGGATGAAGTAGGTTCCACAAGGATTGAAGGACGATGCAGAGGTGCTACAGGTTGATGCAGGTCCCGCGGGGACTGTAGGGTGAACGCTAGGGTGCTCCGGCCTCGCGATGTTTCCACCATGGGGGTGATTTGCCCCTGATCCCTTTTGTAGATGGGGCCCTTCGAGGCCCCGCCCACTCCTTCTCCTAAGACTGGTTGTGGGGTTTTCTGCTGCTCTACGTCGGCAGGTCCCAGTCTCGCACATTTCCCTGCTGTCATGAGGCGCGACCAGTTACCAAGGTCGTTCCTCATGGGGCAAGGCCCTGTCCGCCTGATACCGACCGAATGTGCCTGGACGGCACCAGGGTAGACAAGTGGCTTTGTGACCGGTAAGGCTCCTGAGGCGCGATGCTCAGGAGCCCCCTTTGACGTTCGAGCGGCTCTGTGTCACCAAGACCCGGTCCCACACATTTCCCAACTGCCATTTCTTGTGACCGAATGGACGAACCAAGCTACGGGGTCAAGTCCTGCCAACCCTGATAACGACCGAATGTCCATGGACGGCATTAAGGGTGGCAGGTGGCCTTACGACCGGTAAGGCCCTTCAGGCTCGATGCTCAGTAGCCCCCTTTTGACGCTCAAGCGGCCCCCATTTCATCCTGTTGATTGTGACCCTGGGAAGCCGCAGGGTCTCCCCAGGTCCCGTGATGGGGCGACATGCACCGGTCGGAGCGCCCGAGCGGGGGTAGATCGCCCAAAGATGCAAGCAAGGTAAGATGCCAGATCGCCAAATGGATGCAGCACAAGTTATGGAAGCATGCGTAAATGATATGATGGGCAAAGGTGTGCCCTAAAAACTTGAAGTTCATGCAGCCAGCACAAATCCTGTATAGCAGTGAACCCAAAAAATTACCTCATATAGCCTCTTCGCGCATGAGGGGCGCCTCTTGAGGCCCAACCCTCGGCGCCCACACTAGCACCATAGTCGCCACGGGTGACCCGCGCCACTTGTGTCTCGTTGCTTTCTCTCACTCATCCTCCTGAGGCCGGGAACCTGGTTCTTCGTAGTTTCTCCATGGGGGCGGCGGCTGGCGTCATGCCCTACGGCTTGCGGGCGTCTCCCTGCCGGCGCCTCTTGGCCCCAGTGCTCCACTAGTGGGAGCCCTAGGGTCGGGCTCGAGAGGGACCCCCACAACGCTCCTTATTCCCGAGGAGGGTTGGCGCCCGGGGTGGACGCGTAAGGCTCTTCCTCGACGGGAGGGTCAGGTGGTGTTACATAACACGGTATGTAAGGCTCCACGTAGGTGTTCGATCGACCTCCAAGGACGTTTAGCAGTGCGACGTTGGCGGTTCCTCTCTGCGTCAGGGGGAGGTCCCCCAATCGCGTTGCTCGGAGATCTTCTTGCGATGGGCCTCCGCACGAAGTCGCTTGCTCCTGCCACCGCCGTTAGGTGGTCCCTACATTGCCCGGTGCACACTCCCCCCTTGGTACCCTAGCGTGTCACCATTGTCGTAGTTCGCCCGCGCAGAAGCCTCCATCGCCCGCTGGCCGACCTGCTCTTGGTGATGCGCGCCGTTGTGTGCATCGAACATCCTGCCGTTCTCTTCGCGGCCCGCGTGGTTGCCGGCATGCTACGCCTCGAGGCCGGCCGCCGAAATCTGGAGGAGCAGGTGGGCAACATGCGACAGGCCTCTATTGGCCCCTCCCAGCATAGGAGGGGGCCCATTTTTTGCAGGCCCGGGGACCGGCACGAGGTGCGAGCCCCTGGCTTCCGGCGCCTACGTCCTTGAAGAAGAGTGGGGCTGGATGGCCTTCTGGGCGATGATGATCATCTCCATGATGTGGTCCGCCTAGGCGTCGAAGCTCCCTTGAGTCGGTCAAAGGCGGAGCATCTCGCTCGCCATCTACAGCACGTCACGCGCGCCGAGGTCTCCCAACTTGATGCAGCGCATCGTGGATGCCGGGGGCGCCACCCAACCGCAGTGCGCCGGGGTGGCGCGGGTGGTTGTGACAATGGAGGTGATGTTGACGATCTAGTACGAGCCGCGTGGTTCCGCAACGCCGGTACACGTGTTTTCGGCCGCTGTGCTATGACCGTTGGAAGCAAGCTCGACGAGGCTGGAAGAAGGTTGTTGGGCACCGGTCATTAGAGCAGCGGGGCTTAGGGAAGGTGAACCTCGGAGAAGACCTTGACACGCCCCCTACCTGGCGCACCAAATGTCGGATTTTGGGCTCCACAAAAGCCTAAAGATTCGAACTCAGGGGCGTGTACGAAGTTCTCTCGCGGGCTCGCCTCACTTCACTCGCTACTCACTAGGGATGGCAGAGAACTCACTTGATGGTGAGGAAGACACATGACATGGCAGTTTACCCTGGTTTGGGCCGCTTAGAAGTGTAATACCCTATTCCTGCTTTGGTGGATTGTCTCTCGTGGAGGTTGGTGGATGAACTAGTACAATGTTCATGGGCCTCCGGAGGCTAGGTGGCCTTTGTGTGGAGCCAGTGGGCGAATGATTGAATCTGATCCCCTATGAAGTAACATATTCTCTATATATATAGTCGCAGGAAGGGATCCCACAACGGCCAATTTTTAAGGGGGACACGAGTACGTGCTTCCCTTGTCAAAAAGTAGGCTTCGTGTGCAAAGTGGCTGCCAGCGCTGCAGGGACTGGTCCAGGGATGATGTATGTCCTGCTGGCGGGCGGCGATGGCCTTGTTTAAACAGAATGGAAACCTTTGGGAGATACTTTGGAGAACTTCATGTGTCCCCGCCCCCTTTGCACTAAAGGGGGAACTGCACCGTCCTGCTGTGTGCTACTCGCATGTCCTTTCCCTGTGTCATCCTCAATTCCTGAAGTCGGGTCTTGCCTCGGAATATCCGCCGCTCCGGAGGGGTCATGAGGAGGCCCCTTGCGGGTCTTGATGTTGTTCGTCCTTGCGAGGCTTGGCCCCTCACGAGGGCCTTGCCTTGATTGGTGCCAGACCTGTTGGTGCTTGCTTGATGAAGTGGGCCAACCCTGGGCCACAGGCAGGGAGGTCTGGGTACCCCCATTCCCAGAACACCGACAATTGGACACTTAAGGACACCAATAAGTGAATCTAGTATGCATTACGATTCAAGAACTCTTAGTAATATTCTTTGCTTAGCATTTTGTACACGATCATGTCCTTCCAAGCTATTAGGCTACATCATCTTCGTCATGCTAGAGCTTGACCATACTATCTCTATCCTTCATGCCTGGAACACATTTCCAACTACGCGTTAAGCTTACATCAAGCTTTCAACATCATGTTGGTTGTCTTGAAAGGCAATAACAAGTCTGAGCTAGCAATCTTATCGGTGGTTTCGACAACCTTTCACTTCACCATTCCTCTCATGATGTCATCACTCATCAATTACATCTCCATCAATCATCTTGACGAATGTTTCATGATCATCATCAACATTTCTCAGCTCTTCCAGGATATCAATTGGAATCTTGATGAGAAATACCCTCTTGGCACCTCGATGATTTGTGTTCTCATAGACAAACCTTATTGCCTTCCCTCCAACACAAACTTGATCATGTGTTGTGTTGTCCCATGAGTTCTTTCATATCCATCTTATGTTATCTTTTAACTTGGAGTATTACCATCTTTTATGTCAAGCGTGATGTGACAGCTGATGCACCTCTTAAGAATTCTTGGTATGGTGATACTTCTCGCCATCACCATTCATTTCCTTGTCCCCGTGTTGTTTCTAATCGGAATACCGACAAGTGAACTCGGGTGTGTGATTCCAATACTTCTAACAACCCTATCACTTTGAAGTTAATGACTGATAGTTTCATTCTTGGTGTGTTGGTTGTCGACTCACCATTCTAGTATTGGTCCTGCTACTCATTCTGTATTTCTGAGTGCACCCTTCGGCCAATGTTTAATTGTTGTTGTTCCCTCGAGCATATGACATTATACCATTTGATTTGACAAATACTATCTCCTTGATCTTGTAATTTTGGAAATTCATCCTTATCAAAATCTTGAGGAATCGTTGGTGAGCCCATCGTCCACACCCTCAAGTTCTCGTTGTTCGACGATGAAGCTCTTGAGGGCATTACCTTTGTGCCTACCTCATGAAGAATATGTTTGATAGACGAAGTGTTTTCCCAAGGTTCACGTGCAATCCTGTCGCCGTGAATATGAGAAAGTTTTGTTTCGCTTCCTCTTCGGTCATCCCAAATCATTCCCAAATGTCTGAGGTGTTATATGTTTGAAGATTGACTATCTTCACTTCATATAACTTTTATTAGCACGCCAAGCCACTAACTTATTTGTCCAAGAAAAAGAAGCTTCGTCATAGGAGCTAATCCATGCTTACACAAGGACCTTGATATCCTTGATGATGGTTCTCAAATCATAACTCAGTTGCATTGTGTTGTAAGAATCCCACATGGGCACGAATGTCCTGACATCGTGTTCATATGTCTTACAATCCAAGTGATGATCCAATACTTGCTTGCATAGTTCCTATCCCGAGAATCTTGCATTATCATATCGTCTGTTTTTGGTGATCCCCTTTTCTTCTCAAGCATCCTGAGCCATGAGGTGTCCTGACACGAGATCTGAATCTTGGGAAGATATGATGGCTCAAATATTTCCCAATAATTAAAACTTTTTTCTTTATGTAACCTAATATGGTGATATCTTGTCTAGCACACCGGGCCGAAGGACCTAGTGCTATAATTTCTTCCATATGTAAGGATAACCAGTCTTCCATAGTAAATCGTATGATTTATTTTGTAAGTTCTTCCTGATGGATCCTTTGTGTATCCAAATTCCTACCTTTATCTCATGACCATCTCGATGCTACCTCGAAGCACGGATGTGGTACTTCAAATTTTAACAGGAACATTGGAAGCGTAATGCTAAATTGTTCGTGATCGATTATCCAAACCGTATGGTATGGATAAACATCATGATTTTCTTTGGCCCTTTATCACAATGTCTATGTACTTGATGACCTATCATGTATACCATACTCTATTTTTCCTCGGGAATGGTATACTCCAATACTTGTGTGTGTGAACACATTTTCCTTTCCATTAGTCTGTTTGATGTAACAGTCACCCTTTTCCTTTTTGTTGGTTAGTTTAACCTTTCTTGAATCTGTACTTATCTAAGCAGTGTTAATTCCATGATTAGGTAACAACCTCGGTATACAAGTCTGTCAGTAAGAGCCTGTTACTATTGTGGACAATATTCCGGTAGCCGCCGGTGCACGTGAACTTTGCCTTTTGGTCCGCCTCGTTTCAAAGAGCAGGAAAGTGGTTCTATTCGTCCCCCGCCCTTGGTACCGACGCTGTTGCCAACATAACTAACATGCTGTCTTCTGACATGTCTTCCTACTGAGACCATGCAAGATGCCACCTCTCTACCTACTCTCAACCCACATGGTAGGCCCATAACCCAAAGTTCCATAGGATCGAAACCTGACTCTCCTGTACATCTTTGACTTCAAAGTATCCTTTACACCTAGCTTCGTGTGAAATCTCTGAGCCACGGTCCAAGAAGCAATATTTATATTCATTGCTCTAAACCCCCTCTCATATCTGTTTAGGCATTAACCGATTGCCTAATCGTTTGAAACCTATGTACCATCATGTTGTATTCCCAATGAATTCCGTGAGTTACAACTTGAGGAATAATTCATGTCCTTGCTGCGAGTTCGTCATCAGGTGCCCAACTTTGTGTAGGTGCGTTCTTCCAACGTATTTCTCTATTATCGCGTTCGTAGGACGAAGAAGATCGTGGAGGGATGATGGCGAATTCATCAGGCTGACCTAAGTCAGAGAATTGAAGACTTCAACGAAAGGGATCAACTTCTTCGAGAAGAGCAACCAAGACCACAAGACTCGTTAGAATTTCGTAACGAAACGTTTCCCCCATAACTCTACCTCTCAAATCTTGGGACGAGAATTTCATTTAGTGGTGGAGAATTGTGACGCCCCAGTAGTTAAGCTACATGAGTCACACACAAATGGTGCCATGTCATCAAGATGGATTAAGCCAAAATGCCATTGATAAAAATCAAAGGCAAATTAAAAGTTGCAAGTTAAAAATTCAATATTCAAATAAAAGGTGAAATAAGAAATTCACAAACCTGAAAACTAAAATCATGATTAGGTTAAAATATTCCTTAAGTATTTGTAAAATATAGAGCAACATTTTTGCAGGTAATTAAAATCTCTAAAACAATTAAAATAGAGGCCAAAAGTATATATAAGAGGCCTTTTGACTTATTAAAATATCCAAACCTATTTTAATAGCCCCCAAACTTTGTGTAGCCCTGTCAAATATTACATTATGAATATTTGACCAAGTGGATAATTTTTACAAGGGTATCTCGTGCTTTAAAATATTATAACAATATATATATATATATAATGTAGCGGAATCATTTTTTTAAAAGAAAAACGACTAACACCCTCGACTTTGGACCCTCTCACCGGACCAGGCAGCCCAGCCTCGCGTCCCCAACCGTCGGCCCAACCGGGGGTATAACCTCCACGGCCCCCGCAACCCTAACCCCCACTTGCCCCACTCCCCCACGCTCCCTCACCCCTCGCTGGAGCCTCCATCGCCGGCCGTTGCCTCTCCCTCATCGGTCCTCCCCAGGACGCTGCCCCACTACAAATACTCCTTCCTTCCCCCCTCCGGCGAGCTCCCTTCCGACCATGGCGCAACCCCCCTTCTCACATGCTCACGCGCTCGTGCTTGCCGCGCCCCCGCTCGGCCGCGTCCACGCCGCCCCGCAGCCCCACGCCCCGTCGATCTCCTCCTATCCATGTCGTGCCCACCCCGGCTGTGCCCAACCCTCACGTTGGGCACGCACTGCCACGCCCGGCCGAGCCGGCATCCGCCTCGCTCGTCACGAGATTTTGGCCGCCCAGCCCGCACGAGTGCTCATCGTCCAGCCGCTGAGATGCTGCTCCTACAGTATTGTTTCTGTGTTGCTATATAATGTCGCTACTCCTTCTCTCCCTGCTGCAGCTCGTTGTTGCTGTCCCCGCTGTCTCCAGCTACTGCTACTGCTACCGTTTTCTCCCGCTGCTCCGCCTTGCTGTTGCTAGCCACTGATGCTTACTACTCCTCTATTGTTGTCGTTGTTGTTGCTCCCAAATGTTGCTTCTTACTGATGCCTATTGCTACTGTATGTTGTTGCTGGCACCCCGTGTGTGTGTGTTTGTGTGTGTAGCCCGTGAGGGTGTGTAGTGTGTGTGGGTTGTGTGTGCAGCGTGTGTGTGAGGTGTGGCTGGTGTAGGATTGGCTTAATCCGGATGAAAACAATTTGTACGTGCACTGGTAGAAAAGAGGGCTTTGGTCCAATTGATGAAATCCCATTAGTCCCGTTTCACTTACGAACCGGGACCCATGGGGGCATCGGTCCCGGTTCGTGAGGCCAGGGTGCCTGCCGGACCTCGTGGGCCAGTGGTCCCAGTTCGTCTGGCCCCTTTGGCCCCGGTTCCACACATGAGCCGAGACGAATGTGCCTTTCTCCTAGCCCACAAAAATTGGTCCCGGTTTTTGGTTAGAACCGGGACCAAATGTAGTCCTTCACTCCCGGTTTCATCCGCAAATCGGGACCAATGCTTGACCTATATATACCACCCAACCGCGAGCAGAGCAGTGCACTGCTCTGTTTTTTTGCCGGCCCTGGGAGAGCTTTGTGGTGCTCTAGCTCATCCCTTATGCACATGAGTTGTTCGATGAAATGCCCAAGCCACACTTGAGCTTTCTCCTCTCGAAGCTCCTTGTCCAAGCTCCATTTTCCTCTAGTTTTGTGTAGCTTTGGCAGTCCGTCCGTGTCCCGTCCCCGTCCTCACCACCGTTGATCGCCCGCGCCCATATCGGCATCGGCACCACCGTGGTTAGTCTCTTCTTCTTATCTTCTTTCTAAAAGAAAAAAAGTTCTTACTTGTATGATTTATATAGATACTTGTGTAATTTTGTTACTTCTATTATTGTTTGTTATTATATAGTGCGATGGTTCTGGTATCCGCCTCCGACGGCCCTCGTCTTGTCTATGATTCAGATGTGGTATATATTATCTTTTATTACTACTTGTTTTATTTAGTGTTTATGACAATTATGCCGACCAACGTGACTTAGATTTTTTATCTAGGAGGTATGTGAACCGGAAATTCAAACCGACATACAAATTCTTGGCAAGAAGTTAAATTTGGTTGGAAAATAAAACAGTAACTTGAAAGAAAAATTACAAAGAGTTGAAGAGGAGAGGATGATATTGGAGTTGGATGTTGTCGATGTGCATGACGATCACAAGATCAAGATGAATGCAATGCACTTGAAGATTAGAAATATTAGAAAATATGCCATTCATACTGAGGCTTGGTATCATTGTGCCATTGGATCAATTTGTACCTTAGTTGCGGTTATGATCGCATTTGTTGTTGCATTTAAATTTAGTAGTTTCAATGTATGTTCTGATTAGATGCTCTAGAGGTCTATATGTTGTTCAATAATGAGAACTATGTAAGAACGTTATGTATTTATTTTGGTTACTACTGTACTTTGGCTTTAATGTGATGATGAATTTCTATTAATTTGGTCAGTTCTCCATTCATGATATGTTGTAATGGTTTTTAATACACACACCCATATGGAAAAAATGAAATAAGTTCGAAAAAATGAAATGCCTTTTGTAACAGATGAGTTTTCGTATGAAACCCTCATACTTCGAAAGAGATTGTCCGATTTGTACATGGAGTGCATCCAGTTTTTGCGGTAACCCTCTCAACTTTTTAGAGCATGCTATGTGGGTGAAATGATGATACCATGCCAACTTTCAACCTATTAAGATTTCATTTTTAGTGCTTTTCAATTTCTTGGTCATTTAGCTCCAAAAAATTAGTAAAAGCATGAAAAATACCAAATGAAGTCAGAAAGTGTTGAAAATTCATGATGTGGCCTTGAATGGCTCATTTTGAACACACAAAAAGTTCGGAGTTCAAATAAGTTCGAAAAAATGAAATGTCTTTTGTAACAGATGAGTTTTTGTATGAAACCCTCATACTTCAAAGGAGATTGTCCGGTTGGTACACGAAGTGCATCCAGTTTTTGCGGCAACCCTCTCAACTTTTTAGCACATGCTATGTGGGTGAAATAATGATACCATGCCAACTTTCAACAAATTTAGAGTTCATTTGTAGTGCTTTTCAATTTTTGGGTCATTTAGCTCCAACAAGTCAGTAAAAGGATGAAAAATACCAAATTAAGTCAGAAAGTGTTGAAAATTGATGATGTGGCCTTCAATGGTTCATGTGTCGAATCATGTGAAGAATAGATGTTGTTGGAATTTCTTGAATCATGTGGAATCATGTGGAATCATGTCGAATCATGTGAAGAATAGATCTTGTTGGCATTTCTTGAATCATGTCGAATCATGTCAAGAATAGATCTTGTTGGAATTTCTTGAATCATATCGAATCATGTGGAATCAAGTCAATTAATGTCGAATCATGTGAAGAATAGATCTTGCTGGAATATCTTGAATCATGTCAAATCATGTGGAATCATGTCAAATCATGTCAAATCATGTGAAGAATAGATCTTGTTGGCATTTCTTGAATCATGTCGAATCATGTTAAGAATAGATCCTGTTGGCATTTCTTGAATCATGTTGAATCATGTGAACAATAGGTCTTGTTGGAATTTCTTGAATCATGTCGAATCATGTCGAATCATGTGAAGAATAGATCTTGTTGGAATTTCTTCAATCATGTCGAATCATGTGGAATAATGTCGAATAACGTTGAATCATGTGAAGAATAGGTCTTGTTGGAATTTCTTGAATCATGTCGAATCATGTGGAATCATGTCGAATCATGTGAAGAATGGATCTTGTTGGCATTTCTTGAATCATGTCGAATCATGTGAAGAATAGATCTTGTTGGCATTTCTAGAATCATGTCAAATCATGTGAATAATAGATCTTGTTGGAATTTCTTGAATCATGTCGAATTATGTGAAGAATAGATCTTGTTGGAATTTTTGAATCATGTGGAATCATGTTGAATCATGTCGAATCATATGAAGAATAGATCTTGTTGGAATTTCTTGAATCATGTCGAATCATGTGGAATCATGTCGAATCATGTGAAGAATAGATCTTGTTGGCATTTCTTGAATCATGTCGAATCATTTGATAAATAGATCTTGTTGGCATTTCTTGAATCATGTCGAATCATGTGAAGAATAGATCTTGGTGAATTTCTTGAATCATGTCGAATCATGTTGAATCATGTGAAGAATAGATCTTGTTGGAATTTCTTGAATCATGTCGAATCATGTAGAATCATGTCGAATCATGTGAAGAATAGATCTTGTTGGCATTTCTTGAATCATGTTGAATCATGCGGAGCTTGGTGAAGAACCACCTGTTCTTGCCGGTCTTGAACCTCTCCTCGAGCTTGGCCTTGCCGGACATGGCGGAGGTGAGCTTCTTTTCCTTGGTGGTGATGGCGTCGGGGACGCCGGAGACCACATCCTTGAGGTCGACATCAAGGTTGTAGTGGGTGGGCATGAGGTGGGTGAAGTTGATGAGCTTGAGGAAGACCTTGACGCGGGACTTCTTGGTCATCTTCTTGGTCGAGTCCTTGCGGATCTCCTTCTTCGGGTATTTGGCTAGGCCGGCGACCAGGCAGTGCCTGTAGGGGCGGTGCGGGTGCCCTCCTCGAACACGCGCACGATGACCGCCTTCTTCCCGGCGTACCTGCCATGCAGCAGCATCACCGCCTTTCCCGGCTTCAGGAACTTCATCATCTTCCTTCTCCTCTCCTCGCGCTGCACCGCCGCCGGTGGGTTTCGGGTTGGGGGAGGGGTTGGAGGCTATGGGCGGGGGAAAGCTGGCGGCGTGGGCGGGGGAAAGCTGGCACTAGGCTTGCACCGAATCATGTGAAGAATAGATCTTGTTTTTGGTGGTTCTTTAGCAAGCAACTCGGCCGTGGCAGGCACAGGGCATTCGTGTCGGTTTGTGGCACCAACCGGGACCAATAAAGACATCCTTTCGTGTTGGTTGCTGGAACAAACCGGGACCAAAGACTCCCTTTAGTGTTGGTTTGCGGCACAAACCGGGACTAAAGGTCTCTCCTTCCCGCCCGTTATGCTGCTGAAAATTAACCTTTCCACCAGGTTTCTTCCTTGAACCGGGACAATAGGTTTTTGCATATAAGGCGGGAGTGATCGAATTTTCCCCAACCTCTCCCATTTGCCCCGTGCCACCGCCGCCGATCCATTCCTCCTCGTCGTCGCCGCCGTCCCCGAGCCCGTCGTCGTCGCCGCCCCCGAGCCCGTCGCCTTCGCCGCCCCCGCCCCGAGCCGGTCATCGTTGCCGCCCCCAAGCCCATCGCCGTTGCCGCCCCCGCCCCGAGACTGTCGTCGTTGCCTCCCCCGAGCCCGTCAACGTCGCCGATCCCGCCCCGAGCCCGTCGTCGTCGCCGCCCCCGAGCCCTTCGTCGTCGCCGCCCCCAACCCCAACCCGGCGCCATCGCCACCCCCGAGCCCGTCCCCACCCCGATCTCGTCGCCACCCCGAGCCTGTCATCGTCACTGCACCCACCCCGAGCCCGTCGACGACCTCGACCCCGGCCTCGACCTCGAGACCGACCCAAACCTCTTGTGAGACATCCCCATGCATAGTTCTTGCTAGGATATGATTCCTGTATATTTGCAAAATATTTGCTCAAGCCACGAATGTTGTCGCATAAATATTTTCAAAATATATATATTGTGTTTTATTATTGTATATTTGGTGTCATACTTGCATGCTTAGAAAAATAGGTAGTGGGCTCTAGCTAAATTCAAATGAGATGATTGTTGTATAAATGATAACTAGAAAGTAAAACATTAAACAATAAGAATTTTTCTCAGAGGAATTTGTCTCGACATCGAAGATGCCCGTCCCGCATCTTCATCGTCGAGTGGTCAGCGAGAGCCTGCTTGATAGGCGCCAACATGTCCAGGACTGGGCTCCGCCGGGCTAGCACTTGGAGGTGCTACCTTCCGGGGGGCGCACATTGGTGAGGAATCCGGGTCTCATCGTTGACCCGGAGCTTCTTTGGTGGCGATGGAGTGGGCCATTATCGGTGACGAGGGAGCTGGCTCCCACGGAGGTGGTACGTCACCGTGTCAGGGAGGAGGACGAGCACGTCTATCGCTACATGGCTGTGTTGGATGCCAGTTTCTCCAATACCTGGTGGGTTCTCCAGGGACATCACCCGAGCTATGATCCGGTGAGGGTTCCTTATCTTTGGGTTGCCACCGCCTGCACCATACATCAACTGGGTTTTTATTAGTGATGTTGTATGATAATATTCGAGATGTATTAGTGATAATATCGATTATGTTTCGGTTTCTCGTTGCTCCTTTTATTACTTTCATGAGTTGTTAAATGCGTAAGATGATGATGAGATATATGTCATTTATTTGATGTATGGAACGGGTTGACTTTAGGTGTCGTCAGGGTTGCTTCTCCATCTTTTCCTTGTGTGCTAGATAGAGGAAGAATCTCGACTGTTGTCGTCGGGGTCGCTTCTCCTTCTTTTCCTTGTGCTAGATATTTGTAATGTACCAGGGAAAGGAGGAGTAGAGACCATCACCGACGGTCGAAATATCAGAGGGAGTGCCCACCATATACGTGAGATGAGAGTTTAGGAAGGAAAGACTCGACAGACCTAAAGTCAACACTTTGCATATTGAGTAATAGTGATTTGTTTTATAATTAATACTCATATGTCATATAAGTTTCCTCGTAGTTGCCTTTGATCGATTTTAAATGTTTCAACTATGAACATAGAAAATGTGTGATGACGAAAGGAAATTCTCTATGTGCGAATACTGCCAAGACGAGCGCGGCCTATGCGACACGCCTCACCTAGCTGATGATAGGCGCTTCGGCATCATGTTGGACTTCGAAGTGGATACAGTAAGTTATAACGACAAGTCTTTTTTCGTAATTAAGCATGACTTATTTTGCTTCAACTTATAGTTCTTTTTCACTACTCTACTAGCCTATCCCCTGCCATGCAAGAATATATGTCTTGGATAAGATTGGTTTCAGTACTGAAAAAACTATGGAGATAAAGAGAGTTCACTTGAGGACCGAGCATGGTTATACTTTTGCTGTAACTTTGTACAAAGCAGACACCTAGTCCTATTTTGAATGCTCAAATTGGCAAGCACTATGCAAGGCTTATGCATTTGAGCCTAATATGTTTATCACCTTTGATATTCATCCGGAAGACGAAATTGAAGGTAATATCGACATGTGGGTCGATGTGCAGACACCTCCAGTTGTCCCATTATATGAGTTTATCAACCATATTTATTAAGTAATTTATATTTTTTATTTAAAAATAGTTGACAACTTATTTCCATTGACAACTTATTTTCGTTCTTCAGAAAATGTACGGAAGATGGTGGACAGAACCTATTAGTACAATGAGGAAGCATAATTAACTTGTAAGGAGAAATATCATCTTGTCGCATTTTATCAATGGTCTTGAGAATTACAATACCTATGAGCAACCTCCCCCAAATTATGGTCAATACGTGCCACCAGTGCACGTGGTGAACTACGGTAACATGCATGGAGATCGCATGGTAAGATTTTCTACTATATTACGACATCCGTGCATCTTTTGCATAAATTCTTGTAAAACTAAACTACATTGCTAGCTACAAAGTTGATACTATGTTTTTCAACAGAAAATCCAGCAAGATTGTGTGCCTCATTTGATGTTTCCAAGAGGTCACGTTGATGTTATGAGCATACGACCAACACGACCAGGTCAGCCTAGGTATCTGCATCACTCCTGTGCATATCGGATTTCTAAAACCGATGAAATGACAATCAAAGATTGGACAAAATGTATGGTCAATCGTAGAGAGCTACTTGGAAGCAACATTGTGCATAGGCCAAGAATGGGAGACAAAATGATATCCATTCTCCATAATGGAGAGTCAGGGCTGATCTTGTTTTATGATATTGTACATAAGAGAGGGTAGAGTAGGTCCTATGAGAGAGGAGTAAGTCCTAGGTACAATATGTTATTAGGTGCTACAATGTGTTATAGTTGATGATGATGAGGAGAAGGAGTTGTGATTATGACAAGTGACCAAGTTTTGTTATATGATGTCTCATTGACGAAAATGCTGATTAAATAGTGTTGGTGGTAATGACTATGATGATTATTAGCTATAGTGATGCAAGAGTTTTTATATTAATATGATGATGATGTTGATCATGATTATCATGATGATTTTTTATTATGATCATGATTGGTTATTATATCATTGGGGGAAGGAAAGCGGATTAGATTCATGTGTGGATGAATCTTCGATGTTGGGTTCATTAGCCCACATGTTGTAAATGAATGGTCGGTATGCCACAATACCTAAGAGACCGACTATAACTTGCTAAAGTCATTACTTATACATCACGGAGAAAGAGAGGACACTTCTCTCTATTAGCTAGCTAACACAATATGAAATCCCTAAATTAACCCTTCAAAACCCCCAACACACCCACCATTCAAAAAAACCACCTCCTGGTCCCGGTTGGTATTACCAACCGGGACTATAGGCTCTCCTGCCTGAGCTCCCCGCAGAGGCCACGTGGAGGCCCTTCTGTCCCGGTTGGTAAAGGAACCGGGACTAAAGGTTTTGGGATTTAGTCCCGACCCTTTAGTCCCGGTTCCGGAACCGGGGCTAATGGGCCTCTGGAAGAGGGACAAATGGGCTATTTTCTACTAGTGGTGAAAGTTGATCAGGAAAATGAGACGAATTCGGATACGTTGTCCGTTCGTCTGTCACGCATACCTATCATAAGGAACATGTAACTTTTCCATCCGTATCGCATGTCCAGTAATAGCCAGAGACCCTGGAAATATTATCTGATATTTTCCTGATCCGTATATGACGGGTGATACTACGTTAGCTCATGCCTAGCGCTGCTTATAGCTATGTTATGATTTGTGATGCTT
This sequence comes from Hordeum vulgare subsp. vulgare, assembly GCF_904849725.1. Lineage (NCBI taxonomy): Eukaryota > Viridiplantae > Streptophyta > Magnoliopsida > Poales > Poaceae > Hordeum > Hordeum vulgare. Next base: position 73,871,469 of record NC_058520.1, on the reverse strand, counting down.
TTGATTGCTCTATTATTTATTGTGTTTACCCTATGTTGCTTCCTTTCCGGTAGACCCCGAGACCATGGATGATCCGGTGTTCGACTACTTCCCGGTCGAGGATCCGCTTTTGTGTGCAGAGTAACCAAGCAAGCAAACCCCCTTGATCATTCCTCTATCGCCTATTTATTTCTTCCTCATGCTTGCAACAGAATTTTGCTACTTTTGTAGATAGATCCTATTCTGATGCATAGCCTGTTTTTGATGAACTTCTACTTTAGTGTACAACAATCTAAACTGTTTAGTATAGGTGGAGCACTCATCCCCTTTGCCCCCCTTAGTCCAGTTGGCACCGCTTTAGTGTCAAGTCTCGATCACTGATCGACGAGCCATGACCTGACACAACACTCACACACCCCTTGGTTGTACGACGCTACAGAGCTACTATCGAGTACCGAGGGTGACACCTCGTTACGTACTCCGGTGTTAGCGTAGTAGTGTAGTTGACCGGCGGTGGTTCTCGGAGGGTGATTCCTCACCACTTCGGATAACGACTCTATGGTACAACCCATCAGGTGTGTCCCATCGAGGTTGATTCCTCCCTGGGCACCTTCACTACTCGAATCCAGTTCTTTGCCGTCAGCTATGTCTTTGTCGTCTGCTGGCTGATGGCAAAGAACCTCTTTGCCGTCAGTTGACACAAGGCGGACGGCAAAGGGCTGACAGATGGCAAAAATACTATTTGCCATTTGTCGGCCCTTTGCCGTCTGCCAGCGGATGGCAAAGGGATCAAGGGCAGACGGCAAAGAGCACGGGTGGGTCCCATGCCTGCCGTGCCCGACGGAAGGCTAGCTTTGCCATGTGTCGGCCTTTGCCGTCTGCCGTTGGGTCCTTTGCCATCGGGGGGCGGACGGCAAAGGGGTCGACTGTGTAACGGCCGTCTTCTCCCCCTCGCGCTCACTGTCTCTCTCTGTCCCCCCACAATACTGTCTCTCTCCCCCTCGCGCTCACTGTCACTCGCCCCCGCCGCCGCACCGCCTCGCTCCCCGCGGCGACCCCCTCCCCGCGGCCACCCCGGCCCCTCCCCGCGTCCACCCCCTCCCCGCGGCCACACCCCTCCCCCCGGCGACCCCTCCCTGCGGCCACCCCCTCCCCGCGGCCACACCCCTCCCGGCGACCCCTCCCTGTGGCCACCCCCTCCCCGCGGCCACAACCCTCCCAGCGGCCACACCCCTCCCTGCGTCCACCCCCTCCTCGCGGCCACATCCCTCCCGCGGTAACTTCCCTGGTGAGTTCAATATTTTTCTTTCTTTTTTTCATTTCAGTGCATCTCACGATGAAGTTTCCTTGTACCTGACTCTAGATAGCTTTAAACGATGAATCCATGAACCATGGTAGTCCATTTGGATCTGAGGTTGATGTACATTTTCTGATCAGAACAAGAGATGATTCAGTCTCCTAGCTAGGCCTTTTTCTTTCTTCACACTAACCTTAATTAAATCATATCAAAGCAAAAGTGATTAATCCAAGATGATGTGTTGTCCATTAATTTAGTAATCTGCTGCCACAGGATACATACATGCCACTCGCCATGTCGATGACAGGTGGGCCCGGCCCCGCCTTGTCATGGACGCAACATTTGGAAAATAGAAAATTCCGGTGGCACATATAAGAAATGAAAGTTATCCCGAGATATATGCATCAGTTGCTACTTTGTAATTTTGCAATGGTGGTCTCTTCTTTCAAGGAGGAAAGCAAAAATCTAAAAAACACTAGATTCTAGATAGTTTTCATTTCTAGTAACGGGGGTTAATAGAAAGTTAGAGTTATGGAGGCCGAGTGAGGTCACAAGGGATATACAAGAAGAAGAAGAAAAAGAGGAGAGAGGAGAAGAAGAAAGAAAAGGACCCCGACCCCCGACCCCCGCCCACGACCCCCGACGCCCGACGCCACCAACCCCCCAGGCCCGCTGCCACCAACCCCCGACCCTCGACCCCGACCCCCGACGCCACTGACACCCGACTCCTGACCCCCGACACCCGACACCACTGACCCCCGACACCCGACTCTCGACCCCCGACGCCCGATGCCACCAACCCTCGACGCCCGACGCCACCAACCCTCGACCCTCGACCTCCGACCCCCGACTCCACTGACACCCGACTCCCGACCCCCAACCCCCGACGCCCGACACCACTGACCCCTGACCCCCAACCCCCGACACCCGACACCACTGATCCCCGACCCCCGACCTCCAACCCCCGACTCCCAACCCCCGACCCCCGACCCCCGACGCCACTGACCCTCGACCCCCGACCCCCGACGCCACTAACCCCCAACCCCCGGCCCCCGACACCTCTTTGGCCTCTTGTTGATCGAAAAGACCCCAACCCCCGACGCTAGTGACCCTTTGTTGGAAATATGCCCTAGAGGCAATAATAAATTAGTTATTATTATATTTCTTAGTTCATGATAATCGTTTATTTTCCATGCTATAATTGTATTGATTGGAAACACAATACTTGTGTGGATACATAGACAAAACACTGTCCCTAGTAAGCCTCTAGTTGACTAGCACGTTGATCAAAGATGGTCAAGGTTTCCTGACCATAGGCAAGTGTTGTCACTTGATAACGGGATCACATCATTAGGAGAATCATGTGATGGGCTAGACCCAAACTAATAGACGTAGCATGTTGATCGTGTCATTTTGTTGCTACTGTTTTCTGCGTGTCAAGTATTTGTTCCTATGACCATGAGATCATATAACTCACTGACACCGGAGGAATACTTTGTGTGTATCAAACGTCATAACGTAACTGGGTGACTATAAAGTTGCTCTACAGGTATCTCCGAAGGTGTTCGTTGAGTTAGTATGGATCGAGATTGGGATTTGTCACTCCGTGTGACGGAGAGGTATCTCGGGGCCCACTCGGTAATACAACATCACACACAAGCCTTGCAAGCAATGTGACTTAGTGTAAGTTGTGGGATCTTGTATTACGGAACGAGTAAAGACACTTGCCGGTAAACGAGATTGAAATAGGTATGCGGATACTAACGATCGAATCTCGGGCAAGTAACATACCGAAGGACAAAGGGAATGACATACGGGATTATATGAATCCTTGGCACTGAGGTTCAAACGATAAGATCTTCGTAGAATATGTAGGATCCAGTATGGGCATCCAGGTCCCGCTATTGGATATTGACCGAGGAGTCTCTCGGGTCATGTCTACATAGTTCTCGAACCCGTAGGGTCTGCACACTTAAGGTTCGACATTGTTTTATGCGTATTTGAGTTACATGGTTGGTTACCGAATGTTGTTTGGAGTCCCGGATGAGATCACAGACGTCATGAGGGTTTCCGGAATGGTCCGGAAACGAAGATTGATCTATAGGATGACCTCATTTGATTACCGGAAGGTTTTCGGAGTTACCGGGAATGTACCGGGAATGACGAATGGGTTCCGGGTGTTCACCGGAGCGGGGGGGGGGGGGGCAACCCACCCAGGGGAAGCCCATAGGCCTTGGGGGTGGCGCACCAGCCCTTAGTGGGCTGGTGGGACAGCCTAAGAAGGCCCTATGCGCCATAGGAAGAAAATCAAAGAGAAAAAAAAGAGGAGGTGGGAAAAAGGGGGAAGGACTCCTCCTTCCAAATCTAGTTGGACTCGGTTTGGAAGGGGAGGGTTGCCCCCCTTGGCTCGTCCGACCCCCTTGGGAGTCCTTGGACACCAAGGCAAGGCTCCCCCTACCCCCCCCCCCCTATATATATGGAGGTTTTAGGGCTGATTTGAGACAACTTTGCCACGGCAGCCCGACCACATATCTCCACGGTTTTACCTCTAGATCGTGTTTCTGCGGAGCTCGGGCGAAGCCCTGCTGAGATAAGATCACCACCAACCTCTGGAGCGCCGTCACGCTGCCGGAGAACTCTTCTACCTCTCCGTCTCTCTTGCTGGATCAAGAAGGCCGAGATCATCGTCGAGCTATACGTGTGCTGAACGCGGAGGTGTCGTCCGTTCGGCACTAGATCGTGGGACTGATCGCGGGACGGTTCGCGGGGCGGATCGAGGGACGTGACGACGTTCCACTACATCAACCGCATTCACTAACGCTTCTGCTGTACGGTCTACAAGGGTACGTAGATCGAATATCCCCTCCCGTAGATGGACATCACCATGATAGGTCTTCGTGCGCGTAGGAAATTTTTTGTTTCCCATGCGACGTTCCCCAACACCCTCGACCCCCTATGACACTGACCCCCGACCATCGACGCATTTAACCCGACTCCCGACCACCGACACCCGACATCACCGACCCTCGACGGCACTGACTCCTGATGCCACTAAGCCTCGACCCCCGACACCTCTTCTGCCTTCTGTTGAACGAGAAGGTGCTTTTTGGCCTTCTAGAGGCCCACGGGGTCATAATTTTGTAAATTATGAGTTAGGTCACATATTTTCCGATTATTTTAATTATAAAAACATCGTATTTGTGTTGATCGTGTGAATTTCAATGTGCAGTTGTTCGACGACCTCCACGTGCGTTGGACGAGCTCCGCCCTTGCGTTTGTTGGTGAGCACAAATGACTTCTCCTCCTACCCCCTTAATTTGCTCTGTCCCGGTCTTCGTGCCGATGAAACTTGCTAGCTATAGGTTTCTTCAATCATGAGTATGCGTGACCAGTATGCGTCTCCCGTTGAAAGGGCGACATCTATAAATATGCATTTCTTTGCATATTTATAACCGCCATCCTTTCGAATTGTCCAACATTATCCATGGACAGCCCGAGTATGGTTAGATTGGGTTTGTTTTCCCGTATGCTGTGCTCCGGATCCGATGCGGAATTTCGTCAGTGCCTCCCCTGTTGTTTTCCGGGTACACATCCTCTCTGCTTATTGCCGAGATGTGTATCAGGAGAACAGCGGGTAGGTGCTGCCAAAATTCCGCTTCGCATCTGGAGCAGAGCATGGAAAAACGAACAGGAAGAGCTGGAAGAAGAATAGGTTACTGCTGCGGATGACCTGTCACTTCTTGACCGATTACATAATGGTGGCCTTCCACATGTTCTTCGTGATAGTGATGATGATGATGCATTTATTAATGATAGTGATGATCATGATGCATTTATTGACCCCGAAGCATATATAGACGAGGACGATTGTTATTAGTTCATGTCAGGTATTCAACTATTATACTATATATAAATTTTGAGTTCATGTTAGGTATTCAATTTTTATTAGTCATGTTGGTATTTATGACGATGACACACTTAAATTATATACATTTTATTACTCCTGTTGGTATTTATGTTGTACTAATTTCATTTACTCTTTGTCATGACAGGTGTTGAAAGATGGTGGGAAAGGGTCGAAAGCACTCCGCGGGTGATGGGATGGGTACTTCCATTCCTGCCTCGCCTCTTCGGGGAGTGTTGCTCTCTACTATGCAAGGAGCGCCCCCCGTGAGAGGAGGTCGACCCCCCGCGAAGCCGAGAGGCACCAAAGGTACACGTTGTATTCATGTTGGTATTTATGTTGTACTCATGTTGTATGCATATTGGTATTTATATACATTTTATTACTCATGTTGGTATTTATGTTGTACTAAACGTACACGTGGCCGTGGGAGAGGTAGGGCTACACGGTTTCCGGCACTACCCCAAGCTGATTCACCTGAGCACAGGACTTCTAGGGTGGATTCGTCTGAGGTGGAGGCTACACGATCTCCGGTTCACGAGCCTCGGGTCGACGAGCCTCAGGTCGATGAGCCTTCAACCCACGAGACTCTTGTCCCAGAGGCTTCCTTCCAGGCGACTCCGGAGCAAAGCAGGGATGAGGGTACGTTTGAAGAGACCCAGTGGGATGCCTGGCCTGAGCCAAGTGGCCATGCTGGTAGCGATGAGGAGCTGGGTGAGGGCGCTACCGTCTACCAGCGTGGTAGTTCGGGGCTGCCACTCGTACCAGTGACCCCCGAGCAGAGGTGGTCGATTAGGCCAAATGGGCACAAGTAAGTTAATTTACTCTTATTTAACCTTTTGCCTTCGCGTTTTCTCAAATATCTAATGTTTTGGCTTTAATTTGTCATACTGTAGGGGTTGGATTGTTGCCAAGGGTGTCCGCAAGCCCAACAGCGTCCTTGGTGTTCTTTGCCGTCAAAACTTCCCAGGGTTTGTTACATAGCCCGGTCGGGAGCGAGAGGTACGAATGACCTGGGAGCACTACTTGGGTGCCCCGGCCCCGCCGGAGGTGGAGATCGACGGTGTTTTGTGTGACACGAGGGCGGACATGGTGATCCGAAAGTTCTGGGTAATTTCTCTTTCACACAATTATAAATCAACCATAGCTATTTTTTGTACTAATCGGTGTTGTGTCGTTTGCAGACCTTCTACAGGTGTGAGGAGGGATACGAGGAGGACGCGACAAAGGTTATCGAAACCGAATGTTGCCGCCTACTTCAAAACTTTCGGCACGAGGCTCGGGTGCAGGCTGTTCGAGACTACTATGCCACGCAGCGTATTAGGATTGACAAGGCGAAGTGTCGTGATGCTAAGATGGAGAAGGAGCATTACATGCAGGTAATTATGTATTATTAAGGCTTTGTAGTTAGTTTCGTTGATTTGGTTCTTACGCACTCAAATTTCTCTTTATTAACTTAGGTGCCCCCGAGATGGTGTGTGAATAAGATGGATTGTTGGGAGGCCTTGGTGGATCAGTGGTGCTCCGAAACGTGGGAGGCCAGCCACAACAACGCCAAGGAGAGGCGTGGCAAAATGGTTGGCGTGCCACACCATCAAGGGAGCGTCAACTTAATCCAATTTGGCGAGAACTGGGTATGTGGTTTCCTTCATGCCAAATGCAATTCATTCTTAATGCTATCTTGAGCCCTTTACCAATACAATTTTCCTCTCTCTCTTTTAGGCGCGTCACAATAAGACGGAGGCGCCACAGATGTACGACCTGTATGCGATGGCCCATACTGCCTCGTACAAGAAGGTCAAGGCATTCTCTGAGTCTGACCTCGAGCATCCAGAAAACTTCACCAACATCTCCTCCCACGACAAGCTCATGAAGTACAGAGATCACGGGAAGGCGAGGAAAGGGGAGGACTTTAACCCGAGCGAGGGGCCTATTGATCCAGAGCTGGTGATGATAGCTGGCAACGGGACGCCCCATGGCTCGATCGCCATTGGAGACGGCCTTATACGTTTTCCTAGCACTCTTCGGCAGATAAAGGCACGCCAAACGAGCTCTTGTCCGGAGATAACACGTTGTCCACGGCCAGTCGAGCTCGCCATCGAGGTTAGTTTAATGGACTCAACTATCTTTCCGCTTTATGTTGTGCGTTGGAACCAATATGATTACATTGCTAACAATGAGTTGTGTTGCAGGCTGCTATTCAGAGAGAGAGAGGCAATGCAGGCGGCTACGGCGGAGAAGGATAAGGAAATTAGGGAGCTGGAGGAGAGGACGACTGCATTGGTGGAGGCGGAGAGGGCACGGAATGATACGTCTAACAGGGCCATATACGAACTCTTCGTGGTAAGTTTCTTCTTCATGTTATTTCAAATCTTGCATTTTAATGTCCGTTTCATTAATAAGTAAAAAGTTTTACTTGTCGAAACCAAATGTATAGTCTATGTGCGAGAAGAGCGGCCAAATCCCTTCACCGATGCCAGTCATTAACATGGTGGGGACGGTGAGTTTCATTTCAGTGCAGTGATCTTAAGAGAGTCCTCATGCTAACTACACATTGCAAATGATGTTTGGTGCAGAATATCTCCCGAAACGCATCGCACGACCCTTCTACAATCGAGCCTTCTGGGCAGCCTTGTCCAGGTGAAACAAGCCAAAGCAACCGTGCTTCACAATAACTTAGGTATGTTATTTCTAGTGTTTCAATAAAAGATAGCTAGACTTCCATCTAAATGACATAATTAGCTTAGCCAATTTAGCCCGAAGAAGGGAAGGAAGAAGAAGAAGAGGAGAAGAAGTAGAAGGAGAGGGAGGAGGATAAGAAGAAGGAGAAGAAGGAGGAGAAGCAGGAGAAGGAGATCCTCCTTCTTCTTCTTCCTCCTTCTTCCTCCTTCTCCTTCTCCTTCTTCTTTTCTTCTTCTTCTCCTCTTCCTTCTCCTTCTCCTCCTCCTCCTCCTCCTCCTCCTTCTTTTACTTCTTCTTCTCTTTCTCTTCTTCTACGTAGCTTAGACTCATCCAAGAAAAACTAAATTGGCTAATTATCCATCTAAATGACATAATTAGCTTAGTTAGCTCCAAAATGACCAATTTAATAAAAAATGACCTATACTTAGCTAATTATCCTTGAAATGACATAATTAGGTCTAAAAAGGCATTCTTAGCCAATTTAGCCCGAAGAAGGGGACAAGACGAGAAGAAAGACGAAAAATGAAAGGAAGGAAGAAGAAGAAGAGGAGAAGAAGAAGAAGGAGAGGGAGGAGGATAAGAAGGAGAAGGAGAAGAAGAAGGAGAAGGAGCTCCTCCTTCTCCTTATTATTCCTCCTTCATCCTCCTTCTCCTTCTCCTTCTTCTTTTCTTCTTCTTCTCCTATCCTTCTCCTTCTCCTCCTCCTCCTCCTCCTCCTTCTTTTACTTCTTCTTCTCTTTCTCTTCTTCTACGTAGCTTAGACTCATCCAAGAAAGGCTAAATTGGCTAATTATCCATCTAAATGACATAATTAGCTTAGTTAGCTACAAAATGACCTATTTAATAAAAAATGACCTATACTTAGCTAATTATCCTCAAAATGACATAATTAGCTCCAAAAAGGCATTCTTAGCCAATTTAGACAGAAGAAGGGGACAAGACGAGAAGAAAGATGAAAAATGAAAGAAAGGAAGAAGAAGAAGAGGAGAAGCAGAAGAAGGAGAGGGAGGAGGATAAGAAGAAGGAGAAGGAGGAGAAGAAGGAGAAGGAGCTCCTCCTTCTCCTTCTTCTTCCTCCTTCTTCCTCCTTCTCCTTCTCCTTCTTCTTTTCTTCTTCTTCTCCTCTCCTTCTCCTTCTCCTCCTCCTCCTCCTCCTCCTTCTTTTACTCCTTCTTCTCTTTCTCTTCTTCTACGTAGCTTAGACTCATCCAAGAAAGGCTAAATTGGCTAATTATCCATCTAAATGACATAATTAGCTTAGTTACCTCCAAAATGACCTATTTAATAAAAAATGACCTATACTTAGCTAATTATCCTCGAAATGACATAACTAGCTACAAAAAGGCATTCTTAGCCAATTTAGCCCGAAGAAGGGGACAAGACGAGAAGAAAGAGGAAAAATGAAAGGAAGGAAGAATAAGAAGAGGAGAAGAAGAAGAAGGAGAGGGAGGAGGATAAGAAGAAGGAGAAGAAGGAGGAGAAGAAGGAGAAGGAGCTCCTCCTCCTCCTTCTCCCTCCTTCTTCCTCCTTCTCCTTCTCCTTCTTCTTTTCTTCTTCTTCTCCTCTTCCTTCTCCTTCTCCTCCTCCTCCTCCTCCTCCTTCTTTTACTTCTTCTTCTCTTTCTCTTCTTCTACGTAGCTTAGACTCATCCAAGAAAGGCTAAATTGGCTAATTATCCATTTAAATGACATAATTAGCTTAGTTAGCTCCAAAATGATCTATTTAATAAAAAATGACCTATACTTAGCTAATTAACCTCGAAATGACATAATTAGCTCCCTAAAGGCATTCTTAGCCAATTTAGCCCGAAGAAGGGGACAAGATGTGAAGAAAGAGGAAAAATGAAAGGAAGGAAGAAGAAGAAGAGGAGAAGAAGAAGAAAGAGAGGGAGGAGGATAAGAAGAAGGAGGAGAAGAAGGAGAAGGAGCTCCTCCTTCTCCTTGTTCTTCCTCCTTCTTCCTCCTTCTCCTTCTCCTTCATCTTTTCTTCTTCTTCTACTCTTCCTTCTCCTTCTCCTCCTTCTCCTCCTCCTTTTACTTCTTCTTCTCTTTCTCTTCTTCTACATAGCTTACACTCATCCAAGAAAGGCTAAATTGGCTAATAATCCATCTAAATGACATAATTAGCTTAGTTAGCTCCTAAATGGTCTATTTAATAAAACATGACCTATACTTAGCTAATTATCCTCGAAATGACATAATTAGCTCCAAAAAGGCATTCTTAGCCAATTTAGCCCGAAGAAGGGGGCAAGAGGAGAAGAAAGAGGAAAAATGAAAGGAAGGAAGAAGAAGAGGAGGAGAAGAAGAAGGAGAGGGAGGAGGATAAGAAGAAGGAGAAGAAGGAGGAGAAGAAGGAGAAGGAGCTCCTCCTTCTCCTTCTTCTTCCTCCTTGTTCCTCCTTCTCCTTCTCCTTCTTCTTCCTCCTTGTTCCTCCTTCTCCTTCTCCTTCTTCTTTTCTTCTTCTTCTCCTCTTCCTTCTCCTTCTCCTCCTCCTCCTCCTCCTTCTTTTACTTCTTCTTCTCTTTCTCTTCTTCTACGTAGCTTAGACTCATCCAAGAAAGGCTAAATTGCTAATTATCCTACGAAATGACATAATTAGCTTAGTTAGTTCCTAAATGGTCTATTTAAGAAAGCATGACCTATAGTTAGCTAAGTTCTCTCCTAAATGACATAATAAGGCTTACGTAGCTGCAACATGACCTATTCCCCCTAACTTAGGTATTAAATGGCCTATAATTAGCCTAGGTAGATCAAAAATGGCTTAATAAGCATAGTTTGCTCCGGAATGACCTATTTTACCCAAGTTAGCTCCAAAATGACCTATAGTTTGCTAGGGTTCCACCTATATGACATAATTAGCTTAGTTAGCTCCTAAATGGTCTATATTAGCTAATTTCTCTCCGAAATAACCTATATATATACACTACTTCATCTAGTATTATTCTTCTAACTTTCTTATTTGTCATTTTGCAGATTACCTTCACTTCACGGGAAGCTTGGAAAATATTGATGGAATGCTTGAAGATGATTTCTTGTACCATGGGTTGTATTGAAACTATTGTAGTATATGAATATATGAAACTTTGTATGCACGTGGATGAAACTGGTGTAATATATGGTTTGGTACGGATGCAACTTGAAAGCTCGATATAATAGGTTATTTTAATATGCTTATGTGTACGGAAAGAAATTTATTTATGTCACATATATATATATCCTGATTATTGTTAAAAATGCTGGATATAAAAAAAATAAAGAAAAAAGGGGCTGGTTCCCCTCTTTGCCGTCTGCCCCCACATGGCAAAGGGGGGAAGGCAGACGGCAAAGGGGGGAATCTGCCCCCTCTCTCTCCCCTCTTTGCCGTCAGCCCCACATGGCAAAGGGGGGAAGGCAGATGACAAAGGGGGGAGAGAGAGGGGGCAGATTCCCCCCTTTGCCGTCTGCCCCCTCATGGCAAAGGGGGGAAGGCAGACGACAAAGGGGGGAATCTGCCCCCTCTCTCTCCCCTCTTTGCCTCCTGCCCCCACATGGCAAAGGGGGGAGGGCAGACGACAAAGAGAGGAGGCATGTCGTTAACACTTAACGGGGACGTTGCAATATGTGCCGTCCCATTTATTTTGCCGTCTGCCCCCTCATGGCAAAGATTCTTTGCCGTCCGCTTTCAGAAAGCAGACGGCAAAGAACCTCTTCACCGGAATTTTTTTGCCGTCTACTTTGCCGTCAGCTGACCAACGGCAAAGCCTTTGCCGTCCGTGGTTGCACCCTTTGCCGTCCGCCTTGGCAGACAGCAAATTTCTGAATTTCAGTAGTGCTTGATGGTTACATTGTACGGAATCCAACGATAGTTATACCTCGGATCCCCCTGATGTTACAACCACACAGTTACTTGACCGTATTATTGGGAACATTGAAGAATTAATGTTTAGCGGGTGGATTCCCGCGTGGATTTGGGTCTTTGATCTGCGTTGGTCGGAGACCTTTTCGCACTAACCAGCTACGTGGGAGAAGTTATGGGTACTCGACGTCGTGGTATCAGCCGAAGCTCTTCAGACGTCAGTAATGCAGTGGCACACGCCGGAGTGGTCTTGATTATCACCGTTCTTGTATAAGAGGTGCCAGAACTGACATCGGCCGCCCATGCAACATGCACGAGCGCAATGGGTGATGGGACAATGAACCCTGCGCGCTTAGGTTTTAGACCGGTGGGCTGGCTTCTCTGTTGAGTCTAGGTGGGGTTGCGACGTGTCGATGTTCCAATGTCGGGCATGACCCAGGAAAGTGTGTCCGGCCAGAGTTTATCGAGCGTGACGGGAAACTTGGTGCACCCCTACAGGGATGAAAATTAACTATTCGAATAGTCGTGTCCACGGTTACAGGACGACTTGGAGTTGTGCCCCGATCTTATACAACTACAACTATTACTTAACTCAAATGTTTGCTCCGGGATTGTTTCCTCACAGGGAAATGAGGAATAATCTCAGGGCGTGACTTTAATTAATATTGTTGCAACAATATGACATTTAATTGTGTTACCTGTTCTATTCTCGCCTATTGCTGCAAGACCCTGAAGATGCTAGTCTTTGATAGGACTAGTCCCCTCTCTCTATTCTCGCATTGATGCAGTCAGTCCACATATAACCCCTTCCTTTGATATCGATGCATACTTAGTATAGTTTTGATGTCAGTCTTGCGAGTACTTTGGATGAGTACTCATCGTTGCTTTGCTCCCCCTTTTTCCCCTTGATACGATTGTTGCGACCAAATGATGGAGCTCGGGAGATGGCGTTCCCTGCTGATACGTCTCCGTCGTATCTACTTTTCAAAACTCTTTTGCCCTAGTTTTGGACTCTAATTTGCATGATTTGAATGGAACTAACCCGGACTGACGTTGTTTTCAGCAGAATTGCCATGGTGTTGTTTTTGTGCAGAAATAAAAGTTCTCGGAATGACCTGGAAACTTACAAGGATTTTTTGTGGAATATATAAAAAATATTGGTGCAAGAATTACCCGAAGACACGGAGCCAGGGGCCCATGAGCCCAGGAGGCGCGCCCCCCAGGGCGCGCCAGGCACGCTCGTGGGGCCCACGTGGCTCCGCAGCCTCCAACTCCAACTCTATATATTATCGCTCGCCCAGGAAAAATTAAGACAGAAGAGTTCATCGCGCTTCACGATACGGAGCCGCCGACACCACCTGTTCTTCCTTGGGAGGGCAAATCTGGAGTCCGTTCTGGGCTCCGGAGAGGGGAAATCCACGCCGTCGTCATCATCAACCATCCTCCATCGCCAATTCCATGATGCTCTCCGTCGTTCATGAGTAATCTCATAGTAGGCTTGCTGGACGGTGATGGGTTGGATGAGATCTATCATGTAATTGAGTTAGTTTTGATGGGGTTTGATTCCTAGTATCCACTATGTTCTAAGATTGATGTTGCTACTACTTTGCTATGCTTAATGCTTGTCACTAGGGCCCGAGTGCCATGATTTCAGATCTTAACCTATTATGTTTTCATCAATATATGTGTGTTCTTGATCCTATCTTGCAAGTTGTAGTCACCTACTATGTGTTATGACCCGGCAACCCGAGAGTGACAATAGCCGGAACCACTCCCGGGGATGACCATAGTATGAGGAGTTCATGTATTCACTATGTGCTAATGCTTTGTTCCGGTTCTCTATTAAAAGAGACCTTAATATCCCTTAGTTTCCATTAGGACCCCGCTGCCATGGGAGGGATGGACAAAAGATGTCATGCAAGTTCTTTTCCATAAGCACGTATGACTAAATACGGAATACATGCCTACATTACATTGACGAACGGGAGCTAGTTGCATATCACCCTATGTTATAACTGTTACATGATGAATGCCTTCCGACATAATTATCCATGACCGATCCAATGCCTTCGAGTTTTTCCTATACTGGTCCTTGCTAAGTTACTTTACCGCTACTGCTATCACAATTGCTACGCAAATTACTACTGCTACTGTTACCGCCGCTACCGTTACTATCATACCACTTTGCTACTAAAACTTTGCTACAGATAGTAAGTCTTTCAGGTGCCCTTGAATTGACAACTCAACTGCTAATACTCGAGAATATTCTTTGGCTCCCCTTGTGTCGAGTCAATAAATTTGGGTTGAATACTCTACCCTCGAAAACTCTTGCGATCCCCTATACTTGTGGGTTATCACCTGCTGACGATGAGTGCTACCCCGACGGTGCCTACTACTACGTGGAGGCCGCTGGCGAATAGGAGTAGTTTAGGAGGTTCCCAGGCAGGAGGCCTCGCCTCGTTCGATCGATGTATCTTTTGTGCTAGCCTTCTCTAAGGCATTATCATGTTTCATGTCTGTACTCGGATATTTGTTGCTTCCGCTGACTCGTGTGTTTATCGACCATCTTTATTCAAGCCCTTTGAGGCCCCTGGCTTGTAATATGAAGCTTGTATATTTTTATTTGTGTCTAGAGTTGTATTGTGATATCTTCCCATGAGTCCTTGAGATTGGTCGTACACATTTGCGTGTACGATTAGCATACGATCGAATTGAGGGCGTCACACTTGTTCTTCAATTCTTTTCTTTTATGTGAGCATCATTATTATACCAAGCCCATCTTCGTGGCTACAAAAAAGAGCCTATATTATTTCGTGTTCACAAGATTATTACTACTGTAATGATTGATATTATTTTGGGTTCACATGATTAATTAAAGCCTTTGCAATGATTTGAATGATAGGTAGAATGAATACGGTGCAAAAACAAAAAACTTTTGCATCTAGTGCAGAATTTCATTGATTTTGATAGAACGTTTTTTGATCTAAAGTTTTTACATAGTATTGCTATACAAATCCCTTTACTTGTTCGAATGTTTCAGAATTTTTTGAGTTACACGAGTTGGGTGTATTTGTCGATCGCTATAGACTATTTTATTTTAGACATATTCTATTTTTATTGTATAGTTTGCTAGTTTTAATGATGTTATGAGCTATATCGGTGGCTATAAATCATGGAGAATTTAGGATATAGTACCTTATGCAATAATAAAATATGAATCAATTTATAAGAGTACCTAGTGTTTATTGTTCCCCTATCCTACTAATAGATCTCACGAGTTTTCTGTTAAATTTTGTGTGCTGGAGTTTTCCTGTTTTGGGTCTTATCACGACGGATGAAGGAATAAGGAGCGGCAAGGAGCCTAAGCTTGGGGATTCTTCTGAGGAAAGTTGCATGGGAAACAAAAAAATTCCTACGCACACAGAAGATCAATCCATGGAGATAAATAGCTACGAGAGGGGGAGTGCATCTACATAGCATTGAAGATCATTACACCGCTACAAGAGGAAGCGTTAAGAAACGCGGTTGATGTAATCGTACGTCTTCTTCATCCAATCACGACCCATCCCGATCTAGCGCCGAAAGGATGGCACCTCCGTGATAAGCACACATACATATCGATGACATCTATGGATCCTCCGTCCATCGAGGGAAGGTGGAGTGGTGGACTAGTTCTCTGGCAATATGACGACATGGTGACGGTGGTGGTGAAGCAATCACGGCAGGGCATCACCAAGCACTGTCGCAACACGTTTTGAGGAGAAAAGAATCTAGAGAGAGAGGGAGGGCTACACCGTGGTTTGTTCTTGTGGCTTCCCTCCA
This sequence comes from Hordeum vulgare subsp. vulgare, assembly GCF_904849725.1. NCBI lineage: Eukaryota > Viridiplantae > Streptophyta > Magnoliopsida > Poales > Poaceae > Hordeum > Hordeum vulgare. Next base: position 73,855,952 of record NC_058520.1, on the reverse strand, counting down.
TCTCCTCTCATATATATTGGGGGAAGGCCGGAGGTTCGGCCGCCCTAGGGTTTCCCCTAGGGTTTCGGGCGGCGACCAATGGGCCTGCCTTGCCCCCCAAGAAAAGGGGGCAGCGGCCACCCTTGGCCTAGCCATAACACTTGGCTACATGGGCCTTAGGGGAGGAGGGGCGCCCAACCCACTAGGGGCTGGTGCATCTCCCTCTCAGCCCATGGGGCCCTCTAGGGCAGGTGGACCCTCCCAGTGGACCCCGAGAACTCCTTCCAAAACTTCCCACAAAATCCGGTAAATCCTAAAACTATTCTGGAAACCGAATACCAACTTCCTATATATGAATCTTTACCTCTACACCATTCTCAAGCCCCTCATCATATCTGGGATCTCATCTTGGACTCCGAACAACCTTCGATCACCAACATACATAACACAATAAGACCATATCATCATCGAACGTTAAGTGTGTGGACCCTATGGGTTCGAGAATGATGCAGACATGACCGAGACACTCTCGAGCCAATAACCAATAGTGGGACCTGGATGTCCAAATTGGTTCCTACATATTCCACGAAGATCTTTGTTGGTTGAACAACGATGTCAAGGATTCAATCAATCCCGTACGTAGTTCCCTTTGTCCATCGGTATGTTACTTGCCCGAGGTTCCATCGTCGGTATCTCCATACCTAGTTCAATCTCGTTACCGACAAGTCTCTTTACTCGTTTCGTAATACAAGATCCCCTGACTAACTCCTTAGTCACATTTATTGCAAGATTCTTGTGATGTTGTACGACCAAGAGGGCCCAGAGACACCTCTCCATCATATGGAGTAACTAATCCCTGCCTTGATTCATGCCAACCCAACAGTCACCCTTGGCGATACCTGTAGAGAACCTTTATGATCACCCAGTTATAAAGTGACGTTTGATACACACAAGGCATTCCTCCGGTGCCACAGACTTGCATGATCTTATGGTCTTAGAAACAAATACTTGAAATGAATAAAGTAGTAGCACTAAACTAATACAAGAAAATGATATGCTTACGGGTGAGTCTTGTCCATCACATCATTCTCCTAATAATGTGACACCGTTAGCAAATGACAACTCATGTCTATGGTTAGGAACCCTTAACCATCTTTGATAAATGAACTAGTCTAGTTGTCGGGGGGATAATCCCGAGGTAGGCTCAATGAGCCTGCTCCTTTACCTCCGGCCCCAAAGGAATGACCAAGGACCACTTTGCAAGGCCCAAGTCCTGTGGCCAGCTAGGCAACATCTGCCGGCTAGGGGGTGAGGCGGCTAACTCTCTGGCCGGCTAGGCAACATCTGCCGGCTAGGGGGCAAGGCGGCTAACTCTCTGGCCGGCCAGGCAACATATGTCGTCTAGAAGCGAGACGGCTACCTCTTCCTAACCTCCTAGGCCATGCCAGCCGGCTAGGTACGAAGCGGTCGTGCCCAAGCCGGCTAGCCAAGCTGGCTAGCCGGCGAGGGACCTCAAGTCACATCAGGTTGTAGGTCATTATGAGACCCTAAAATTAAAGGTGGCTACGCGTCAGCAAAGCTACTGGATCGGAGTGCCTGGCAGGTACGAGCGTCGGCGGCCACGCCGCTGACCTACCCCAGCTCTGATCCATGACCCAGCATATTGTCGGACCGTCAAACTCCCACTCCATTACTACAGTCGGTGTGGGAACAGTGGAGGCGGCCGTACCGTCTGCGCATGACGAATCTCGCTAGATGACGCCGGACGTACCGCGTGTGCCCAGCGTCAACCTTACGCGAGAGCTCCATTGGCTAGCCGGCGGGTCCCACACCCAGACGGGACCTCGCAGCCGGCGGGCCCCTCAAGCGACAAGACAAGAACCTCGTGGACACCCTGCCCGGTCGGCGAGGCTGCCAGTTGGGTCCCACTCTTGTACCCTTTATCCATACTGTAGGCCGGTGGGTTCGTCTATAAAACCCCCCGGTCCCCCTCCACGCAGAGGGTGGGACAACAGATTGCACACACACTCACCAAACACATAGAGAGAGGCAGAGACGAGCCAGCTCCTCCCCTCTACCTCCTCCTCAACACACCTCCACGAGCAACCTTGTAATCCATCCATATACATCATACACACCGGCAGGACTAGGGGTATTATCTCTATGGAGAGCCCTGAACCTGGGTACATCGTGCGTTCCATGCTTGGACCAACCTCGCCCCCAGCGCCCTCCGTTGTCACTTCGGTTCTCACCGACTTTAGCCTACCTATGGCATATGTTGTGAGTATTCACCAACATTTAGCGCCCACCGTGGGGCCGATGGCGGCATCAGCTGGCTTTACACGCTGGGCGGGGCCCCGCACCTACACCACCGGATGCATCACATCCTGATCGATCTACATGCCCGTCGAGCCCGCCTTCGACGAGGGAACACCAATGATGATCGACGTCCCCGTCCGCCATGCGGATTCGGACGAAAATTCCGATGACGAGGCGCCTCCTAGCATCGTCGTCACTGCTATGGAGAACCTCAGCGTTCTCTTTAGCGACCTGCGTCTCAACAATGGTCCTCGCTACTTTTGCAAGGACTTCGATGTTGAGGCGCTGTTCGCCAGCTTCAGTAAGGTCTCTATCTCTGAGATGCGTGCACATGACGTGTACCCCAGCAACGTACTCGTCTTCGACGGCCCACCGCTGTCGGTGGGGTTCTTCACCTCATATCATGTCGCCACCGTCTCCACCGCTGCGGAGGTGATGGTCATCAGCGCTGGCACCAGCACAGCTCATGGCAAGGCGTCAGCAGACGCTCGTGAGCCTGCTACTGTCACCGCTGACACTCTTCAGGACGCGCTTGCCAGCGTCAAGACACCCATCGCTACCTCCATGAACCCTAACGGCGCCCGAGCCTCGCTGGAGGAGGATCGCAAGCAGATCTTGCAGGTGGGCATTGCCGTCGCCTCGGCAAAGCGACGGATGGAGGCCATGCAGTGAGAGTATAATTTCTCGTACGGCCTCACTCCGATTTCCGAGTCCCCTAGCCGGCTTGGATCGGTCCGCGGCCGCGGTCGGTTCATGGCCGAGATCCTAGGTGGCAACCAGCCCGTCTACGAGACCCCTACGGCCTACTTGCGGGCGGCGCGGGCGGCCATGGAAGAAATGCCAAGCTTGGAGGGTGAGTAGTGCGTCTTCCAGGAGAAGCAGGTCAAGGATCTCCTTGACGCAGCCCACGAGCAGCAGACACGGCTTGACCCCGGTCAGGCCCAGTCAGAGTCTCCGGGACCCAACCCCGGAGCGCTCCGCAACCCTAGCGGTCATCACCATGTGGAGGGATCTTCCTTGCATCGCACCTCCGGTCGGAGGGGCGAGGGAAGTCAAGACAGGCGCTCCCAGCGCCAGAGCGAGCATACTTCGAGCAGGCGCCGCAGAGGCGACGAGAGCGACTCGATGTATGAGGTTCCTCTTCCGGGCGGGACCCATGCCACCAGTTCGCAAGGTGCCCTTCTGGTCGCGGCTCTGATCGGTGCTCTCGTTCCTCAGGGCGACCAGGACGCCCGAAGGCGTCTCACCGCCCTGGCCCAGTCAGCCCTCTTGGAGTAGGACGACCCCATCGGTCCGGCCTGCTTCGGCCCCCAGATCTGAGGGGAGCCGTTTCTCCGAGGCTTCACCTTGCCTCGGGACACTCCCAAGTACAAAGGCACCTCCAAGCCAGAGGACTGGCTGATCGACTACACCACCGCCGTTGGCATTGCCAAGGGCAACAAGCGCGTAGCAGTCCGTTACGTGCCACTCATGTTGGCTGGCTCGGCTCGGACTTGGCTCAACAACCTTCCAGCTGGCAGCGTCAACTCATGGGTGGACTTCGAGGAGGCGTTTGTCCGCAACTTCACCGGCACCTACAAGCGCGTTGGACGGCCTCACGAGCTAGCCATGTGCGTCCAGAGGCCGGACGAACCCCTTCGCGACTACTTCACTCGCTGGACGGAGCTCTGCAACTCCTGCGAGGGGGTGCATGAGGTACAGGCCATCCAGTACTTCGTCGACGGTTGCTGAGACGGCACCATCCTCAAGCACAAGCTCATGTGCTCCGAGACCACCTCTCTGGCGGTGCTCATGGCCAAGGCCGACAAATACGACACGACAGACTCGGCGATGCGGGTCAAGGTGACCGCCTCGGACAAAGCTGACCCCACGCTGGCTACTCCCAAGCCGGCTGGAGATAGTCGAGGCGGCCAGAACAACAACAAGTGCAAGGAAAATCAGCTAGATTCGCGCTCCAACAACAAGTTGGTAGCCAGCATGGAGGGTGAGGTGTCGGCTTCTCAAGCCGGCTCTCAACCGAAGCGGCCCAACAGGGGCAACACGAACTGGTTGCCCAAGCAGACTTTCGAGCAGCTCCTTGATGCCCCCTGCAAGATACATTCTGGGCACAACCTTCTACCCACAACCTTCGACAGTGCAGTTTTGCGCGACGGCTGTCTCAAGGGGAGGGTCTGCCGGCTGCCCCAAGTGCACAGGTTGTGCCTCAAGCCCCGGCTCCTGGTCCTGCTCCGGCTCCACCGCCTCCGCCTCGCGACGACGGCCGCCTCCACGGCGACTACCCCCATCAAGACGGTGCATTCGTCGTCTTCACCAGTGAAGGCGACGACAAGCATAGCCTGCGCCAGCGACGGCGTGAGGTGAAAGCCACGGTCCCCCCGGTTCCCCAATACATGCATTGGTCTGACAGACCAATGACATGGAGCGGGGTAGACCATCCTGCGATGAAGCCCAACCCGTGTTCATACGCACTCGTCCTCGACCCCACCTTCGCCTCCAAGAGGCTCACCTGTCGGTGATCTCGGGTGCTGGTCGATGGCGGCAACAGCATCAACATCCTCGACCTCGACACTCTCCGCAAGCTTGGTCTCAAGGAGACGGACGTCCTGTCGACCATCACTGTCTTCCACGGTATCGTGCCTAGGCAGTCCTGCTCGCCTATCAGCAAGATTCAGCTGGACGTCCTCTTCGGCGACAAGGCTCACTTCCGCCGCTAGTCCATATGGTTCGAGGTAGTGGTCCTCAGCAGCCCGTATCACGCGCTGCTGGGCAGACCGGCTCTGGCCAAGTTCATGGATATCCCGCACTAGGCCTACCTGAAGATGAAGATGCCAGGTCCGAAGGGCATCATCACCATTGCTGGCGACTACAAGAAGTCGCTCGAGTGCGCCCAAGACAGCAGCCGCCTGGCCGACCCCATGGTGATTGCTGAGGAGAAGAGACAGATCGACTGGCTCGTGGCCCTGGCTACCGAGCAGCCAGCTATCCCTTCTCCTCCGTCCCAGTCGGCCGGCGAAGGCTCCTTCAAGCCGGCCTAAGAGACCAAGCAGGTGCCACTCGACCCTGCAAACCCCAAGCCGTGCGTCACCATCGGGGCTGGCCTCAGCCCCAAATAGGAAGGCGAGCTCGTCAACTTCCTCCATGAGAATCAAGACATCTTCGCATGGTCCCCCAAGGACATGCCGGGTGTTCCGAGGAAGTACGCTGAGCACAAGCTTCATGTGCGACCGAATGCAAAGCCGGGAAAACAACCTTTCCGCCGCTTTGCCGAGGGGAAGCGGCGCACAATTGGAGAAGAGATTACCCGGCTCCTTGCAGCCGGCTTCATCATGGAGGTTTTCCATCCGGACTGGTTGTCCAATCCAGTCCTAGTGCTGAAGAAGAATAATACCTCGCGAATGTGTATCGACTACACTAGCTTGAATAAGGCCTGTTCGAAAGATCATTTCGCGTTGCCTAGGATAGATCAAGTGATCGACTCCATTGTAGGCTGCGAAATGCTATCATTTCTGGATGCTTATTCAGGCTACCATCAAATCAAGCTGGATCCAGCTGATCGACTGAAGACTCCTTCATGACGCCCTTCGGGGCCTACGGCTACACCACCATGACGTTCGGTCTGAAGAACGCTGGTGCGACGTTCCAACATTGCATGCAGCAGTGCCTACTGCCACAGATCACCACAAACATCCACGTCTATGTGGATGATATCTTCGTCAAGACGAAGCAGTACTTCAGCCTCCTCGATGACTTGCGAGATACGTTCCCCAACCTGCTCGAATACAAGATCTGGCTCAACCCGGAGAAGTGCGTGTCTAGGGTTCCAGGCGGCAAGCTCTTGGGGTTCTTCGTGTCCGCTCGTGGCATCGAGGCGAACCCCGAGAAGATCGGCACCATCGAGCGGATGGTGAGGCAGGCTCGGATCCTAGACGTCGAGAAGTTCGCCAGCTGCCTGGCGTCCCTAAGTTGGTTCGTTAGCCGGCTCGGGGAGAAGGCCCTTCCACTCTACCAGATCACGAAGAAGACGACGAAGTTCGAGTGGAACGACCAGGCGGACGAAGCCTTCCGCGACCTCAAGCGGCTCATCTCGAGCCTGCCAATCTTGGCAGCGCCGGCTGAAAGGGAACCCATACTCATATACATTGCAGCGCCCACTCGTGTGGTTAGTGTAGTGCTGGTAGTTCAGCGCAAGAAGGAGGGCAAGGTACTGTTAGTGCAGCGCCCTGTCTACTACCTCAGCGAGGTCTTGTCCGCCTCCAAGCAGAACTATCCTCGCTACCAAAAAGTGTGTTCTGGTGTTTACCTTGCTACAAAGAAGTTGAAGCAATACTTCCAAGAGCATGCTATCACCGTGGTGAGCACTGCTCCACTTCCAGAAATCATGGGCAACCGTGATGCAACGGGCAGGATAGCCAAGTGGTCCATCGACATGGCGGACCATGATATCTGCTACGAGCCTCACACCACCATCAAATTTCAGGTGGTGGCCGACTTCTTGGTGATTGGGCCGAAACCCAATTGGACCCACCACCTCGAGACTCCTACACATTGGCGGATGCACTTCGATGGCTCAAAGATGCGGACTGGTCTGGGAGCCGGCATCGTCTTGACGTCTCCGAAAGGAGACTAGCTCAAGTATGCTCTCCAGATCCACTTCGTCGCCTCCAACAACGTCGCGGAGTACGAAGCGCTCGCTCATGGCCTCCGGCTCGCCAAGGAGATTGGCATCCGATGGCTCATCTACTTCAGCGACTCAGACTTGGTGGTCCAGCAAGTTTCTGGCGAATGGGATACCAGGGACGCCAACATGCCAAGCTACCGCTTCCTCATCCAGCACCTCAGCGGCCCCTTCGAGGGTTGCGAGTTCCACCATATTCCCAGGGCAGACAATGAGGCAGCTGATACACCGACCAACATTGGCTCCATGAGACAGGCTATCCCAGCCGGCGTCTCCCTCGAGCAGCTCAACAAGCCGTCTATCAGGCCATCTCCAGAATTAGCATTGATCTTTGTGTCGGCTGATTCTTCGGTGCAAGCGCCGTTGGCTCCACCAGCTACGCAGGTTACAGCTCCTGTGCCGGCTACGCTGGCTCTGTCGACTCCAATTGCGGTACCGGCTGAATCTTTGGTGCAAGCACCGTCGGCTCCACCAGCTACGCCGACTACAGCTCCTGTGCCGGCTACGCTCGCTCTACCGACTCCAATTGCGGCACCAGTTACAACAACAACTCCGGCTCCGCCCTGTTTCAAATCATGTCGTCTCAACACCCAGTGGGTGGACGTCATGGAGGTAGACGGTGAGCCAGCCTCCACGACGGTATCACAGACACCTTATCTCGAGCCCACGACTACTGCTTCATCAAGCGTGGGGGCTATGGAAGCCCATGATAGTCAGGTTGAGACGGAGCCAGCCCTTGTGTCGGCTCCGACATGGGCTCAACCCATCCTGGCCTTCCTCCTTCGTGGCGAGCTTCCTCAAGACGAGGCGGAGGCAAGGCAGATCCAGCGCAGATCTATAGCCTACGCCATCATCAATCGTGAGCTGGTTCGGCGTAGTGTGACTGGCGTGTTCCTCGAGATCTTCAGAGACATTCACCAGGGGGAGTGCGGGCATCATCCTGCCTCTAGAACCCTGGTGGCCAAGGCGTTCCGCCATGGATTATACTGGCCCACGGGCCTCGAGGAGGCCGTGGACATGGTCAACAAATGCGAGGGCTGCCAATTCTTTGGCACGCAGAGCCACATGCCGCCTTTGGCCCTCAAAACCATCCCCTTGTCATGGCCTTTCGCCGTCTGGGGGCTGGACATGGTGGGGCCTTTCAAGACGGCTCGTGGTGGCATGACTCACCTCTTGGTGGCCATCGACAAATTCACCAAGTGGATCGAGGCGAGGCCCATCAAGAAGCTTGATGGCCCCACGGCTGTCAAGTTCATCACGGACATCTCTATTTGATATGGCGTCCCCCACAACATCATCACCGACAACGACACTAACTTCGCCAAGGGCGCTCTGGCGCTGTACTGCTCCAAGGTAAGCATCCGACTCGACTTGGCATCAATGGCACATCCCCAGTCCAATGGCTAGGTGAAGAGGGCCAACGTCCTAATCCTGGCCGGCATCAAGCCAAGACTGGTGGCACCACTTCTCAGGTCAGCTGGCTGCTGGATCGAAGAACTGTCGGCTGTACTATGGAGTCCCCGCACCACGGCCAACCGGTCAACCGGCTTCACTCTGTTCTTTCTTGTATACGGGTCCGAGGCCATCATCCCTACAGATATCGAGTTCAACTCGCCTCGGGTCACCCTGTACACAGAGTCGGAGGCAAAGGAGGCAAGAGAAGACGGCGTTGATCTCCTCGAGGAGGCAAGGGACTTGGCCTTGAGCTGGACTGCCATATATCAACAGAAGTTGAGATAATACCACACCAAGAAGATCAAGCCTCTCTCTTTCAGAGAGGGAGACTTGGTGCTCAGAAGAATCTAGCACACCGCCGGCCAGCACAAGCTCTCATCCCCATGGGAGGGGCCCTTCATCATCAGTAGGACATTGCACAACAACGCATACTACTTGATCGATGACCAGAAGCAAAGGAAGCGCAAGAGGGACGAGTCCGGCCAGGAGACGAAACGTCCATGGAACGCGGCGTTGCTTCGCCCGTTCTATTGCTATAAGGCAAGTATCAAACATGGAAAGAGCATGCACATGTGCATCTTTCTCCCTCTTCGGGGATTTCTAATGAATGAAATGAAAAGAGCATGCCTTATTCTTCTTTTTAAGTTCATACCTAGAGTGCTCATTCTGCGAAGCCCCTTGCTGGCTCGAATAAGCTCGGGGGCTCGCTAGCCGCTCGGACGCCATCCTTAAGTTGTAGAAGAACACATAGTGTACACCGGACCGATCCCTGGTCACCTTGTAACATCTACAGACCGGCTCCCGGCTGTCCGACTAGCGAGGCGACGCCAGGTAAGGCCGGATGCATGCAAAGTTTGATTACAAAAAGGTTGCCGGCTCGGGTTGGCTTGATCTATTTTACGATCTCATTCTAGCCGGCCTCTGCTGGTTCATGTTTGAATCTTTAAGTCTTCATGGCTTCGAAAAATCTAAGTCTTATATTCCCAAAGTCAGAAACCTCGACCCAGTCACAGACCAGCTCCCGGCTATCGGGCTAGCGGGGTGGAAACTTGGGGGGGGGTACAGGAATTGGAGAAAAAGAAGTCAAACAGGAATCAAAAGATAAAGATACAAAACAGCACGCATGGAAATACGAATATAATGCTGAATCCATACATTCAAAATGCATTGGCCCACGGCCGAAGTTCATTACACCCCAAGTGGGTGGAATTGTTGGACTGACAAGATAATTTCAGACAAAAACAACAAAAAGCAGGATCGGCTAAGGGGCTGCAGCCTCATCGGTCGCCCCGGCTGCTGCTCCTGAAGTGGTGGCTTCACCATCGCCGGCTGCTCCCAAGGCGGTGGCGCCGTCTCCTCCGCGAGGGCTTCCGGCTCCGTCGACACCGGAGTCGGCGTTCGCCGCGCCGCTGGAGGCGGCAGCACTCTCCACCTCATGGGCCGCCTCGTCAGAGCTGCCATCGGCGTCATAGGGCTGAAGGCCATGCAAATTCTGAGGGATCACATTGCCGCCTTTGCCCCGCTCCAAGTTGAGCTCATCCCAGGCGGCGTACGAAGCGATGTCGTTGGCCCTCACGCGCAGCGCTTCCTTCACGGCCTGCAGCTCCACCTCCGAGCAGTCGCGCTGAGCGACGAGCTTGCCCAAGTCCAGGTTTCGGTACCAGGACTTGGCCAAGCGTAGGGCCAGGTAGTCTCCAACGCACGCAGCTGAAGCGCTCCAAGCGTCAAGACGGCCTCGCCAGCCGCAAGCCAGCGGGAGAGCCGGCTCATCGACACCGGCTCTATGCCATCAGGCCATAGGTCCACCACCATTGATGAGCCTGCGATCTGGAGCTGAGCCACGGACTCGCCTAGGACGCGCAGGTCGGCCCTGAGGCCCACCCTGATCTCATCCATGCTCCAGCCAGAGGTAGCGACTACCTCCTGCCCGGCCTCGCGGCGCTCCTCGCGGCTCACCTCGGCGGTCGTGTCGGCTGCGCCCTGTGTCTCATGAAGAGGCCTGAGATAGGGGAGGGGCGCAAAAAGAGTAAGAAGAGGAGACGACAAAGAAAGTTCAAGACAAAACAAAAGAAGACTCACGGTGGAAGTCGCCATCAGTCTTATTGGCGCTCTCCACGGCCTCGAGCTCCCGCACCTTGCTCGCTTGAGTGAGGCGGACGACTTCGTCCTGGAGGGCCGCCACCGAGTCTAGGGCCTTGGACAGCTGTGTCCGCTTCTGGACCAGGGCGTCCTCCTTCTCCTTCAAGGCAGCGTCCTAGAGCTTCATCTCCCCGAGATGAAGCGTCTCAAGACGTTCCACGTCGGCAGTATGGGAGGCGTCCTTCACCTGCACAGAAGCGCGCAGCTGCTCCAGCTCGTCCCGAGTGGCCGCCTCAAGCTCCTTCTTCTCCGTCTGGAGAAGAGTCAGCTGCTCCTGGAGCCAGCCGTCCGTGTCACGCAGGGCGTCCCGCTCCACGACAACCTCGCCCAGCCGGGCTTGAAGCTCGGCAACTTGGCCATTAGACGCCATTAGCGTGTTGTAGGCTTGCACCTGGGCATCATAAAGATCATACAAATCAAGAAAAAGCAGAACTAAGATTCGGCCTGGTTAAGTCATAACCAGCCCGATTCTCGGGGGCTACAGCCAGTGGGTGCGCTAGCGCGCCCCCACTAAAGAAGCAAAGAAGAAAATAAGCTCAAAAGACATTTGGCACGGCCGATGCTCGGCCGGCCGACTCTCGGGGGCTACACCCAGTGGGTGCACTGGTGCGCCCCCACTGATTCAAGAAGAAGAAAACAAAAAATTGAAGACAGAGATGAGGCACTTACCCTGGTGCGCTCGTCCAAGCACTCGAAATCACTGCCCACCATGCAGGCTGCCTGGTCCACCTTGAACCGGCTGCTGGAAAACATCAACACCAGCTCCAGGATGCCGTGGAGCGCGGTGCCTACGGGTAGCTTCGAGGGCGCCAGGTTTGCCGCTCGCCAAGTCTTCATGGGCCGGCTCCCGACTCTCGCACCGGCTCCTGGAGCAGCCGGACTGCGGTGGGAGACGATGATGGTGCCGTCTCCAGGTGTTGGCATGGCGGCCGGCTCCGCCGATGTCCCGGCCGGCGCCACCTCCTCGGTAGGAGGTGGATGGGCCGCAACCGGTGCATCCATGTTCACTCCTAGCACTTCTGGGGCCACGTCTGGCGCGTCCATGATCAGTTCCGGCGCGTCGGGCGCCGCCTCGGCCCTAGGTAAATCCGGGATCACCTCAAGATCCACCGACGTAGAGTCGTACGGCTCGGAGGGATGGGCCTCCTTAGTCCTCGGGGCGCGCCTCGGGGCCGCCTCACTAGTTGGCTCCTCCATGCAAGCACGCGTGGAGAGGTCATGTCTAGCCTTCGTACACTTCTCTGATGGCTTCTCGGCCCGGCTGGGGCGAGACTAGCCCTCGACCATCTTCCTCGCGGTCACATCCCACCGGCGGGTGGACTGCACCTCGGGCTCCTTCTGGGCAGCGTTAGTCACTGTCCAGCCGGCTTGTTCGGCTACGGAGGCGGTGTCTTCCTCCACGTCTTGCGTCTCCCTGTCAGGCCACATTTTGAGAAATGAAGCTTCACACAAGACAAAATAAAAAGAGGGGAGGGGAACCCTTACCCCGCGATGATGTGCACCTGCCTCCTGCCGCCACCATGGCGCTTCTTAGCGCTGCTTGCTCGTGATCCGGCTGGAGGACCCGTCGGCGGGCGTTTGGGGGTCGGCCTGGAAACTGTGGCACCCTTGCCCTTCTTCCTGGCCGCCTCGTCGGGTCCGGTCGCCTCTGCCCTATGACGTCATCCGCGCGTCAGAGGCGGGCTGGTGACCTTCACCACCCCGTCGAAGTCCTCCTCGAAGGCTGCATCAGATAGGGAGGAAGGAGTCTCGCCATCATCCGTCCAATCTATGATGGAGGGCCGCAGATGCTCACCAGACGACTCCGTCCCTTCCAACTCCAGCGCATTCTCCGAGTCTTCGGAGGAGGAAGAGCGGGACTCGATCATGCCCTTGTCCTCGATCTCCGAGGCGTCACACGTCGCCACGTCAGGGGCAGGTGGGTTGAGTGCTGCCTGCAGCTTCTCGAACATCTCCGCAAAGGAGTTGACGGCCAGCTTAGCGAGACGTCCGATCGCGAGACAAACAGCAAAAATAGAACAACAAAGAGTGCTTACCACCTGAGGCTGACGGGACCTGCAGTAAGGGGTCATCCCCCACGGCCAGTTCCCACTGTCGTCCATGCGGGTGGTGGAAATCTGGTTCACCCCCCGCGCTCTCGCGCTGGGGGTGAATCTCTTGGTGGATGTCCGGCAGGGGTCATGCCGGCCGCTCATCTGGTAGACTAGATGGGGCCGCCTCCGCAGCGGCAAGAACCTGTGTGTAACCATCATGGTGGGCAGGTCACGGCCAAGGAGGCCGCCTTTCTCCAAAATGTCGAGGTGGGCGCCGATCTGCACCACCTCGGGAATAATCTTCGGGAACTTTGTCCCCCAGTTCAACTTCGTCAGAGGGTTAATGTTGACCGGGGGCATGTTGAGGGCGTCGCGGGCAGGGTCGGCATTCTTCGCGTAGAAGAAGCCCTTCTGCCACTGATTGATGGACTCCTACAGCGGCAGCTCGGGAAAGCCGGACTTCGAACGATGATGCACTAGTTCGGCTCCGCACGGCGTCATCGGGCGTGGCCCGACGTGCTTCTCCAGCGCGGCTTGACCATCGCAATGGACTGCTGCTTGAAGAAAAACAAGCTTCTCCAGAGATCGAGGCGGGGCTCGATCCCCAGGAAGCCCTCGCACAAGACCACAAAGGCTGACAGCTGCAAGATGGCGTTCGACGCCAGGTGGTGCGGCTGCAGGACGAAGAAGTGGAGCCATTCGGACAAGAAGGGGCTCACCGGGAGCCCAAAGCTCCTATAGAAGTGCTCGTCGAAAATACGATCTCTCCCTCTGCCGGTGTTGGGGCGGTCTCGGCGCCAGGGATGCGCACCAGCACCTAGGAGGCCGGGCACAACAACAGGTGATGGCGGAGCGCCTCGATGTGTCCTTCACAGATCTCACTGCCAAGCCAAGCTCCGTGCGACGAGATCTTCTTCGAGAAGGAGCCGCCGGCCATGACTGCGGGCGGCAGAAGCTCGGGAAGGCTGGTGGCTCGACGACGACGAAGAAGAAGACGAAGAGGACGGGCTCTTTCTCTCTGGGCTCAGGAAGGAAGAGGGCGTCGATGTGGGGCGAGAAGGGGGCGAGTAGCCTCCTTGGAACCCCCGCATCCCGTTTAAACCCCACGAAGCATCTTGGGGAGGGGATCCGGTGCGCACGGAACCCCACTAACCCCGTGTATTACGGGCGGTAACGCTTCCCGAAGCCCAACCGTCACAGAGTAAATCCGCAGAGGTTCTTCCGCACGGAGGCCGAGGGGGCGTCCTGGCAAGATCCAGGGCCCAGGCCCGATCCCGTCACCAGTAATAACCATCATTACATCAGACTGGGCCTGGCACGTGGCGCCATCTGCACTGCCTACGACGAAGCCGAGGTGTCGCTTCTAAGCCAACTGGCTTCGGAGCCGGCGTTCCCTGCCGCAGATGCCGACAGGAATACAAAGACAAAAATCAAGCCGGGGAGGCCACCCGCCAGCATGCGGCGTGCCTCTCCAGCTTCGGGGACTACTGTCGGGGGATAACCCTGGGGTAGGTTCAGCGAGCCTGCTCCTTTACCTCTGGCCCCAAAGGAATGACCAAGGACCATTCTGCAAGTCCGAAGTCCTCTGGCCGGCTAGGCAACATCTGCCGGCTAGGGGGCGAGGCGGCTAACTCTCTGGCCGGCCAGGCAACATATGCCGGCTAGAGGCAAGACGTCTACCTCTTCCTGACCGCCTAGGCCAAGCCAGCCAGCTAGGTACGAGGCGGACGTGCCCAAGCCGGCTAGCCGGCCGGGGACCTCAAGTCACATCAAGTCGTAGGTCAGGACGACACTCGGTGTCGGAACAGGGGAGGCGGCTGTACCGTCTGCCCATGACGAATCTCGCTAGATGACGCCGGACGTACCGCGCGTGCCCTGCATCAACCTTATGCGAGATCTCCATTGGCTAGCTGGCGGGTCCCACACCCAGACGAGACCTCGCAGCCGGCGGGCCCCTCAAGCGACAAGACAAGACCCTCGTGGACCCCCTGGCCGGCCGGCGAGGCTGCCAGTTGGGTCCCACTCTTGTACCCTTTATCCATATTGTAGGCCGGTGGGTTCGTCTATAAAACACCCCGGTCCCCCTCCATGCAGAGAGTGGGACAACAGATTGCACACACTCACCAACCACATAGAGAGAGGAAGAGACGAACCGGCTGCTCCCCTCTTCCTCCTCCTCAGCACAGCTCCAGGAGCAACCTTGTAATCCATCCATATATATCATACACACCGGCAGGACTAGGGGTATTATCTCTATGGAGAGCCCTGAACCTGGATACATCGTGCGTTCCATGCTTGTACCAACCTCGCCCCCAGCGCCCTCCGTTGTCACTTCGGTTCTCACCGACTTTAGCCTATCTATGTCATATGTTGTGAGTATTCACCGACACTAGTAGAGGCTAACTGGGGAGACGGTGTTGTCTATGTATCCACACATGTATCTAAGTTTCCGATCGATACAATTCTGGCATGGATGATAAACGATTATTATGAACTAGGAAATATGATAATAGCCACTTTATTATTGCCTCTAGGGCTTATTTCCAATAATTCCCAAGGGACTCCAACTCAAATCCTAGGAACACTTTTGCGTCTAAGCTTGGTGATGCCCTGGAATGCATCCCCTCTTTCGTCTCAATCCATCGGTATGTCACTTGGAGCTATATTTTTATTCATCACATGATATGAGTTTTGCTTGGAGTGTCATTTGTTTTAGTTTTTCACAAGCATTGTTTGTTGGACACATCCACTTGAGAGAGTCAGATGTTCACCATGATTTGCTAGAATACTCTATAAGCTTGTCTTATATCTCTTGAGGTAAGTATTTGCTCTAGTGCTTCACTTATATCTTTTAGAGCATGGTATAGATTTTATAGAAATAATTGCAGTCTTGTTATTCACTTATTTTGTTTAAGAGGTAATAAATAGTGATGGTAATATGCATGGTTTATAAGACCAGTCCAAAAATAGTAGGTATTCAAGGAGTTTATAATCAAAACCACATGTAGCACATAAAAGAAAAATAATGGGTTAATGATATTGATGTGGTAAGGGGTGTGAGTGCATGGTTGTTGGTTAGTAAAAATATCAATAGTTAAAGGATGTTAATTTGTTGTTCATCTAAATATTGGTTATGGCGTGGTGATCATGTGTGAGAATTCTTATTCATTGTTGAAATCCTGCGCTCATTAGATCGGGGGCGCGTGATGGCTAACTCCTACAAACCTCCTCCCAAGGGGCATGCGGGTAGTACTTTGCTTCAAGAGAGCTAATAAATCATTGTGAAAGTGTGTGATTTCTTTATGACTAATGTGAATCCATGGATGTATGCACTCTCACCACCTCATATTTGCTAACCTCTTCGGTAGCATGCATTGCCTATTCTCACCTCGAGGATCTATGCAAACTGGTGCATTGAAACCCCACGACATGAGAAGCTCTATTGCACATAAGACAACTTATCTCTGCTTGAAAACAACCACCATACCTACACATCATAGAATTTCCATAGCCATTCAGAGATATATTGCCATGTAACTTCCACTGTTGCATCATATGACTAGTGCACTCATTGTCATATTGCTTTGCATGATCATGCATGTAGCTCACATAGCTTTTGTGCAAAGCCATCGTTCATCATTATCATACATATTACGCTAGATCATTACACATCATGGTACACTGTGAGAGGAATTCATATATATTCATACGTTTAGTCGTTTTCATATCGAGCTGTAAGTAAACATAATTGTAATGATATTCACTGTTAGGGCACTATCTCAGTGAGGAAAGGATGATGGAGACAATGATTCCGTGACAAGTTGGGATGAGACACTCGATTAAACATAAAAGAAAAAAGAGAAAAAGAAAAATAAGAAAAATAAGAAAAACAAAAGAAATAAAAGAAAAAAGGGACAGTGCTACTACCTCCTTTCCACACTTGTGCTTCAAAGTAGCACCATGTTTTACATACACACAGTCTCATGTTTTATCACTTTCATATGCTAGTGGGAATTTTTCATTATAGAACTTAGCTTGTATGTTGCAATGATGGGCTTCATCAAATTCCTGAGGTTTTCATGAGCAAGAAAGTTGTGAAAAACAGTAAACAAAAGAAAGTGGACACACGATCACTACTTTAATGGCAAGATTTCACCCAAATATTTTGCACCCATGATGACCCAAAACCTTGGGTTTTTCTGTACGGCGAGGAGAAGCATGAATAGAGGGGACAATTTGTTTGGGAAGACCTTTGCATTCCTCTTATCCTACATGTCTTTGTTAACAAGCTTAGTAAGGTAAGACCTTGCTCTTCTATCGACTCTTTGGGTTGAAGTCATGTGAACCCACCATTTCTCTATGCTCGTAGGTATTGCGGTTTGATTCAGGCGGGTGATAAGGATGCAACATAGTCATTGTCAATTATTATTTCTTGGAGATAGTTGAAGTTATGAAGGGCAAGGGAACTACGTCGGCTCGGCTCTTTGGAACGTAGCATGGAACACAAAAAATCCTATGAACAACCAACATCTATCTATGGAGATGCATAATAATGAGAGGGAGAGGTTTCTACATACCCTTATAGACCGAAAGCGTTAACGATATAGAGATCCTCGTTGGTGTAGTCATTCTCGCGTCGTGATCCAATCTGATCCATACACCACACGTGTGGCACCTCCGAGTTTAGCACACGTCCGACTCGGTGACCCATCCTCCTTCTTGATCTAGCAAAAGAGGCAGAATAGGTAGGTGAGATTTGAACCAACCTGACAAGATGGTGGTGGTAATGGCAGCAAAACACCGATTGGGCGTCGCCAAGCGCTCACGGATTGAGGTGGAGGCTTATACGGAGAGAGAGAGAGGAAGCTTAGGTTTGTGTCCCCAGCCCTTGTGCCCCTCCCCACTATATATAGGGGCGTGGGATGGCTGCGGGAGAAACCCTAGCCCCTCCTCCAAGGAGGGGAGGCGACCAAAGGAGGAAACTGGCTTCCCAATGCAAGTGGACTCCCTCCACTTAGGGTTTATCCTTCCCACGTGCAAGAGTCTTGTGGAGGCTGGCACGCCTAGCCCGGAACCGTATCCTTCCAAAAACCACCAGAACCTTCTGGAAGCTTCCGATACAATATCAAAGAAAAACAAACTTTTACGGAACCTTGATAACAACTTTCCATATATAAATCTTCACCTAGGGGCCATTCTAGAGCTCCTCATGACATTCGTGATATAATCCGAGACTCCAAACAAAATTTGGTCCATGGTCGGTAATATCTCAATACTACCCTAGCATTATCGAACGTCAAGTGTGTGACCGTGCGGGTTCAAGAATCATGTAGACATGGCCGAGAAACCTCTCTGGTCAATAACCAATAGAAGGACCTGGATGCCCATATTGGTTCGTACATATTCCATGAAAATCTTTATTGGTTGAACCACAATATAGAGGATTCAATTAATCCCATATGCAATTCCCTTTGTGCAGCAATATGTTCTTTGCCCGATATTCGATGATCGGTATCTCCATACCTCGTTCAATATCATTACTGGAAAGTCTATTTACACGTTCCGCGTTACAAGATCGTGTGACTAACTCATTAGCCATATTGCTTGCAACCTCTTCACGATATTGTATTACCAAGAGGGCCCAGAGATATCTCTGTGTCATATGGAGTGACAAATCCCAATCTCCATCCATGCCAACCCAACATACACCTTTGGAGATACCTATAGAGCAGATTTATCATCACCAAGTTATGAAGTGATGTTTGATAAGACGCAATGTATTCCTCCTGTATCTTGGAGTTGCATGATCCCATGGTCTTAGAAACGATACTTGTAAGTGCATCTAGTGCCCCTTAGTGATTTTGGTGTACTGAAGTCTTATAGGTTAAGAGACCAATATGTTTGTGAGTGTACACAGCCTCTATAAGTCACTGAGGAGTTTGAGATATTCGAAGAAAGTCGACCCCTATAAATGGATGTCTTGAAGTGAACACTCTGATACTTTCATGAAGATTTTGAAAGTGAGGAAATTGGTGTGTCCTTGAAGATATTGATGCGAGGATTATGAAGCTTGAAGATTTTTGTTTCTCATAGTTTTATTTCCTTTATTTTGAGTCACAAGAACAACATACTATTAAAGGAGGTCGAGGTAATAATTAGGAAATTTTTCCAAGTGATGCTCATCTCAAAGCCTACACATAACCAATCCTTCTAGTGAAGCCTTTGGAATTCTCTTGTAGTTATGGAAAATTTCTCAGTAACACACACAATGTTCTTCTAGTCTCTAAGGAAATTGTTCTCGCTCAGGAGTTAGGATTTGAGCAGTGCGAATTGCCTACAAGTGAGGAACATGACATATCTGAGGATTTTTATAGTTTGAAAATTCCAACCTTTGTTGTGCTTTGCGCCACTTGTCCCAAAACCTTGTCCAAATAACTATCATATCATTAGGGGGCATTTATGTCATATCATGTCGGGATTTCTGCAAGGCTATAAATAGACGCCCCCTACAATCACTAGCCGGTTGTCTATTCCAAGAGAGAACTTGGCACTTGTAATTTGAGAGCATCCCATCCACTGAATACTTTGAAAGAAAATCATATGTGAGGAAACCCAAACACAAAAACCAAAACCAAAACCAAAACCCAAAGTGATTGAGCATCACTGAAGAAATTGTTCCTATGTGGAACCGATGCTTGTTACCTTTGAAGACTATGTATCTTGTAGACGGTTAGGTGTTAATGGTCTAGAGCATCGAGTAGTAAATTGTGGATTGCCGAGTGACCGAGTTTGTGAGAGTTTGGAAGTATGCCCTGAAGGCTTACCATGATTGTTGGGCGAGGTCTGTGTGACCTTAGCTCAAGGAGAATATGGTAAGGATTTTGTGTCCTTTTGTATAAATACCAAGCCGTTGCAAACCAGATGTATGACTTTCATAGCAGTTGGAACTGGTCATCAAATCACTGTCTTCATCGAGCTCTTGGTTCTATTTCCTCAAGGCATCTATTTCCTCATGTACATGTCTATGAAATTGATCGTTACTATTTGAATACTTTGACTAAAAACTTTCTCAATTTCCACATCTCAAACTCTTCAGCCACCTTGTTCTTCACCTGCTTATCCTATTTACACGTTACATGTGCTTTGTGTATGTTTCATTTCATCACGATGAATATGTTGCGGCTATGTTTCGCATGCACTTGCTTACTTATTCATTTGCATGTATTTCTTCACTTAGCAATTTTCTCAACTTGTAATTCCTATGTGACGAATTTATAAAAATCGCCTATTCAACCCCCTCTATTTGATATAACGGAGTTTCTATTGGTATCAAAGCAAGGTACTCCCTTGTTCTGCGTGATTTTGGTTTAACCACGTGGAGATTTAGTTATGTCAACTGCATGTATGATCAAGGTATCTACGGGTTGTCCTACCTTTGAAGGGATGGACTACCCTTACTAGAAGAACAAGATGTGGATGCATCTTGAAGGAATTGACAATGATCTCTTGTATGTTGTGGAAAATGGTATTCCCTTCATCACCCCATCGATCAACGCTGCTGATTTGAAGAGATTCAAGCAACTCGACTCTCAAGCAAATAATATCATATGTAGACATCTGAGAAAAGGTCAGTATGGCAGAGTGAGTGCTTTGGGATCTGCAAAGATCATCTGGGATAGGTTGTCCAAGGTCAACGAATGTTTCTCAACCCAACGTGACTCTCGGGTTGATGATCTTTGAAATCTCTTCAATCGCTTCAATAGACTCGACAACCAAAATGTTCAACAAACTTTTGATCGCCACATTGGTATCTCCAATGAGCTCCAAGATCTTGGCGCCACTTACATCACCGATCATGAGGTAGTGAAAAAAGTGCTCAGATCTCTTGATTTCTCATTTGATACACTTGCCTTGATGGTTCAAGAGTGTGGAGACTACAAGTCACTAGATCCTGTTGATATTCTTCAGAGACTTAATACTCATGAATTCCAATAATCTGAGAGGAAAGAACTCTATGGGCCAAGCTATGGAAGATCTCGTGCACTCAAGGCACACACAATTTCCACATCTAAAGAAGAAGACTATGATTGCACTCTTGGTGACCCTAAAGAACTTGGTCAGGAACTTGCAATGCTTGTGAGAAAATTCCAGAAGTTTTCTAGATGAGGTCAGTTTGGAAAATCTTCAAGAAGAGATATGGACAAATCATAATCTTCATCTAAGGACCACAAGAAAAGAATCTATCACAAATGCAAGAAATCTAGCCACTACATTGCTGACTATACTCACTTTGTAAAGGAATCAAAGAAGAAGATGTACACATATGACAACTCTGATCACTCAAAGAAAAAGAAGAAATCCTCAAAGTCTTCATCTTTAAAGTCGTGATCACACAAGAAGAGCACTTACTGAAAGACTCGGGCTCTTATTGACATGGAAGTGGTTTCTAAAGAAGAATCTGAAGAATGTGAAGAAGAGGAACGATCTGAGGAGGAGTCCGAGTCTGGTGTGGCAAGCCTAGCTCTTGCCACCATGTTCTTTAGCAAGTACATCTTCAACCTTGAAGAAAATGATCTCGTCAACAACACTGATAACGACCATGACGAATCTGGTCCCACCTATTGCTTCACGGAAAAAGGTGACAAGGTACTCAATCATGCTTCCTCATATGATTCAAGTGATGAAACTGAGGATTGTCGGAAACCTAGCTACTAAAAACTTGTTAATGTTGCCACTAAGCAACAAAATGCTATTGAAAAGCTTTAGAAACTGCTAGACAAAAGCAATGACCTGTTGAACGAGGAAATGGATCAAACACAAACTCCGACTGAAGACTTTCAACGTGTTCAATCTAAGTTTCAAAGCCTTTAGAGTTGTCATTAAACACTCTCGGCTGATCATGAGAAGCTTTCTGATGAATTTCTTCAAAGAATCAAGATCTTGACAAAATAATAATGTATCATGATGATTTTGAAAGGGAAAACGAGCTATTGCTTGCTCAACAGATCAATTTTGGTCAGCAAGGATTCATTCCACCATGTTTGAAATGCATCGATCGTGAATCTACTAATTCTCCACCTGAAAGTTCAAATGCTTCTATTGCTGCAAATTCTTCAACTATATCTGTGGCCACAAATTCCCCACTTGAGGAACCCACAAATGTTACTGACGGAAATGTAGGGTTGAAGGAATTGTATGTGACAGGCATATACAAAAGTTTCAAAGGGCATCAAACCCTTTGTGATGTGCTCAAAAAGCAGATTCTGAACAGGAACCCTAGGAAAGATGGTATTGCATTTGAGAGAAAATTGAATTCTGATGGATCATACCGGAAACCTGAGCAGTATCCCAAAACCTCATCGGTTGCTACAAAAGGACCTCCTGTAGATCCATCCACATTGTTTGGCTTTACTTGTGAATATTCATATTCCTCTGACGAGTCACTTTAATCCAATAATAAACTCTTCAAAAATCAAAATGTTGAAGTATTTGCTAGATATGTTGGAACTAACTATAGCAATGGACCACCCTTGAGGTAGATCTAGGTTCCGAAAAGCTGCTTGGAAAATCTTAAGGTGAATGTCGTCATGACACTACCTATGAAGAATAAGAACCGTAGATCAAATTCCTCAAGTGGACCAAAGTCGACACAAGGATCAAATTCCTCATAAGGTCAACATTCTGCTCATACTCTTGCTAATGCTTGTCTTATGCAGGGGAACAACAAGGGTCATGAATATGTCCAATATTCCATAAATCATTATAATCATAAATCCTTGAAGAATTTCTCTGCACTTGCATCTAGTACACTAACTTTTGGGGATATAACTCTATGGTATAACCCGCCGTTTGGGCCAGGTTAGACTACACGCGACTCTTAACATACATCCTTAATGGGTTGTAGACATGACAGAAGGACGTGAAGAAGATTTACCAAGTGAGCCGCCAGGCGGCCCAGTACCTGAAGATGGCGACTAAAGGCCCAAAAGGTAGAAGATCCTAGCAGCTTCTTAGCTTGGGAAGTAAGGTGAAATAGAATTGTAATAGGTCACGGTTGTTTATTTAACCCGAACTCTGTTGTAAACTCGAGGCCTGTACCTATATATAAATGCGAGACTTCGAGCCAAAGAGACCAAGAAATGAACCCTCGAGAGCTACGTTAGCTATTCGGCATCCTTGTAATCGAGGTATCCATCAATATAGACACCAAAGCAGGACGTAGGCTTTTACCTCCATCCGGGGGCCGAACCTGGGTAAAACCATCTCTCATTCCTAATCAACATCTTTTTGTTTCCACACAACGACAATGGCCTCACCACAAAGTCCTTTAACGAGGACATCTGCCGTGACAAAACCATGACAGTTGGGGCCCACCGTGGGGCAATCACAAGGTGGAGTCGAGTTCTCAGAGGGAGCTCTTCCAGGGTCTGGGATCTACATGGCGGGTCGTATTTCCAGGAGCTTCCACGGCAAGATTTACATCGATGATTCAAGCTGGGGTCCCAACACCAACTCAGTTGAGTACGAGTACTCAGTCCCCTTCAACAAGATCCACATCTTCATCAGCATGGTCAATGAAGCAACGCTCGAGCGGGAGATCTGCACTAAAATCACCGAGTCGGCTCGCCGCGTTCAACCCAGCCGACGTGGAGCTGGCCGAATTCATGCCTTCGTGGAGAACACCGGGTTAGCTCGTCCTCTCAAAGGTAGGAACGCCGAAGGCCAAGGCAACAATAAGAGGAAATAGCCCGAGGGCATGTCAGAATCTATGGTTAGTACCAACCCGAGTTTCTAAAACTAGCAGTGGAGCTGCCGTCTTGTGAAGGTTCATCTGGCGAATATGGCGCGCAACTACGAGACTACGCTCAGGGCGCCATGCCTCAAGCATGGTAATCAAGAGAAGCTGCCAATTATTCATGGAAAGACTGTTATATCATGCGGGATTTCCAGATCAGGGTTCGCGAGAAACACCAAGAGGAACATCCGGGACAGAATATCCCTGGCGGGTCGTCTAGGGATCTCAAACAGCCAAGTAGTGGTCAATACCATGTCGTCGTCACCAATGCTGGCAAACGAGACACAAAGGTCAAAAGAGAGCTATCGGCATGGCTGAGCTGGCGATTCCCTAGTATAGCCGTTGGTGTGAGCAACCAATCACCTAGAGCCGGGAGGATGATCCTCCCCGGGTCGACAACCCTGGAGATCTGGCCTTGGTGGTAACACCTCAAGTGGGCGGCAATACCCTCTCGAAGGTGCTCATGGATGGAGGAAGCAACATCAACATACTATATTACGACACCTTTTGGCGAATGAACCTCCCTAACAGCAGCTTGGAAACTTCAACAACCGTTTTTCATGGAATTGTCCCCAAGAAGTCGGTGTACCCAGTTGGACGGATTAAGCTCGACGTGGCCTTTTGTAATGAGAATAACTACAGTCATGCCTTTGATCTTTGAAGTGGTGAATATACAAAGACCCTATCACCCTCTCTTCGGAAGGCCGGCTTATGCATGTTTCATGGCTCTCCCTTGTTATGTCTACCTCAAGCTCAAGATGCTGGGTCCCAATGGCACTATCACGGTCAGAGATCATAGGAAGATGGCTCAGGAGTGTGAATAAGGGGATGCATCCTATGTTGAGTAGGCTTGCGCCGCTCAAGAGCTACAGTTTTACATGGCTAATGTTGACCCGGCTAACATGAGACCACTCCAGAAACCAACTACTAAGTCTGAAGAACATCTCAAGTTTAAGCCGACTAGAGATACCAAACAGATTGAATTCGTCCTAGGCGACTCATAGAAGCAGTTCACCATTGGGACCGGTCTGGATCCTAAATAGGAAAGCACGCTCATCAAGTTCATCCTTGAGAATCGTGACATCTTCGCATAGAAGCCTTCTGACATACCTGCAGTATCGAGGGAACTCGTTGAGCACCATCTTAACATGGATCCAAAGATCAAACCAGTACGATAGTACCTCCGTCGTTTTAGCGTGGAGAGATGCAAGGCTATCAGAGAAGAAGAGCTCGGCTCCTAGCTGCCAGGTTTATCATTGAAGTTTTTCACCCTGAATGGCTGGCTAACCTGGTGCTTGTGCTGAACAAGAATGTCACCTGGAGGATGTGTCTTGATTACACGGATCTCAACAAAGCCTGCCCCAAAGATCCTTTTGCTATCCCACGCATCGATCATATCATTTACTCTACGACGGGTTGTGAGTGTTTATGCTTTTTGGATGCATACTCAAGGTTATCACCGGATCAAAATGGCTAAGGGGGTGAGGAGAATACAACTTTCATAACCCCTTTTGGTGCTTTTAGCTATGTCTCTATTCCTTTCGGGCCTAAGAGCGCGGGGGCGACTTATCCGCGATGTGTACAAGGTTGGGCAAAACACTCATGCTTATGTTTATGACATCATGGTGAAATGTCAGAAGAAGGAGACGCTCTTGGACGAATGGAAGGAGGAAAGAAAAGAATATCAAGTTCAGCGGCCAGTTTATTTCGTCAATGAAATCTTGACCCTATCCAAGCAACGATATCCACATTGGCAGAAACTGGTCTTTGGGCTCTTTATGGTAAGCGAAATGTTAAAACATTACTTTCAGGAGCACCCAATCACTGTGGTTTGTTCAACACCCCTTGGCGATATCGTACAAAATTGCGAGGCCACTAGACGAATCGGTAAGTGAGGAAATCGAGCTCGGCCCACATCAAATGAAGTACATGCCTCAAATGTCCATTAAATCCCAAGCGATGGTGGATTTCACCAATGACTGGACAGAGCTACAAATTCCAGAAGACTGGCGAGATAACACATACTCGAACTTGCACTTTGATGAGTCCAGACAATTAGAAGGATCCAGGGTTGGAGTCCTGTTAATTTCTCCATGAGGTGACAAGTTCTGCTATGTTTTACGGCTCATTTTTCCCTGTACTAACAATGCAGCTGCGTATGAGGCCCTCTTGCATGGGCTAAGGATGGCCAAGGAAATGAATCTCAGCCGGGTCAGGTGTTTGGGCGACTCAGATTTAGTGGCCCAACAAGTTTCAGGGACCTAGGATTCTGAAGATCCTTTTATGGCGGCTTATCGATGAGCAGTTACTGAGGTGACGGGTTACTTTCATGTCCATCAAGTCGATCACATAGATCGCCGGATCAATGAGGCGGAGGATGCTTTATCTCGTCTTGGTTCTTAATGGGAGTCGTTCCCTCCCAATGTCTTTTTGGATGTCCTTCACAACCCCTTGGTGAAATTATCATCTCAAGAAGATATAGCTATTCCAGACCACCAATCACAGCTAGTGGCGGCCCTTCTAGCTAACCCATCTTGGACGGTACCATATTTAGCGAATGTCACTCGAGGATAACTCCCGGCTAATGTTCACGAGCCCCAGGACTACTGTTAGCTGGTAGACACTCACTTGATATGGAATATCCATTCAAAAAATAAAAAATCTGGGTTACAAGACCATAAAGGTCTACTGGTTTGGACAAAAGTCTGAGGTTGGTGGCAGAAGCGAATTGAGGAATCTCCACTGTCCATGGGACTCCTTTCCCACAGGAACAACTGACCTTCATAAATTCCTATCTCACATGGCTGCTATCCTGGGGTCCTAGGCTCCGGGGTTGACAACATCGTGGTCCTCTTAGAATGCAATTTCTCCAAGACAATAGCCAGGGACAAGTGAGTGAGTACTTTGAATGTACTCGCAAACATCAAGAAAACAAGTAAGTTAAAGCAGGTGAGATGCATGTATAATCTACTTAATAACTCTACCAAGCCAAAGGATTCATGGATGCATTCATGCAGATAAGTGATTTTCATCAATGTTGTATGAACAAGCAAGGAAGGTAACAATGAATAAGTAATAACATGTGTGCCGCTGTCGGGTGTCGGAGCGACACCGCCTAAAGGGCTCACATGCAAATAATAACAGTTGCCACAGCCGGGCGTCCTAGCGACACCACCGGAAGGGCTTATAAGAAATAATAACAAGCATGCCTCAGTCGGGTGTCTGAGCGACACCATAGAAAGGGATTATAAGAAATAATAACGAGTATGCCATAGCCGGGCATCTACGCGACACCATGGAAAGGGCTTATATGAAACAATAATAAATATGGAATATCCAGGAGGTAGAACCGTCCCACGGATATCCAACAATCATAATCAGAGGGGTAAGCCCATAGTAATAATAATAATATGATCATGCACCACATTTCCTGATCAGTCTCACGATTTCTTTAACTTCCTCCGAAGACCAACACTCAGACCGACACTTGACTAGTCAACCAGTCGTCCTTGACCGTGGACACGGCTAGTCGAATTGTTTTGACTCTATAGAGGGTGTACTCTTTACCCACAACCCACGGGTTTCAATAGTCACTCGGATTCCCGCGTACGGAATTTTAGAAGTAAACATTTAGAACCAGTACACACCCATTTTTACCCCCGCGAACCCGGCTTCCCCCGGATATCGCTGTCAGGGAGAAACCATAAGACGGGGAGGCTCCGATTGTTGGATTTTGGGCTCTACAAAACCCCAAAGATTCGAACTCAAGGGCGTGAATGAAGATCTCTCACTGGCTCGCCTCACCTAACTTGCTACTCGCTAGGGATGACAGGGAACTCACTCGATGGTGAGGAAAACACAGAACACGGCAGTTTACCCAAGTTCGGGCCGCTAGGAAGCGTAATACCCTACTCCTGCTTTGGTGGATGAACTAGTACAATGCTCTAAGGCCTCCGGAGGCTGGGTGGCCTTCACGCGATGCTAATGGGTGAGTGAATGAATCAGATCGGATCCTCTCTACGAAGTAACCTATCTTCTATATATAGTGTCAGCCTCAGTCCTCTTCCCTTATCAGTTCGGCGGGAAGGGATCCCACAACGGCGAATTTCAAAGGGGGACAAGGGAACATGCTCCCCCTGTCGAAAAGTAGTTTGCGCGTGCAAAGTGGCTGCCGGTGAAGCACGAGCTAGTCCAGGGATGACGTCCATCCTGCCGGCGGGTGGAGTGGCCTTGTTGCACCAGAATGGAAACCTTTTGGGAGATGCCTTGGAGACCTGCGCGCGTCCTTGCCCCCTTTGCACCAAAGGGGAAACTTCACCGTCCTGCTATCTGCTGCTCACCTGTCCTTCCCCCAAGTCACCCTTCTCCTGAGGCTGGGTCTCACCTCGGAATATTCGCCGCTCCGGAGGGTTCCTCGGGAGGCCCCTATGGGTCTTGATACTTTTCCTCCTCGGGAGGCTTGGTCCCTCGCGAGGGCCTTGCCTTGAGTGATGCCGGGCCTATTGGTTTTCGGTCGATGAAGTGGACCAGCCGTGGGCCGCAGGCACACAGGTCTGGGTACCCCATTCCCACAACACTGACAGCATCCCCCGGGCCCAAGGCGTGCCTAGGTTGGCTTCTCGGAGAAGCGTTGAGGGAGGCTTGAAGTGTCGCGGGCACTAGTCGCCTGCGGGCCAGGCGGCACACATGTCCAGCCACCATGCAACGACTCTCTCATTCCCACGAGGCATCCGAGGCGCTGCAGACCACAATGGCACAATAACCAAGAGACGTATCGACCATAATTGTTGTTCATTAATGGCATCGTCGTGGCCGGCGCACGCCCAAGGGCCCTAACGGACGTGACCGCTCGGTTGACAGGTGAGGCGGCGTGCTGGCAGCCCACCTTGCGGCACCCGAGGGGCACGCAATTCTTGTGCTCCGACAACACTTGGTGGACGCTGCTCGCCTATAAATCTGGCCCGCCCCTGTCAAGGGGGAGGCACCGTGACCTTGAGCTACCTCTCTGCTTCCTGTGATCCACCGAGAAAAACCTCCTCTCCTCTTCGTTCTTCTGTCTTCCATGGCGTCTCCGAGAGGCGAACCTGGCACAGGGAAACGCGCGGCTCCGTTTGTGCCCCCGTCTGCCCCTGGGAGCAGCAGCGGAGGGCCCTCGGGGTCTCCGCACGTTGGTGGCCGCTGGGCTGTGGCTGATGACTAAGTCTCTTGTCTACACTTTTTTCCTGTTTATCCTATCCGCCGCTTGGTGGTTGATCTTCCCTCTTCTCCAGTGCGCCCACCGCTAAGAAGCCCAAGCTTGGCGAGCCTCAGGAGGAGGTGGATGGGCTGTGGGCCCAGCTCGAGAGCGCGGAGGTCGCCCTCCAGGCTGCCCGCCAGGGTGAAGCGGAGGCCAAGGAGGAGCTCGTATCGCTGCAGACGCAGGTTCAGGAGGCGGCTGATGTCGTTCAGGCCGCCCAGGACGAGGCTGCGTACGCCTGGATGATGGAGTCCCAGCGCACCAAACAATTCGGGGGCATCACCGGTCGGGCGGCAGGTGCGACATGCCGGTTCGTGGGAGACGCCCTAGTGATGCCGAATGTGAGAAGCGGCGGGGGATACCTCGTCTTCTTCTAGAAGGTGGTGGAGACGCTGGAGGTTAGCGTCTCTCACGTGGAGGAGGATAGCGCGTCCGACACGCGCGAGCTTCTAGGCCCTGCCTTGACGCTCGTCTTCACCAACCTACGCTGCCTTGTCCCGCAGCTTGACCTCCGGCGCGTCGTCTGATACGTCCATTTTGCATCATGTTTCCATGTTGATATTTATCACTTTTTGTGCTGTTATTTCACTTCAGGTACAATATTTATGCCTTTTCTCTCTTATTTTGCAAGGTTTACATGAAGAGGGAGAATGCCGGCAGGTGGAATTCTGGCCTGAAAGTGGAGCAAGTTTGAGATACCTATTCTGCGGAACTCCAAATGCCGTAAAAATCAACGATGATTTTTTTCCGGATTTATAAAAAATACTGGGCCGAAGAAGTGCCAGAGGGGCGCCAGCAGGTGGCCACAAGCCTGCTAGGCGCGGCCAACCCCCCTGGCCGCGCCTAGGGGTCTTGTGGGCACCCAGCTGGCCCTCTGGCCTCCCTCTTCTGCTATATGAAGGGTTTCGTCCGGGAAAAAAATCAAGAGGAGGCTTTTTTTGGATTCGCCGCCGCCACGAGGCGGAACTTGAGCAGAACCAATCTAGAGCTCCAACATGACGATCCTGCCGGGGAAACTTCCCTCTCGGAGGGGAAATTGTCGCCATCATCATCGCCAACACTCCTCTCATCGGAGGGGACTCATCACCATCACCATCTTCATCAGCACCATCTCATCTCCAAACCCTAGTTTATCTCTTGTAACCAATCTCCATCTCGCGACTCCTATTTGTACTAGTAAGGTTGCTTGTAGTGTTAATTACTCTTTGTAGTTGATGCTAGTTGGATTACATGGTGTAAGAGTTTATGTTCAGATCCTTGATTCTACTCATTACCTCTCTGGTCAAGAATATGATTAGGCTTTGTGAGTAGTTACTTTTGTTCCTGAGGACATGGGATAAGTCATGCTAATAGTAGTCATGTGAATTTGGTATTCGTTCGGTAATTTGATATGTTGTATGTTATTTTTCCTCTAGTGGTGTTATGTGAACGTCGACTACATAATACTTCACCATTATTTGGGCCTAGAGGAAGGCATTGGGAAGTAGTAAGTAGATGATGGGTTGCTAGAGTGACAGAAGCTTAAACCCTAGTTTATGCGTTGCTTCGTAAGGGGCTGATTTGGATCCACTAATTTAATGCTATGGTTAGACTTTGTCTTAATTCGTCTTTCATAGTTGCGGATGCTTGCGAGACGGGTTAATCATAACTGGGATGCTTTTCCAAGTAAGGGAAGTACCCAAGCGCCGATCCACCCACATATCAAACTATCAAAGTAACGAACGTGAATCATATGAACATGATGAAAACTAGCATGACAGAAATTCCCGTGTGTCCTCGGGAGCGTTTTCCCTCCAATAAGACTTTGTCCAGGCTTGTCCCTTGCTACAAAAGGGATTGGGACACTTTGCTGCACCGTTGCTAATTTTGTTACTTGTTGCTTGCTACGAATCATCTCACCACACAATCACTTGTTACCGATAATTTCAGTGCTTCCAGATTTTACCTTGCTGAAAACCACTTGTCAGATCCTTCTGCTCCTCGTTGGGTTCGACACTCTTACTTATCGAAAGGACTACGATTTATCCCCTATAGTTGTGGGTCATCAAGACTCTTTTCTCGCGCCGTTGCCGGGGAGTGAAGCGCCTTTGGTAAGTGGAAATTGGTAAGGAAACATTCATATAGTGTGCTGAAATTTATTGTCACTTGGCACTATGGATACTAATCCTTTGAGGGGCTTGTTCGGGGTATCTTCACCTCTAACGGAAGCACAGAGAGTTTCTCCTCAACCTTCTGCACCTACTGAAAATATTTGCTTTGAATTTCCTTCTGGTATGCTTGAGAAACTGCTGGCTAATCCTTTTACAGGAGATGAAACATCACATCCAGACTTGATCTAATCTATGTAGATGAAGTTTGTGCTTTATTTAAGCTTGGAGGTTTGCCCGAGGATGAGGTCAAGAAGAAGGTATTTCCTTTATCTTTGAAGGATAAGGCGTTGACATGGTATAGGCTATGTGATGATACTGGATAATGGGACTACAATCGATTGAAATTGGAATTTCATCAAAAGTTTTATCATATGCATTTAGTACATCGTGATCGGAATTATATTTATAATTTTTGGCCTCGTGACAGAGAAAGCATCGCTCAAGCTTGGGGGAGGCTTAAATCAATGTTATATTCATGCCCCAACCATGAGCTTTCGAGGGAAATTATCATTCATAACTTCTTTGCTCGGCTTTCTCGTGATGATCGCACCATGCTTGACACTTCTTGTACCACTTCTTTTATGAAGAAAGATATTGACTTCAAATGGAATTTATTGGAGAGAATTAAATGCAACTCTGAAGATTGGGAGCTTGAAGAAGGTAAGGAGTCAGGTATGAATTTCAAGTTTGATTGCGTTAAATCCTTTGTTCAAACAAATACTTTTTGTGACTTTAGCGCTAAGTATGGACTTGACTCTGACATAGTAGCTTCACTGTGTGAATCTTTTGATGCTCATATTGATCTCCCCAAAGAGAAGTGGTTTAAATATCATCCTCCTTTAGAAGTCAATGTAGTTAAACCCACTCCAGTTGAAGAGAAATTCATTCCCTATAATGATCCTATTGTTCCCAGTGCTTACATTGAGAAACCACCTTTCCCTGTTTGGATAAAGGATCATTCTAAAGCTTCAACTATGATACGTAGAGGCTACATTAGAACACCTACACCCCCTGAGCAAATTAGAGTTGAACCTAGCATTGCTATTATCAAAGATCTTCTGTGCGACGATGTTGAGGGACATAACATTCACTTCTGTGAAGATGCTGCCAGAATTGCTAAACCTCACGCTAGAGACAAACATATGCATGTTGTTGGCACGCCTATTGTTTCTACTAAGATAGGAGATCATTGTTATCATGGTATATGTGACGTGGGTGCTAGTGTTAGTGCAATACCTCAATCCTTATATGATGAAATCAAAGACGAGATTGCACCTGTTGAGATAGAACCTATTGATGTCACTATTCAGCTTGCCAATAGAGATACTATCTGTCCTGTGGGAATTGTTAGGGATGTTGAAGTCTTGTGTGGTAAAACGAAGTATCCTTCTGATTTCCTCGTTCTTGCTACCGCTCAAGATAGCATTTGTTCCATCATATTTTGCAGACCTTTTCTTAATACTGTCAATGCCCATATTGAATGTGAGAAGCAAACTGTCACTGTTGGCTTTGAAGGTGTGTCACATGAGTTCAATTTCTCCAAGTTTGGTAGACAACCTCATGAAAAGGAATTGCCCAGTAAGGATGAAACTATTTCCTTAGCTTCTATTGCCGTGCCTCCTACTGATCCCTTGGAGAAATACTTGCTTGAGCATGAAAATGATATGCATATGGATGAAAGGGATGAGATAGATAGATTTGTCCTAGAACAATATCCTATCCTTAAGAATAATTTTCCTGTTCAACTGCTTGGGGATCCACCTCCACGAAAGGGTGATCCTGTGTTCGAGCTTAAATAGTTGCCAGATACTCTTAAGTATGCTTATTTTGATGAAAAAGAGATATTTCCTATTATTATTAGTGCTAGCCTCTCAGAGCATGAAGAAAAGAAGTTACTAAAAACTCTGAGGAAGCACCGTGCTGCTATTGGATATACTCTTGATGATCTTAAGGGCATTAGTCCCACTCTATGTCAGCACAAGATTAAAACCGATCCTGATTTCAAACCAGTTGCTGATCATCAAAGCAAACTAAATCCTAAGATGAAAGAGGTAGTAAGAAAAGAAATACTAAAGCTCCTGGAAGCAGGTATTATCTATCATGTTTCTCATAGTGATTGGGTGAGTCCGGTGCATTGCGTCCCTAAGAAGGGAGGTATTACCGTTGTCCCTAATGATAAGGATGAATTGATCCCACAGAGGATTATTACTGGCTATAGGATGGTGATCGATTTTAGGAAATTGAATAAAGCCACTAGGAAAGATCATTACATTTTGCGTTTTATCGACCAAATGCTAGAAAGACTATCTAAACACACACTCTTCTGCTTTCTAGACGGTTATTCTGGTTTCTCCCAAATACCAGTTGCACAATCTGATCAGGAGAAAACCACTTTCACCTCCCCTTTCGGTACCTTTGCTTATAGACGTATGCCTTTTGGCTTATGTAATGCACCTGCCACCTTTCGAAGATGTATGATGGCTATATTCTCTGACTTTTGTGAAAAGATTGTTGACGTTTTCATGGATGACTTCTTCGTTTACGGGTCTTCTTTTGATGATTGCCTCAACAACCTTGATCGAGTCTTACAAAGATGTAAAAACACCAATCTTGTCTTCAATTGGGAGAAGTGCCACTTTATGGTTAATGAAGGCATCGTCTCAGGACATAAAATTTCTGAAAGAGGTATTGAAGTAGATAATGCTAAGGTTGACGCAATCGAGAAAATGCCATACCCCACAGATATCAAAGGTATAAGAAGTTTCCTTGGTCATGCTGGTTTCTATAGAAGGTTCATTAAAGACTTCTCTAAGATTTCTAGGCCTCTTACCAATCTCTTGCAAAAGGATATTCCTTTTGTTTTTTACGATGATTGTGAGGAAGCCTTCGAAATACTTAAGAAGGCTTTGATAACTGCACCTATTGTTCAACCACCTGATTGGAACTTGCCTTTTGAAATCATGTGTGATGCTAGTGATTATGCTGTTGGTGTTGTTATAGGGTAAAGAGTTGATAAGAAGTTGAATGTTATTCACTATGCTAGTAAAACTCTAGACAGTGCCCAAAGAAACTATTCTACTACGGAAAAGGAATTTTTAGCAGTCGTGTTTGCATGTGAAAAGTTCAGGTCTTACATAGTTGATTCCAAAGTCACAATTCACACTCATCATGCTGCTATTAAGTACCTAATGGAGAAGAAAGACGCTAAACCTAGACTTATCAGATGGGTTCTCTTGCTACAAGAATTTGATTTGCACGTTGTCGACAGGAAGGGTGCTGATAACCCTGTAGCAGATAACTTATCTAGGTTGCACAACGTTCTTGATGACCCACAACCTGTTGATGATAGCTTTCCCGTTGAGCAATTGAATGTCATCAATACTTCACATAGTGCACCGTGGTATGCTGATTATGCAAACTATATCATTGCCAAATATATACCACCTAGTTTCACATACCAGCAAAAGAAGAAATTCTTCTTTGACTTGAGATACTACTTTTGGGATGATCCTCACCTTTATAAGGAAGGAGTAGATGGTGTTATTAGATGTTGTGTACCTGAACATGAACACGGATAGGCTCATCACACGGAATGATTCCTCTCCGAAGAACTCCTACCGCCTAGGAGTCTCCAACCTCCAAGAGTAACAAGATCACGGGGAATGCTCAAAACTTGCTCAAATCTCAAATAGCTTGGGTTGAGAGAAGGAGAGGGAGACGATCTATTTTTTGATTGGAACAACTCTCAAAGGGGCTCAAAAATGCTCTTGGGATCTAAGATTTGATGTAAGCAAATGAGTGTGAGGTAGAAATGTGTTCTTATGAGGATATGGCTGTGTTGGGCCCTCTCTCACGAAGTGGGAGGGGGTATATATAGTGGGGAAAGTAAAACAACCGTTGGGGACACATTAAGTCACACAGGGGTCGCACATCCGGCAATTCACGGATGTCTGGGCGTCCTCAAGGTGTCGGACGTCCGATAGGGGTCGGTCATCCGAGGGATGTAAATATATCTGGAACCACTTTGTAGTTGAACAGGGACCGGACGTCCGGAGAAAGCCGGAAGTCCGAGTTATTCGACTCAAACTTCTCTCGTGCAAGATTCTAGATTTTCGAAAGTGGACGGACGTCCGGCCCTCGGATGTCCGGAGGGAGCCGGATGTCCGAGTTATATGGCTCAAGTTCTTCTGGTGCAAAGCTCCGGATTTCCGAAGCTGGTCGGACGACCGGCCCTCGGACGTCCGGAGGGAGCCGGAAGTCCGAGTTATATGGCTCTGATTTGTCTGGTAAAGGATTCCGGATTTCCGAAGCAGGTCCGACGTCCAGCCTCGTACGTCCGAGGCACTGGTCGTGTTTTCTGATAATAGCAGAGCAGTGGAGATGTGGTATGAGCAGAACAATGGATATCTAGTTTGAGCAAGTTCATCACAAAACATGTGATCCCCTCTTAATAGTGTGGGATCCCTAAAGACTCACGAATTATAACAGGGGTACCGATGATCCATACTTGAGTGTATACTTTTATTCGTTCATCATCACTCCGCACCACTAACGTCAAAGGGACTGATGCCTTTGAGTTAGCCCTTTCACTTGAGCTTGATGTTGTTGTTCCTTCTTGGCTCAAGTTGAAAGCAAGACATGATGAAGTCTTCAAGTAACTCTCTCATACACAATGTGGAAAGCCTAGCTTATGTATTCATCTGCATTTGTCCACCATGTGAACATCCACAAGAATCAAGCATGTAGTGCTAAGGAATGCTTATCTTGATCTTGTCCATGTTAGCACATGAGCTTGTCCTTATAAACACATGATCATTCACAATAGCTTAAAGGGGATTAGTAATTAGTTATCTATATGTGTGTTGTCAGCAACACCAAAACACGATTAAGGGCATGACTGCACTTTCAGCTACGCCAATGTTTTTATCCTAATATATCCAGTCCGTAAGCAAACACATGTCCCCTAAACTTGTGTGTCGCTAACATGTGAATGACGCAAGCCCATAACTATTAATCCAGAGGTCGTGTACTGCGATGGAATCGACCTGAGAATTGATCGCATGTATTATGCAACAAGTATTTTCATGACAACAAAGAAAAACTCTATTCAATATTTACTATGTTGGTAACATTTACCTAGGTAGCTCACATGTGTTACAAACTTGTAACACAACATCACATCTCATATATGTGTTACATTTTTGTAATACTCTCTCGACAGACATAAATAATGTGTTGCAACATCGTAACACATTCGAAGCATGAGGAATATGTGTTACAACTTTGTAACACTTCCCATAGAATGTGTTACAACTTAGTTCTGGACACAAGTGTTGTGTTACAGCGCTTTTACGCAGTAACATATTTTTTCTTGTGTTACTGGGATGTGTTACCAAAGCTAATTCCTGTAGTAGTGTTTAGACTAAGTTCTGTAATTAGATTATTGATTTTTTTTATGTTTTGGTAGTAGGTTATGTTCTTCAAGTACTTCTGATTCAGAGCTGATTTGCTGACAACCAATCCAGTGTCTAGAAATAACTCTAGCCTTTGCGGTAGCGGCCCTTGGCCGCCAATTTGTGGAATGAGAATGTCCCATTGATTTCCATATCCACATGATTCTCCTATATTATGTTAGTAGTATTGGTTGAGTTTGTGGTACCTATAGTTTATACTGGATTTTTTTCTCGAGCTCAGGATTCCATGCCCTTTTCTCTTTAACTAATTTGGTGCTTATAATATCTGATGGGTCATGCATTGTTTTGGTTCTGAAATTTATATTGGTTGAGTTTGTGGTACCTATAGTTTATACTGGAATTTTCTCTCGAGCTTAGGATTCCATGCCCTTTTCTCTTTAACTGATCTGGTGCTTATCATATCTGATGGGTCATGCATTGTTTTGGTTCTGAAATTTATATTGTTTTATAATGACCTTAGAAGCCCTGACTTATACATAGACAGTTGGCAATGGAAAACCCAGCAGCAGCCACCACCTACTCCTCGTCTCCGGTGAGCCACCCACCGGCGATGGGTAGCAGCCGCCGGCGGGGTGACCGTCAGCTCCTGCACTGCCTCCTCGCGCTCTCCTCGCTGCTCCTGCTCGCCTCCGGGGTTTGCCTTCTCATCCCTTAGAAGTTTTTGTTTAATTGATGATGTTGATGGTTTGGGCGCTAATCAAATAAACTCTTGTTTGTCGCTACCTTAATTCTACATACCGTCTAATCCATGTACTCTATTCGCGTATTCCAGGCATTCAAACAACGATAGATGCTAGGCATTTTGCTATCTCATCCAAGATACCGGAGTTCAGTAACAAGGGCCGAACATTGGTGGTCCAGTGCTCCATAAAGTTTGAGCAGGAAATTGAGTGTGGCGGCGGCTATATTAAGCTAATGTCTGGTTATGTCAACCACAAGAAATATAGCGGAGACACTCCATACAGGTATGTTATTGCCTACTTATGTCCCGTGGAACAAAGGTCCACCATTGCTGTTAGTAAGCTCCTAAGCAGACCCTGTCACTCTTTCGACCATGTGATTGGATTGGAATGCTTGTATAGTAGATGAGCAAAGGTCTACCTCACATAATTTGTTACATTGTATAAGTCCACCTAGATGTTATGGCTTGCGAATGTACATCCATGATTAAGGGGAAATGAATAAATATAAACTGCTTACTTGTTGAGGTTTACTAGTCTACTGTTGAGTTATGCTGATAGCTTTCTTTGTTCTCTTACGCAGCTTGATGTTTGGGCGAGATATATGCGGGTTATGCTGAGTTATGTCCATCTTGTAGGTTGCCACGTGGATGCTCTTTGGACTACGATATGGACATGAAGGCATTTGTTTTAGTGCCAAATATTACGTACTAATGCCGGCAAAGTATCATTGTGTATTATATTTGCTATGGAGCTATGTATGTATGGATGCTATGGAACTATATGTATATATGGACGCTATGGAATTTTGGATGTATGGATGCTATGGAATTTTGATATATGGATCATGAAATTTTTTATGCAGCTTTGCATATATGTTATGTGTTGTGGATCAATAAAACTATTGGGCACATATTATGTATTATATATTTGATATATATGTTATGTGTTGTTGAATTTGTGGTTTTGAAACAAAACATATATATGCCAGAATACCAGATACTAATGGAGCACCATGGGTTATACTAATGGCGCACTGCCTGGTGCGCCATTAGTATATATGCCCTGGGAGGCATACTAATGGAGCACCATGGGCTATACTAATGGCGCACTGCCTGGTGCGCCATTTATATATGCCCTGGGAGGCATACTAATACAGCACCATGGGCTATACTAATGGCGCACTGGTGCGCCATTAGTATATATGCCCTGGGAGGCATACTAATGGAGCACCATGGGCAATACTAATGGCACACTGCCTCGTGCGCCATTAGTATACCAGATACTAATGACGCACCTGTGGTGCGCCATTAGTAAAAAATTCTAATGCCGTGATGCTAGTGGCGCACCTGTAGTGCGCCATTAGTAGCCAAAACAGGTGCGCCACTAGGAGGCCTTTTCCTAGTAGTGCTTGAAACAACCAATCAGTACATTTACCATTCTATCCTAACAATCAAATCAATCCAGTGTCACAATCTTTGGCCTACATGTCAGTGCTTGTTATCGACATGGGAGTTGTGTGAGGTGGAGGTGGAACAATAGGAACGAACGAATGGCGTAACAGACTAACCATCACGATCGTAGACTCCTTCTTTATGAGTAGAGATACTCACGTCAAAAGAACGATGCACTCTAATTAACGTGAATCTTTCGTTCAACACTCGATGATACTTTGTATACTTAGCGTGATTCTCCTATAAGAAATACTCTCCATAATTAAAGTGATATGATTGTCAAATGCTCGATAGTATGTTTCATAATTAACATGATCATTCTGTCCAAACAATGATACTCGTCATTATTATTGTGATCCTTGCATTCAAAGAATTATACACTTCATAATTAATGTGATCCTCCCATCCAACGCTTGATTATACTTTTCAAATTAATTGATGTGCTGATTAGTTGCGTAAGACAATTTTAAGGCTTTAATGGCTACATGCAAACGAACAAAACAACCTTTGGACTCTCCCTTTACGAGCACATATTAATGCTCAATTTCCAAATTGATTATGTGTGCGGTTTTCTTTTTTCTGGTTCGGTTTTCTTTTGGAGAGAGACAATCGAGGTGAGTTTACTTATGCCTGTGAGGAGATGGGAACTGATGGGTTTTTCTTAGGGTGGATCAAGGGGAGGTAATTTATATGTACCACATACAATCTCCAACTCATGTTGAATATTAGAGGTACGATTGAAAAAATACATACTATTAATTATTTGCGTTCGTAATTAAGTGGCCAACCAATTAATTGATTTCATTAATTACTGGATTACATAATTGAGTTGATTCAAAAAAATCATACTTAAACGGACTAAATTAACTGCACACGTAATTAATTTTGTTGCTAATTAATTACATTAATTACTTGATTCAAAAATTGATTTGATGCTTGGTTTTCAAATTGTTTCGCATTAATAAGTGAGTGATACTTTCCATATTTAACATGATCCTCCCATTCAAGCCTCAACGATGCTTTACACAATTAATGTGATATTCACGTGTGAAAAATGATAGTCTTTGTAATTAAAATGATCCTCTCGTTTGACACTCAACGATACTTTTTAAAATTAACGTGATTCTCCTATCAAAAAATACTCTTGATAATTGAATTGATCTGACACTCAAACGCTCGATAATACTCTCCATAATTAGCATGATCCTCCTGTCGAAATAATGATACTCTTCATAACTAATGTGATGCTTCTATCCAAGGAATGATACACTTCATAATTAATATGATCCTCCCATCCAACGCTTGATTATACTTTTCAAATTAACTGAGTTGCCTAACTAATTGCATGAGCTAATTGTAAGGTATTAATGGTTGCATACAAACGAGTGAAACGGCATACGAACTCCCCCTTTAGGTGTAGAGATTCGATGATGTATGGTAAGTTTAATTAATATATTTTGGGTGATGTATATATTGATTAATTAAAGAAATGGAGCGGCGTGTGATAACGTTAATTTGTTTAGGTTTGATCTTTAAATATTGGTCAAAGATTGATCCCGATTGATTCTTTCCCATCAATAAATTACTAAGTAACGTGCGCACACATGAAAAGTTTTGATACATTTAGATTACGGGGTTCCTTAGTTATGATTGATTTGTATGGCGAGAAAAAGGGTAATAAAACCAGATTGAGGTAGGATTATCATTGAAAAATCTGGGGAGGGTATGAGACGAACAATGTACCTACTCCCCTTTTATGAGTAGAGATGAATTTTTGGAGATGCTCTAAAGATTACTATTTTTGGCAGGGAGATAACACTAAACATGGACTTTATAATTTTCTACCAATATGGCATCAACTATGCTAGACGTAATTATTTGTATCCAAATATAGACGTTATTCTTTGTACCAAAATATAGACTTAATTATGGATATTATCCAAATATCATTATTTGTATCCAAATATAGATGTAATTATTTGTATTTACCCAAATATGGACGTAATTATGTGTATCCAAGTAGTTATTTGGATATTATCAAGATATAATTATTGTATCCAAATATGGATATTTGTATTTCTCACTAATGATTCATAAATTTTAATAGATACGCCACAGTATTGGGTGTAATAAATGATTACTAAAAATAGATCATTTTTGCTCGAATATATACGTGGGCTGTGTGGACTGTATATGCTTCGCCAAATACAATACGCAAACAATCTCTCAATAGAAGGACTCACTTGTATGGCGAACCTTACAATGAACGGAAGCAGGCTGGTCATGCTTATGATAGTTATCCTCGCATGTACCACGATTCGTTCGCAGTGTAGGTGTACGGAAACAATCATGTGGAATATGGTAAAGTTTTTATTGTATCAAAAATTATTACATAGAGTATGATCCCTCCTTGAAGAATCACTAATAGAAAGCTAGTTAGTTTCAAAAAAAATGAAAGCTAGTTGACATGTCGTTGTCGTTTGCATGCAGGTCGAACAGTTGAGCAGATGAACAGCAACAAGCTCCAAATGTGCACATGCTCACGGAGAAAATCAGTTTACTGCTGTGACTTAGCAGGTGGTTGCTTTCCAACCGCAAAACAATGTGTAAAAAGTTGTGCTCCTGGATGCAAGTCATCTCGTACCTTGATAGAGCCATGAGCAAGCACTACATATGCTTTATGATGAGAAATTATGTCATGCCCATCTTGAAATAAAATTACTAGATGTGATCCTTTTATTCTAGTTGTTTCTTAACCTTATGATTCTCATATAGTAATATTCAGTTTTCATGTTATCTTTTGTGGATGTGTGTGTCGTATCCTCTATTACTAAATAGTTATCGCTCACTACCACATTTTCGTGAGATGTGGTGATGCCACTTCATTTACTGATGTCATCTTTTTCTCACCATTTTTTATCAAGCCGCTTTGTTAATTACCATCGCATCGCTAGCTGGCCTCTTTCTTCCCTCTCCACGCAAGCCTTTTTGCCCTCGCCAGATGATTAACGTCTCAATTAATCTCCATCTATTGATTTTCGCCTCTCTATTCGTCTTCTCCATCATCATTAGTAGAAAACAGGGCTTTGATCCATTCCTGAAATTCCATTAATCACGGTTCACTTATGAACCGGGACCCATGAGGACATCGGTCCCGGTTCGTGAGGCCAGGGCGCCGGCTGGGCCTCGTGGGCCACTGGACCCGGTTCGTCTGACCTCTTTGGTCCGGGTTCCAGATTAGAACCGGGACCAATGGGCCTCGCTCCTAGCCCACAACAATTGGTCCTGGTTTATGGCTGGAACCGGGACCAAATGTTGTCCTTCAATCCCGGTTCCAGCCACAAACCGGGACCAATGGTTGGCCTATTAAACCTCCCGCCCGCAAGCAGAGAAGTGCATTCCTCTGTTTTTTTGGCCGGTCGTGGGAGAGCTTTGTGGTCCTCTAGCTCACCCTCTATGCACATCAGGTGTTTGATGAAATTCTCAAGCCACACTTAAGCTTTCTCCTCTCAAAGCTCCTTGTCGAAGCTCCATTTTCCTCAAGATTTCTCTAGGTTTGGCGATCCGTCCTGTCCTGTCCCCGTCCTCACCATCGTCGATTGCCCGCGCCCATCTCGGCGCTGGCACCACCGTGGTTAGCCTCTTCTTCTTATCTTCTTTCTAAAAGAAAAAAGTTCTTACTCGTATGATTTAGATAGACACTTGTGTAATTTTCTTTCTTTTATTATAGTTTCTTATTATATAGTGGGATGGTTTTGGTATCAGCCTCCGTCGGCCCTCATCCTGACTATGATTCGGATGTGGTATATTATCTTTTATAACTATTAGTTTCATTTAGTGTTTATGACAATTATGCTGACCAACGTGACATAGGTTTTTTAATCTAGGAGGTATGTGAACCGGAAATTCCAATCGACATAGAAATTCTTGTCGAGAAGTTAAATTTGGTTGAAAAACAAAACAATTACTTGAAAGAAAAATTACAAAGAGTTGAAGAGGAGAATATGAAATTGGAGTTGAATGTTGTCGATGTCGTCGACAATCACAATCACAAGATGGATGCAATGCGCTTGAAGATTAGAAAATATGCCATTCGTACTAAGGCTTGGTATCATTATGTCGTTGGATCAATTTCTACCTTAGTTGCGGTTATGGTCGAATTTTTTGTTGCATTTATATTTTTTAGTGTCAATGTATGTTTTAATTAGATGCTCTAGAGAGCTATATGTTGTTCAATAATTAGAACTATGTATGAAAGTTTTGTATTTATTTTGGTCACTACTGTACTTTGGCTTTAATGTGATGATGAATTTCTATTAATTTGGTCACTTCTCTATTCATGATATGATGTAGTGGTTTCTAATACACTTTATTATATAAAGCACGCAGATGAACCGGCAATGGATGTACGGTGACCGACGCACCTCCGAGTATATTAAGGGCCTGCATAATTTTCTCGAAGCGGCTGAGGCAAACAAGCAGAATGGTTTTATGGATTGTCCATGTAATGTGTGTGGGAATACGAAGGATTTCTCCAACTCTAAAACCCTTCACTTGCACCTGCTTGAGAAGGGTTTTATGCCACACTATAATGTTTGGACCAAGCACGGAGAAAGAGGGGTTATGATGGAAGAAAAAGAAGAAGAAGAGCATGATGACGACTACCCGCCCCCTGAATATGGTGATGCTGCAATGGGGGAAGCTGAAGATCAAGAGGAACCAGACGATGTGCCTGATACGTCTCCAACGTATCCATAATTTTTGATGGTTTCATGCTATTATCTTGTCAAACTTTGGATGTTTGTATGCCTTTTATATCTTTCTTGGGACTAACTTATTAACTCAGTGCCAAGTGCCAGTTCCTGTTTTATCCGTGTTTTTGACTCTTTTCAGAGGAAGATTTTAAACGGAGTCCAAATGGAATAAAACTTCAGAAAAGATTTTTTCCGAAACAGAAGACGACCGGGAGACTTGAGAACCAAGGCAGAGGATCACCAGGGACCCCACAAGCCCTCATGGCGAGGCCAGGGGGCCCGCGCCTCCTAGGCTTGTGGGATCCCTGGGCCTCCTCTGCCCTAGGTCTTTTGCCTATATATTCCCTAAAATCCCCAAAAAACCAAGAGTTCCACTGTGACGCCCTCGATTTAATCATACGCTAATCATACACGCAAATGCGTACGATCAAACCCAAGGACTCACGGGAAGATACCACAACACAACTCTAGACACAAATAAAATAACATCAGCTTCATATTACAAGCCAGGGGCCTCGAGGGCTAGAATACGAAAGCTCGATAAACACACGAGTCAGCGGAAGCGACAAATATCTGAGTACAGACATAAAACATGGGGTGCCTTAGAGAAGGCTAGCACAAAAGATACAACGATCGAACGAGGCGAGGCCTCCTGCCTGGGAACCTCCTAACTACTCCTGATCATCAGCGGCCTCCACGTAGTAGTAGGCACCGTCGGGGTTGCAGTCGTCGGCGGCGGGGACCTCCATCTCCTGGGCTCCATCATCTGGTCGCAGCAAACGGATCAAGGGGACAAGGGGGGAGCAAAGCAGCGGTGAGTACTCATCCAAAGTACTCGCAAGTCTTACGTCAGAACTATTCTAAATATGCATCAGTATCAAAGAAGGGGGTTATATGTGGACTGACTGCAGCAATGCGAGAATAGAGAGAGAAGGCCTAGTCCTATCGAAGACTAGCATCTTCAGGGTCTTGCAGCAACAGACGAGAGTAGAACAGGGGTAAAACATAAATAGTCATATTGTTACAGCAATATTAAAGTGAGGTCACGCCTAAAGATCCTCCCTCGACTCCCTGCGAGGAAGCAATCCCGAGGCAAACTAATTCCAGTTAAGTAACAATTGTAGTTGTAAAAGATCGGGGCACAACT
This sequence comes from Hordeum vulgare subsp. vulgare, assembly GCF_904849725.1. Classification (NCBI taxonomy): domain Eukaryota; kingdom Viridiplantae; phylum Streptophyta; class Magnoliopsida; order Poales; family Poaceae; genus Hordeum; species Hordeum vulgare. Next base: position 73,811,662 of record NC_058520.1, on the reverse strand, counting down.
CCAAGTCGTCCTGTAACTGTGGACACGGCTATCCGAACAGTTAATTTTCATCCCTGCAGGGGTGCACCACATGTCCCGTCACGCTCGATAACACTCTGGCCGGACATACTTTTCTGGGTCCTGTCCGGCCTCGGAATATCGACACGTCGTAGCCCCACCTAAGACTAATCAGAGAGGCCAGCCCGCTGGTCTAAATCCTAAGCACAAAGGGTTCGTGGGCCCAGTTCCCCTTCACGCTCCTGCACGTGGAGTGGGCGGCCGACGTCAGTCCTAGCATCCCTTAATCACAAGCGCGATGCATCTCGGGACCACTCGGGCGCGCGCCGCTACATTGCTGGCATCTGAAAAGCTTCGGCTGATACCGCGACGCCGAGTACCCATAATTCTTCCCGCGTAGCCGGTTATTGCGAAAAGGTCTCCGACCAACCCAGATCAAATACCCAAATCCATTAACATTTTAATTAGGCCAGCAACACAGTCTCATGGGAAACCACCCGTCTTACAACTAATCACCAATGATCCCAGTAACATGGTCGAGTAACTGTGTGGTTGTCATATCGGGGGAATCCGAGGTATCACCCTCGTTGGATTCCGAACGATGTACCCGTCAAGGTGGGCTTAGAGGAATCACCCTCGGGGGTCCCACACTCGCGGGGTTGCACGACAGAGGCATCATCGCGAATGGTGAAAGAGGAATCACCCTCGATAACCATGACCGACTAGCTATACTACAGAGATATCATCAGGAGTACTTAGCGAGGTGTCACCCTCGGTACCCGATAGTATCTGTGTAGCGTCGTACAACGAAGGGGGTGTATGTGCTGTGTCGGGTCTGGCTCGTCGATCAGAGATCGAGATTTGAAAACAAGCGGGGCAACTGAACTACGGGGTCAGAGGGGATGACTGCTCCACCTATACTAAGCAGATTAAAGGTACAGGACTGAAAGTAGCAGTTCATCAAAAACAGGCTATGCATCAGATATAGGAGCTAACTACAACAGTAGCAAAATACTAATGCAAGCAGTAGGAAGAAAGACATAGGTGATATAGGAATGATCAAGGGGAGTTTGCTTGCCTTGCTGCTCTGCGCCAAAGGACTGATCGGCAGGGTCGTAGATGTACCCGGCAGCAGCGTCAGTCTCGGGGTCTACCGGTAAGAAGAGGGGGAAGAAACAATAAATAATAGCACCGATGCAACACAAAGCATGACATGGAAAGATGCAGGCTAGACATGAGCTAACGCAGCAACATCCGTCATAGACGGGTCGGAAGAATATCTGATGATATTTTCCGGGTCTCGGGCTACTACCGGTTATACTGGAAACGATGGAAAAGTTCCATGTTTGCTATGCTAGGGACGCGTGACACACGAATGGACCGTGTATCCGGGTTCGTCTCGATCTGCTGATCAACTTTCATGTTGAAAATAATTTGATCTGACTTACGGATTATTTTATATTAATTTTCAAAGTTTTATTAATTATTTAGGAATTAAAAACAGATTTAGCTATTTTAATAAAATCCCATTATGACATCATCGCGATGTCATGCTGACATCAACATTTGACTGGTCAACTGACCAGCGGGTCCCGAACGTCATAGCCACAAGTTTTTATTAAGATTAATTATTAATTAATCAGATTAATTTAGTGGGGGACCCACGTGTCATACTCTAATTATTCTAATTACTTAATTTAACTAATATATCTATTTATTTATTTAATAAAAACATTATTTTTTATTATTTATATTAACTATCGCGTGGGGCCTCCCTGTCATAGACAACGGGTGCGTTGGCCCCACCGGTAAGTGACCCTAGGCCAAAAACACATTTTTAATCACAAATACATAACCATACAAATGTCGTATTTCTCCACATGCCTATATACGCAAATACATACATAAGTACGGGTATCAAATACATACATACATACATATGGAATACAACATTTTTTTTCTCTCAAAACTCTCATCTCCCTCTCTCTGGAGGTTCTTTGCTAACTCCACATAGTAGAACCAAATGTTCAATCCTTCCTACCAGAGTCTACCGTCGACGGATCGGGGTCCCGTTTGCCGGAACGGAACCGGGGCGGTGAGGGGAACGCGACGGTGGGAGAAACCCGAGGAGGGGCTCACCGACGTTGACGGGAGGGGCCGGTGAAGCCGGAGTTCGCGGGAAAAGGCGGAGGAGACGGCGTGGAGGCAGACGAGGCGGTGACGGTGACGGTGACGGCGCGGTTCCGGCGAGGAAGAGGTGTAGGGAGGCCCGATGGGGGAGGGGCTCGCCGGCGAGGTGAAGGGGCCGAGGGGCCGGCCTCCCTGCGCGGTCCCTCCTGGACCGAGCGGGAGGAAGGGGGCGCGACGGGGGGGGAGGCCCCTGGCCTGGGTCGGCCGGCCAGGGAGGATCCCGGGAGGGCCTTGACCGCCGGAGGTGTTGGAGGTCCGGCCGACCGGGGGGGGGGGGGGGGGGGTCCTCGGTGAGGAGAGGGAGGGGGCCGCCGGCGGGGAGGGGAGGAGGTGGAGAGGAGGGCCGATGGAGGGAGGCCGTGGGGGGCTCGCCGGCTAGGGAGGGAGTGGATCTGAGGGGGGGCGACGGGAGGAGAGGAGGGTCGTGAGGGAGGGAGTGGGCTCTCGTGGGCAGGGAGAGAGAGATTGCGAGAGGGGAGGGAGTTACGGGAGAGAGAGGGGTGGGGGGCGCTGTCGGTGGGGGTGGGGCCCCCCCACGAGGAGGAGGCTGGCGGCGCTCGGTGGGAGGGGAGGGAGCGAGGCAGGGGCACCCTCGCCAGGGGGGGCGCGCTAGGGTTTGGAGGGGTGGGGAGGCCGGCTGGGCCATTTGGCCCAGTTGGGCCGGTTGGTTTTGTTTCTCTTTTTTTTCTTTCTTTCACTATTTATTTTACTATCTGATTTTTCTTTTTAAATACTTTCTTTTATTATACTTTCTTTTACAATTTATTGTACGTACTTTTAATTCTTTCTTTCATATACATATTATTTTAATTTTTGTAATGAACTTATAAAGTACTTTTCTTTTGTTTTCAAATTTTGAATCCGGATAGACTTGAATCAACGCGGGTCTAAGATGGGAATTCTCGATGATGTGGCATCATTAGCGGTTGATCATTGTAGCTTAATTACAATAATTACTGTAGCAAAAGTCGAGGATGTCACATCCACGAAAATACTTTTCCGCCGCCGCAAGTTTTTGTCTCTGCAAGATCCCATCTGGGGCATGTTCTGGTGCCTTGCCGGAGGGGGGATTAGGATACGGAGGGCTTCTTCATCAACACCATGACCTCTCCGATGATGCGTGAGTAGTTCACCATAGACCTACGGGTCCATAGCTAGTATCTAGATGGCTTCTTCTCTCTCTTGGATCTTCAATACAAAGTTATCCATGATCTTCATGGAGATCTATCCAATGTAATCTTCTTTTGTGGTTTGTTTGTCAAGATCCGATGAATTGTGGATTTATGATCAGATTATCTATGAATATTATTTGAGTTCCTTCTGATCTCTTATATGCATGATTTCATATCCTTGTAATTCTCTTCGAGTTGTGGGTTTTGTTTGGCCAACTCGATCTATGGTTCTTGCAATGGGAGAAGTGCTTGGTTTTGGGTTCATACCGTGCAGTGACCTCACCAAGTGACAGAAGGGGTAGCGAGGCACGCATCGTGTTGTTGCCATCAAGGGTAAAAATATGGGGATTTCATCATTGGTTTGAGTTTATCCCTCTGCATCACGTCATCTTGCTTAAGGCGTTACTCTGTTCATCATGAACTCAATACACCAGATGCATGCCGGATAGCGGTCGATGTGTGGAGTAATAGTAGTAGATGCAGAAAGTATCGGTCTACTTGTCTCGGACCTAATGCCTATATGTATGATCATTGCCTTAGATATCGTCATGACTTTGTGTCGGGACCCCAATCCTGAGTCATAAGAACCTAGCCTGTAACACATCACATCACTTTGCGGCCTCACGCACGGTAAACTCCACAGCTGCCACCTTACCTTGGCCGGGACCGTTTGCGTCTTTTGGCTCACGTATATGAATATGTTGCTAGCGTTCAAACGACAAAGAACCCGGGTCGACATGACTAGTTATAAACCCCAACGGTACAACCGTACAGGGACAAGCATACATAACCCAGCAAAGCAGGTGTCGGTCACCAGCGTGTGTAGACGAGTCATAGCAAGCTACAAGGACTCCATTACACCGCGTGACATTTCCCCGAGGGGACAGACACAGCAGCAAAGAAGGATACATGCCGGTCAATCAATGTGTTCCGAGCAGTAGCACACTACCAAGGCTCGATGGAATCACAAAGAGGCATTTCCCTGTAAAGAGTACTACTAAAGGCAAACAACTAGGTGTCGAATCCCACACATATAATGCATTTCAAACATACACACATTATGCACGATATGTGTAGATACAACATGGCATCACAACATAACTCTATGACTCAAGCATTTATTAAAGACTCATAAGAGTCAACATAGTATGATATTACGAACAGGGGTCTCGTGACCCGACACTCAAGTCATACAAACAACAAGCGGAAGCAAATCATGTCTGGTACAGACATCTACTAAAAGTGGCTGGAAGAGCCTGAAAAGCTACTACGACCCTACCAAAGGAGCCAGACCTCTGTCTGGGATTTCCAAGCTATTCCGGTCAACATCAAACACATCGCGTAGAACCTTTAATGAGTCTAAGTCTTCTCTGCAAAAACATAAATAAAGCAACCGTGAGTACAAAGGTACTCACCAAGTCTTACATCAGAACTATCTACATATGCATCCTGTTTCAATGAAAGGATTGTGGGGTTTGATTGCAGCAAGCCTGCTTTAACTCTTGGCTAACCTGTACTACGACTACAAGTTCTTTCTTTGAGGTGGGATAGCGCACACGAGTCCACATATTCACCAACTCAATACACCACTATGGATACACTCTCGTTTCCCTACGAGAAGGCCTTCCATAGCACTCACACTTATCTTGCATGTTTTAAAGTATCCATTTAAATTGTCTATGTACCACGTAATGTTTCCAAGTAGTCCATATCCGAGGACGCGGCTATTCGAACAGATTGAATCACCCTGCAGGGGTATACTTCTTCACACATGCTCCCACCACTTAGCACCATATGCACGTCATGCATCTCGGCAACCTTCAAGCGGAAGCACTAGCGTGGGTGTCGGCCACGACCGTTAACCACCCAAGACCCTAGTCCAGGTTTATCGCCTATTTGAGACTGAACCCGCAAGGAAGTCCGGCCGAGGTTTCCTCTACGGCCCCAAACAATGCGCGCATGGTTCCCAAGCCCACCATCCTGGTGCCACATGGTACACCGTGCCACTGTGAATCTACCGTAGTGAAGCCTACCCCGTGGGGCAGAGCTAAACACGGCAGCCAACACTTTTCCTACAAACACCAGAAACTAATTGCTACTCCTGGACAGGTATCTAGGCAATTAATAAGCCGAGCGGGGTCATATTTGAGGGCCCAATGCATGGTAGTATCTTGTCTTGGATAACATACACAGAACTCAGTTCTTAAGGACGGTCCCAATGAGACAACCCACCATGTACTCGTACATGGCCTCTCATCGCTACCTTTACCAAATCAGATTCACACCTTTACTCTCGCACTGTAGGATATGAACACAACCATTCCGATTCATCATCCAGACGGATCAGACCGGACACGACTCTAAGCATAGCAGGCATTGTAAACAAGCATGGATGAGTAAGCACATCAAGGCTCAAGCAGTTGCTACTCATGCTAAATGGTTTCAACTATTTACTGTGACAAAATCAGGTCATGCAAAGGAATGGGTTCAACTACCGATAACATGTACAGTTGAATCGTGTTTGTCCTAATGCAGTAAAAGGAAGCAGGAGCGAGAGAGTGGGTTTATATCAATATGCTCAAGGGGGTTTGCTTGCCTGACAGATTTGAAGATAGCAATGAGTCTTCATCAATGTCAACGATCACATCGTCGGAAACATCGTTTACCGGGGGGCGAACAACACCGACAAACAAGAAAGAACGGCGATTACTTCACGGAAATGCAACACTATGATGCATGCTCAAGACATGAAATGAAAGGTGCCAGGGCTAATGTGGCTATCATTTCTTATGTTGAAGTTGGTTTGAAATAGGATTCAAACATCACGTCAAGCCGGGTATCTTTCCAAGTACCCTTATAATTGATTCGACCTGATGCTCATAACAAGTTATTCCAACATGTATGAAGTTAGTATTTTGAGGTACTGATTTACATTGACCAATGTTTGGTCATAACAATGGAAGTGGAATTCAAATAAGTATCAATTTCCAACTCCAAACTATTTATCAAATTTACCCTATTCATCATTTTGCCTATTTGGTGTTGTTAACTTTTTCAAACATGCAAGAAAATACCATAATCAGATTCTTTGGATTTTTCTGATCCTTGTTCATATATAAATTATTTCCATCCGAGTTATATTTTAATTTCTATGATTTTTACATGTTTTAGCAATTTCCTGGATTTATTTGATAACAGGAAATCAATTACTGCGTCAGCACTGCATCAACATTGCGTCAGGAGTCAACCAACCGGTCCAGGTCAAACCCTGACCAGTGGGGCCCACTGGTCAGTGATCCAGGGGCTAACCCCGCGCTGACCAGCCCCTAATTGGGATTTGACCAGGCATGGGGCCCTCTTGCAGTGGCTCTAAGGTCTGATTAGTGGCGGGCTAAGGTGGCCACGTCGGCCCCCACCGGAGGGTGGTCGCTGGCGCCCATAGCCGCGGCGGAGGGCTCGCCGGAGATGACCTAAACGGCGCTACACGGCACCAAATCGGGCGCGGTTTGTAGCTACGGGACGCTGGCGAAGCGCCCGATCTGGCAGGGCATCAGGAGAGGCTAGGGTTGCCGGGAGAGGTGCCGGCGACGAGCGTGCGCGGCGGCCGGAAGTCGGGCTCGTCGGGGAGGAGCTCAGGGGGACGCTATCGTGTGGGGAAAAGAGGGGAAAGGAGCAAGGGCTTACTAGGGATTCATTTGTGGCATGGGGAAGGTCGGAGAGAGTCGCTGGCCGGCAAATCGAGATGGGGAGCTCCAGCCACCGGAGGAGGAAGAAGGTGGCGATGGCGACGCTATAGTGGCTCAGGTGCTCGGGGAGGTTGACGGTGAGGAGCTTCTCGGTGAGGCGGAGCTAATGAACCGGTCAGGAAGGCGAGGGGTGGCCGGAGACGAGCTGGAGGCGAGCTTGGAGATCTCGGCAATGGCGGCAATGAGAGAAAGCAGAGAGAGAGAAGAGGGAACTCGAGAGAGAAGAGGAGGATGAGCTCGAGGGGGTCTGGGGCATCTCCGGGCGAGGAGATGAGGACGGGGGCGAGCAGGAGGTGGCAAGCAGGAGGTGGAGTCGGCGCACGCGTTGCTGCCACGCAGCTGCTCGAGGAAGAAGACGAGCAGGGGGAGGCCTTGGTGGGCTAGGCCGACCAGGTGAGCACACGTTAGTTCTTCTTTTTTTTCTTGTATTCTTTCTGTTTGATATGTCTGACATTTCTTTTACTTTGTTCTGGCTCCAACTAAAACAATAAAAAGTGAAAAGATTGTTGGCATGTTAGTTGTAATATTTTCTACCACATATAAAATATTCAACATTTTTGAGAATCTGAATTATTTGAAATCAACTAGTAAAAGGCCCGTGCGTTGCAACGGGGAAAAAGTGCCGTTGTACTTGCTTGTCAAAAAAAGCTTAAAGCACCACTCAAGATCTTTCACTTGTCAGACACGAGAAACTGAAATTCTCTTAATAATATTCCAACTCTATAAGATCAGTAATAACATTTATAACTCGTAAATAGATTTAATTTAATGATGCTTTGCTACAATCAAACACCATTTGCAATGTACTTGGGTTGACCAGGTCGAGTAACATGATGGAAGAGCGCCTTTCGTATCCCACTAGCGAGAGAAGGATAAAGATACTCCGTCATTGGTCTAATATAATAAGGAAAATCGAGGAATTTACGTCGCTGATCTGAGCCGCTAACTACGTTTTCCATTTGTTTCTGATTCCGCTACATTCTCTCATGTTGTTCATCTTGTTCACACCACATCAAGGTTGTATGTTTAATTGCGTATTTGCATCTTTGCTTCTGGTTCTATTTGCCATAAACAGAACAAAATAATAGGTTGACTCATAATAACTTCAGCATAGAAACATTACCGTGTCTCTTATCATCTGAAAGTCATATAATCTTATGCTTTTAGACATCGAAACTGAGACATGGCCAACTATGTTGTCGCTGCTGTGCTGCAAAGGGTAGGCGCAACCAACATTTATTAGGCCACCAGATAATTCTTTTGTGTTATGAATGTACTCCAAATATCATGATAATTTTAATAGATTGTATTCCTCTACAACTGAATTAAATGAATATATAATTGAAAGATCTCACGTGCCATCATCAAACTTCAAAGAAACGAATATCATGTATAATGTTTCGTCCCATTCAATTTTGAACAATTAATCTAGTTTCACAAGAAGACTTTGGCTTTCCCTTGGCAATGTTCTGAATCTGGTTTTTCAACATGTGTAAGACAAATCTGAACATACATGAAAATCAAGATCCAACAAATACGCTAGCAAGAGTATAAGCAAAACACTGGTCTACAAAATATTTAGTTTGTTCTTGTTGCGTGGACATGAAGTAAGAACATGAATCAATTTACCTGATGAAGATGTGTCTAGTTTCAGCTTATATTCTCATCGGAAAGAAATTGTTATGATTATTAACCACGTGATGAAATTAGAATGAAACTTCAGGGTGTTACTTGTTGAGAACTTGCCCGACATTCCAAATTATAAACCTTATCTACACAGAATGGGCGAGAAACCCTACCCCATTAATCTATTATACTAATCTTTTGCCACCTGATTTATTTAGGTCCATCAATTAACATGAGCAGAATAGTCCAGGCAAATTTTCTTTCAGTGTGAACCCCGCAACATGCAAATGCATCCACTATTCTACAGCCAGTAAACAGAGTGCATGTGCGCTCCCAAACTCACAATACTAATGAAACTCGATTGATCATATGTTATGGGTAAGGTAGCAATGCCAACACGCTACATCAAATCTAGAGCGAACGAAAATTCAACCTCATCCTTGGCTAACGTGAGATAGTAATGGAAATAACATATAATGCAAAGAACAATACCGTGATTGACATACTGGTGTTGCTGTTAGGCGGTCCTTTACTCAATTTACTGTTGCCACTTGAACTGGTGTTGCTGTTAGGGGATCTTTTACTCGATTCACTGCTGCCACTTGAACTGGTGTTGCTGTTAGGTGATCTTTTACTCGATTCACAGCTGCCACTTGAACTGTTCCTGTCAGCTTTTCCTAGACTACTGTTGGTGACATTTTCACTATTCAATGCACATATATCACTGCAAACATGGATTCTTTCATCTTCTGAAACAGAGGGAAGCACGAGAGAGAAGCCCACTCTTTCATCCTGAAATACAGGAGCCCTCTTTACTGAACTAAGAACGATAGGTCTGCAGCTTGTGATGGATTTAACTGTACTTCCGTCGCTATTTCTTCCAACTGCTCAATATTAAATAATCAGATGTAAGAAAATTGAAAGCAAGCATGGGGCGAAAGATGTAGAAAATCTTAAGCCACAAAAGGTGCTTAAGCAAAAGTTTTCACTCAAATTCCCAAATTAAGACCACGTTTAAGTACGTGATGCAATAGTGATCATTTTGTAAAATAAAAAAAATACATAACCTACTCTTCAAGCTGTTGTAATTAACACCAATGTTCTCCCTGAGAGACAGAAAGAACAGGTTATTTCCGCTTCTTCGTGAACCATCAATAAACAATTTCCTTGTCTGGGATATAATGGAAGTTGAATAAAGTGACCCATCTGCTCATGTACAAGCAGGTGTAAGAAACTATAAATTCGGGGAAATGAAATGAAATCCTTGGACTGCTGAATTTGCACAGGAGGTTCTCCTAAATTAGCAAGGAGCTTGCCAACAACTATCATGTATTCCTGGTCATGAATGCAGCCAGGTAGGTATATCTTTAACCAGATTCTGCCTACATGTCTTTATTTGTGGAATGTACAGAAGCTTCTCAAATACTTCACAAGTTTACAAGCACAATCATGTTTGTATATTAAGAAGGCAACATATCCTATGAATTCTTAAGAAGTACTGCAAGTAGATGACATTGCACCAACACCGGGACATGAACTTGACAATGCACAGTAAGCACAAAACATGAAGTTCTGCTACAATGTAGCGGGAACATGAAGAATTGTCATTCTGATGGTATGTAGATTTCCGAGTTTAAAAATCTATTCATCGTTCATGTGTCACATAACATGACCGGGAAATAAAAAAAGTTCAAAACAAAGAAACATAGTACCTCCTTGCCCCACAATCTCTGGTGTTCGTCCACAAGGCGCATAATCTACAAACTGTTCTTTCCTCACAATAGTCGGATGTAAAATTGGACGTGAACTCCATACTTATCTGAATCATTGTCATTAAATTTGACTTGTTAAAAGCCATGGATTCCATTAATCCGTATGTACTCTGTACTTGCAAACTGTCGAGAACCACTATATAGGAAGGATAAATCATCAACAACCAAAGTATTTTATTTTTTATTGCTAACCTGGCTCTGCTGTTGTGCTTATTGACCGACTACATGAGGGAGTGAGGAGTCGCTGGACAACCTTATGAAGACCCTCCATATGCCGAAGAAGCCGATGACAGCCTCGAAGACGCCGGCGATGATGAGCGCGCCCTGGAGCGACCGCATGGTGTAGACGAACCTCTGAAAGGAAACAACATTGGTCGATCGGTCAGTCCTGCAGCCACCAACCTCCTCAGTGCTGGTGCAGGAGCAGGAGCAGGAGCAAGACGGGTCAGGAGCAAGAGAAGAAGCGTAGAAACAAGGCGGGACGGACCTCGAAGGGGGCTCCGATGAAGAGGACGTATCGCGGGCTGATGATGACGGCGACGACAGTGTAGATGTAGGTGTAGGAGCCTGCCATGACGGCGGGGAGCCGCGTGCCGAAGTGCACCTGCAGGAGCGTGTTTATCCCGGCGAGGAAGAGGATGGTATGGATCACAATCGCCTTCTCCTCCTGCAATGCGCACGCACACACGAGCTCGATGGTCACCACAAGGAGCACACACACGGGCAGGGCAGTATATATATATATATATATATATATATATATATATATATATATATATATATATATATATATATATATATGAGAAAATGAAAGGAGAGAAAGATGGGAGGTTCACATGGCCGCCGCCCATGAGGGGGAGGAGGCAGTTGCCTGCACAATAAGAAACATACAAAAATTCTTTACTAATGACCCAAGAGGAAGCCCAACTCCTCTAATATTGTCAAAAAATATTGAAACTGCATTTAACAAACTACAGATGAATATGTAAGAAATCTTTGTAATGATGCTATACAATGGATTGTGTTGCTACGGTTAATCACAAATACAGTTCCTACCTCAAGAACAAAGTATTCTGGAATATCATGGAAGTCGTTTGGCCTATCAGTAAAATAAAATAATGTTTACTACACATTTAGAACACAAAACAAACATAGCCATGGATACATGATAGTTTGTGATTAAAACGACAGGTTTATTGTGGAATGCACATCTTAACCTGGGTAATCCAATATCAGTATCAAACCGGTGGCTTTATAGAATTTAACCAGATGAAGAAGCCCAGCTAAATCCGTGTCCTAAATGAAGAGAAAAAACAATTCAGGTAAGCAACAGAACAAACAGTAAAGGAAGTGTCGTTACTCCAAAGTATTCCTATGTTTTGACTGTGCAGTGTAAACAAATAGAAACATCCCAACATCAGCTATTAAAAAGGAATATAAAGATCTAGCCACTCAAAAGCATACTGCACACATGGCAAGATTTATTTTCATCCACATCCACCGACAACTATATGAATGCTACATTTGACATTTCACAGCATGGATCTTTTGAAGTAAAATTCAGAGGATAAAAACCGCCGTTCCAACCCTTTCACCACAAATGTGTACTAACTAAATAAAATGCATCCTATAAATTATAAATAGTTGCAAGCAGATGGAACGAAAAGAAGTGTACTGATGCAGTTACAGCTAATGCATATGCCGCTTCAACTCTAACTCTCCAAAAGGCCTGTCGTGTTACAAATCAGTACAAAGTGCATTGGAATTAAGGTCTCAATAAGCATGATGAAATACCTTGGTATCATTTAGGAAATTATTGAGGGCATTAATCACAGCAAAAGAGAGTTGAGGTAATTTCTCCAAAACAGTTATTTCCTGTGACTGCGAAATGACATCTTTGTCCTTCTCCAATTGATTGATCTGCCAAAAATGTTTCAAAACTTGAAATAGTGAAGAGCGGAAGAAAAATTTGTATGCATATATCATGATGGCATCATGTTTTTTGGAATAGTTAAAAATAGAAGAAAAAATAGTAAATAAGCTTCAACATATTTTTCATATCTGTCAGACTTATGTATATGTATATTAGAAGTTTTAACACAATGATCAAAATGATAAAAGTAAAAAAAAATGGATATGGATAAATAGGGAAGACTCTGGCAGTTAAACAAGAAAAAAAATACTAATTTCCTTTATACAAACTATGCAGCATTAAATTAAAGCCAACATTAAGTTTATCTGGCGATACGCACCCACATCTGAATAGGCTGGTGAAAATGGATTTCAGCAAGGTATTCCATTTCTGGGTCCACTCTGATCCATAGTAAAGGGGAATCCATGCTGTAGTACACAAATTTGAAATTAGTTTCAAGTAAACTACAGGGTGTAAGAAAGAAGTGGATTAGTCTAAATAGACCTTGTACAAGAAAGAAGTGGATTAGTCTAAATAGACCTTGTACGATTCTCTTGAGTTGAAGCATCTACGTTGTCATCAGAACCATCAGGCTTGGAGCTCTTTTTGGTTTTCTGAAAACGCTTTGCTGCTACTTTGGAATGGCACTGTAATTCCACCACGTGCAACGCTTCACCAGCCATTGGCAGAATCGGATGATCATACGCCCCACCAGTTTCATGAACACGTACACTCATCATTCCTGGCCATCCAGTTGCACCTTCTTGAATATCACCATTCACATGATTATCAGAACCTGGATCAGCTTTTGCTGTGCAACCCCGTGAAACAGCTAATTCGACCAAATTTCTCCTTTTGCTATACGAGATTCCCAATCTTGCAAACAGAAGGAACACGTAAACATGTGGAGATAACAAAAAGATTGATTTATTGTAAACAGGTAAATCTGAACAATGAATGCTCTTTTACCTCATAATTGGGCATCCACAAGATTAAATCCACCGTGGAAAGAATTCTTTGAGGAAATGACGTTCAAGATTGCCAACCTTATTCGCGAGGCGCCTAAACTGAATAAATGAACATAATCTAATAAATTCAACTGTGTGCAAACTACGATGTTAAGGTTATGCCGCTAAATGCGTATGTATGTGTCTTTTCATTGATGTTGCCATGATGGACGAGAATCGGATAGCTACTTCAACAGAGTGCAGAAATGAACAGTGGCAACATATCATGGAACTACAGTAATCAGCATGCTACAATGCTTAGTTTTACGTATGAGAAGTGGCCCACAATGGAGTATAGCTAGAAAATCAGCAAAAACATTTGTAGAATATCATGCACCACTCCTAATATGTTGAATGTATATATCAGAAGCGGAAGAAAGGAAAATTCAGAAATGCCAAGAGAAGTTCCAAACTCAAGATCACGAGCATAAAATCAATAAACAGCTCGTTAGAGAGGTATACCTCTTTCGTGCTTAGTGTGCTCGAGGCACGAGTTGAAGCTACTATCATCTGTAGTATCTGGAATAGGAAACGACAACCACATCATCGTAAGTGACAATGCTCATAGCAGTCAATCAAGAGGATCTATAAGTATCAACAAACATTTTCTTTTCTTTTGCAGAAAGTATAAATACTCCCTCCGTTCCTAAATATAAGACCTTTTAGATGTTCCATTATAGACTGCATACGAAGCCAAATGAGTGAATCTATACTCTAAAATATGTCTGTATGCATCCATATATAGTCTATAGTAAAATCTCTAAAAGGTCTTATATTTAGGAACGGAGGGAGTATTCAACAATTCAGCAAGTGTCTGTTCATTAATAGTCATGTAACCAAATGACTATCAATCTGTATCCTAGAGATACTGGGGTATGCAACTACTTTCAGAGGTTACATCAATTGCTTAACCAAACTGCTTCACTGATGTGGACAGCAAATTGCCAAAAATACAAACACCAGAATACCAAAGATGCACATAGCGACCTTTCGAAAAGAGTCTGGCCACATCTATTTCTCCAATGTTTGAAGAACGGCCACCTGTTTAAAATACGAATGTGAGAGACCTGTATGTACTCCTCAGCCTTGGTCGTCACTCTCGCGGCAAAGCCCCTCCTCTGGTGGATCCCGGCGCCGTCCAGCGCCGCCTCCTTGGCGGCGAAGCCCCTCCTCTGGTGGATCCCGGCGCCGTCCAGCGCCGCCTCCTTGGCGGCTTCGTCGTTGGGCTTGACCGGTGGCTCGCAACAGTGCGCCTCTCAGCCGGCCGCGTCAGGAGCAGCGGAGCCGTCGGGTAGGTGGCCGCGGTGCGGATGGGACATGGTGGCCGGCGGCCTCCCTCCCTCCACGCGAGCACGGCCGGCGACGGCCAGATGGAGGCGGCCTCCCTCCTCCTGCGCCACCCCTCACGTCGCCGCGGCTGGAGAGGGAGCGGGACGTCTGGATAAGATGAGATAAAGGATCGCGATTGAAATTCTTACTAATGTAGGGTTTTCTTTGAAAAAATGAAGTGTTTGCTCGATCCACTTATGTAAGGACCGCGGGTTGAATACCTAGAAATGGAGGGACTTTTATGCAAAAACGCCGCGACGGACGACAGAAGCGCTGCGCGCTTTATTATTAGGGGAGAATATATAGTTGATTTTAGTGACTTTTATATTAAAAATAAAATGCCCAAAAGTAATTTGAAAATATATAACACCCCTGATATTTTCTTTCCAACATTTATCAAAAATGATGGACTTCTATGAAAACCATTTTGGTTCATTAATTTGTCACCACTTTTGAATTGATTTTGAATATAGACTATGTTGGAGTTTTTCTTTGATTTCCCTTCTTTCTTGGGTTCAATTCATTTTCTTAGAATGCAAAGAAAGAAAACATGAGCTCAAACTTGCTAAGCTCTACTAGGGATTTCAGGGATGTAACAACTCACCCCCACTAAACAAGAATCTCGTCCCGAGATTCAAGCGTAGTCGGGAAGAGGAAGAGGGGACACTAAACTATCACAATCTTCACGATCCATTTGCTCCTCTCGAGGACGTTGATTCATTGCACCATGTTGATCTTGACATCTTTGTCCTTGAGGTCTTCATCTAGCTTGACGACAAAAGAACAGGGAGACTACACAAGATTCGATCTCCTCAAAGATCGAGCAACTCAAGATCAACTCATAGAATGAGACGTAGGAACGTCCCTTTAGCTGAGACACAACACACATAACACGGACGAGGAAATGAGACATATGACAGAGGTTCAATTGGTAGGCAACAAATCCAGGCTTAAAACAGATGGTGGCGAGGCTTCAAAGTAGCGAGGATTAAGTTTCCCTTCATACCACAACGGGGCACCTTAGAAGATGACTCATAGAGGTATTCCTTTAAGTGGCAAAAAGAATTACTTCTGATCCAAATACATTGAAACTCTTCATACCAAAGTAAGGAAATTCACAAATGATTGTTTGAAGGAATTTGAAAGAATGGCATACTCAGGTTGGAAAGAAACTAGGGTTATAGAACAACTCGGCGAACAGAAGGCACATTCCAAGTATTACCGAGGATATAACCTAGTGTCTGAGCGTGCTCCCAAGAACTTGAGCATGTCCATATTCATCAAGGTTTACCAACATCCGTGCCAAGGATCTTGGTGACACAACATACTACCATGATGAACAGTGATGGAGGATGCAGATGCAAAGGAAGACAACACTTCCTCAGATTTCACCTTAGTTGTGCCAAGGGAACGAAATCTGGTTGATCGACCGAGAGACATTTAGCACTCTGCTTCTAATGTTCTCCTTGATGTACTAGCACAACCAAATTATAGATCATGCTTGATATCTAGCACATCAAGTATAGGTCGGAATTCGGGGCATCAAAGGGACTCCATGAGGAACAACTTCCATAATAAGTCATACAAAACCTCACGGGGAGATGGCTAAGATTGCTGATACAAGATATTATAATATCAAGTCTTCCGGCTAGATGTGTTAACCATTACATCACTTTACCGGGTTATGCTTCAGACTCAGCATGTCCAAAAAGAAAGTTTGCAACACAAATCGACGAGATAACATTGCGTGATTCTCAGGAAATGAACTACGGAAGAGAACTCCAAAACATGAGCTGGATCGCAAGACCCACGTGAACACACTGCCTAAGACAACTGTGAACACATATAAATCTTACAACAAAACACTACTGAGTTCTGATTTGGGAACCATCATTGGGGATATCGAAGCCATGTGCAACTCCGTCTGGGCCCTTCGGGAATGACACCTAACTACTTTTCCTTGAACAAATCAATCAGTGGCTTGGTGTGCTAGGAGATACATATGGAGTGCAGATGATCAGTCTATCAAACCATAGAATACTTCGCACTTGCATGACTGACTTGGGATGATTCCGAAGAAACACTTTAACTTTTCTCGAATTCACGGCGACAACTTGCATCAGATGCACATGAATTAGAGGAAATCACTTCTTACACCTAACATATACCTTGTGTTCGAGACACGAAGACAATATCTACAAAGTTCCAGCACTAGCTTGATGTCCAACATAGATAATGGAACAACTTAGAATGTTGCCGATGGGCTCAACAACAATTCATCAAGATACCCATATAAATGGATTTCCACAACTATGTGAGCAAGATAATAGCATTGGTCAAATCAAAGAATATAATGGTGTAGGCTCAAGGAAAACCCTGAGTCAGACACCGCTACGAAAAACTTTGGTTCTGAGTCTGATTTGACAATAGCCCATGCTCAAATCAAAATTGATCAAGATAATATATGCAACAATTGATCACACGAATCAACCGATGAAAATATCATCTTTCTTCACACGCACACAACAGAAAGATATCCCTTTTAAATGAGCTGAGTTTAGGCGAAGCTTTTATCTTCCAACTCTCCAAGTTGTTGTTTAGCTTAACCAACTAGCTCGGGGTATGCAATATAGATTCTTGGAGAAGGGGTTGGTTTATAGAAAAACCAACTTGATCACGAGCTCTATCATAACAGTGAGGAAACAACCTGGTAATATTTCCGAGAAGATATTCGGAAAATCACGAACCACCGATATATTATTAAGCTCGGGAACAATCTTGCTTTTCAGGGCAAGATGATGTGATCAATAGAACGAGGGATTAACAAAATCCTAACTCATTGATCGAAAAGTGCTCCATGAACCATGGACTAGGTAGCACCGTCAATCTTAGGATGACGATTCAATCACCATCACCATAAGAGTGAAATTATTGTCCATTAGATACCAAGCAATAGCATTGCTAGGAGTATTGGTTTCACACATCATGGTTCACTTGTCGATATTCCGGTTACAACCAACACGAAAACCGAGGGATGAACAATGATAGCGAGAAGTATCGCTACATCAAGAGCTCATAAGAGATGGTGCAATTCTCATAACACTCTTGAGAAAAAGAGGGTAATACTCCAAGATATAACAGAACAAAAGCTGGTTTAGCATTTCGATCTGCGGAATACAACTACATTGACCCAATCCAAGAAATGGATGTGGTACTGGAGTTTGCTTCTCCCAGTCTTCCGAGAATAGAACAACTTGACAGACCAGAAAAGAAAAGACATTAACGACACGAATGCACAACTATTCTTGACTATCCTCTCATGGATGAAGGTCAGAATACAACTAGATCGGACCAACTCAAGAGCACATAATTTCTTGAATTATGGATGCACGGATTAGAATGTCGAACGAGTTCAACATAATTCTTCCAGATAACCCATGCAGAACAGCAGAGTAGGCAGAATCACAATATGGAGTAGAGAACTCATCACGAGCACTCTTGTTATGATCTTTAGTTCACGGAGAACTACTACCAAAGATGATCCATGGTGTTGGAAGAATGATATACCATGAACCTTGGGAGCTACAACAAGGTTACTAATCATTCTAGAGGAACTAGCAACACTATCAACAGAGATAAGCAGAATGATCATTGATTCAAAGACCCAGAAATAGAGTACCTACAAGCTATTTAACATCACGAAATGTTTTTCGAAAATGATGGCCAGAACTATCACACTGGAAGACATACCACACATCTAGACTATTGGGTAGTTTTCGGAGTAAAATGTTTTCCTAATACTTCAATCAAACATCGAGGTAATAAACTACCTCAACACAATTATTAATGTGCTTTGTCCGGCCAAAAGACATTGGGAAAAAGGAAGGAATTTGCAATCGCATCAGACTTATTTGGAAACTTTGGAAAACCCGGACAGCATAACGGCTGTACGGGCATGAATTATGAGGCAACCTGCAAGAAAACTAACAACATAACAATTGAATTCTTATGGAGACACTGATCTAGGAAGACAACAACTTCTCTATAAGTCTCCAACATAGTAACTCGTCATCCTAATGAATAGATGAGAAAGCCTAATTCTTAAACCCCGTAGAATAAAGAAGAGGGTGACTCAGAATAAGAATGACACAAGGAAAGGAGTAAAAAGAGCCTTACGTTCCCTTCCACAAACAATTCCCTTATATAACTAAAGAGTTGCTAGACTCAACATCGACCAGTTTGGCTTGGTTATCCTACAAGTAGTCAAGCTCTGATACCAAAGCTGTCGGGACCCTGATCCTGAGTCATAAGAACCTAGCCTGTAACACATCACATCACTTTGCGGCCTCACGCACGGTAAACTCCACGGCTGCCACCTTACCTTGGCCGGGACCGTTTGCGTCTTTTGGCTCATGTATATGAATATGTTGCTAGCGTTCAAACGACAAAGAACCCGGGTCGACATGACTAGTTATAAACCCCAACGGTACAACCGTACAGGGACAGGCATACATAACCCAGCAAAGTAGGTGTCAGTCATCAGCGTGTGTAGACGAGTCGTAGCAAGCTACAAGGACTCCATTACACCGCGTGACATTTCCCCGAGGGGACAGACACAGCAGCAAAGAAGGATACATGCCGGTCAATCAATGTTTTCCGAGCAGTAGCAAACTACCAAGGCTCGAGGGAATCACAAAGAGGCATTTCCCTGTAAAGAGTACTACTAAAGGCAAACAACTAGGTGTCGAATCCCACACATATAATGCATTTCAAACATACACACATTATGCACGATATGTGTCGATACAACATGGCATCACAACATAACTCTATGAATCAAGCATTTATTAAAGACTCATAAGAGTCAACATAGTATGATATTACAAACAGGGGTCTCGTGACCCAACACTCAAGTCATACAAACAACAAGCGGAAGCAAATCATGTCTGGGTACAGACATCTACTAAAAGTGGCTGGAAGAGCCTGAAAAGCTACTACGACCCTACCAAAGGAGCCAGACCTCTGTCTGGGATTTCCAAGCTATTCCGGTCAACATCAAACACATCGCGCAGAACCTTTAATGAGTCTAAGTCTTCTCTGCAAAAACATAAATAAAGCAACAGTGAGTACAAAGGTACTCAGCAAGTCTTACATCCGAACTATCTACATATGCATCATGTTTCAATGAAAGGATTGTGGGGTTTGATTGCAGCAAGCCAGCTTTGACTCTTGGCTAACCTGTACTACGACTACAAGTTCTTTCTTTGAGGTGGGATAGCATACACGAGTCCAGATATTCACCAATTCAATACACCACTCTGGATCCACTCTCGTTTCCCTACGAGAAGGCCTTACATAGCACTCACACTTATCTTGCATGTTTTAAAGTATCCATTTAAATTATCTATTTACCACGTAATGTTTCCAAGTAGTCCATATCCGAGGACGCGGGTATTCGAACAGATTGAATCACCCTGCAGGGGTATACTTCTTCACACATGCTCCCACCACTTAGCACCATATGCACATCATGCATCTCGGCAACCTTCAAGCGGAAGCACTGGCGTGGGTGTTGGCCACGACCGTTAACCACACAAGACCCCAGTCCAGGTTTATTGCCTATTTGACACTGAACCCGCAAGGAAGTCCGGCCGAGGTTTCCTCTACGGCCCCAAACGATGCGCGCAGGGTTCCCAAGCCCACCATCCGGGTGCCACTTGGTACACCGTGCCACTCTGTATCTATCGTAGTGAAGCCTACCCCGTCGGGCAGAGCTAAATACGGCCGCCAACACTTTTCCTACAAACACCAGAAACTAATTGCAACTCCTGGACAGGTATCTAGGCAATTAATAAGCCGAGCGGGGTCATACTTCAGGGCCCAATGCATGGTAGTATCTTGTCTTGGATAACATACACAAAACTCAGTTCTTAAGGATGGTCCCAATGAGACAACCCACCATGTATTCCTACATGGCCTCTCATCGCTACCTTTACAAAATCAGATTCACACCTTTACTCTCACACTGTAGGATATGAACACAACCATTCCGATTCATCATCCAGACGGATCAGACCCGACACGACTCTAAGCATAGCAGGCATTGTAAACAAGCATGGATGAGTAAGCACATCAAGGCTCAAGCAGTTGCTACTCATGCTAAATGGTTTCAACTATTTACTGTGACAAAATCAGGTCATGCAAAGGAATGGGTTCAACTACCGATAACATGTATAGTTGAATCGTGTTTGTCCTAATGTAGTAAAAGGAAGCAGGAGCGAGAGAGTGGGTTTATATCAATATGCTCAAGGGGTTTGCTTGCCTGAAAGTTCTGAAGATAGCAATGAGTCTTCATCAATGTCAACGATCACATAGTCGGAAACATCGTTTACCGGGGGGGAACAACACCGACAAACAAGAAAGAACGGCGATTACTTCACGGAAATGCAACACTATGATGCATGCTCAAGACATGAAATGAAAGGTGGCAGGGCTAATGTGCCTATCATTTCTTAAGTTGAAGTTGGTTTGAAATAGGATTCAAACATCACGTCAAGCCGGGTATCTTTCCAAGTACCCTTATAATTGATTCGAGCTGATGCTCATAACAAGTTATTCCAACATGTATGGAGTTAGTATTTTGAGGTACTGATTTGCATTGACCAATGTTTGGTCATAACAATGGACGTGGAATTCAAGTAAGTATCAATTTCCAACTCCAAACTATTTATTAAATTTACCATATTCATCATTTTTCCTATTTGGTGTTGTTAACTTTTTCAAACATGCAAGAAAATACCATAATAAGATTCTTTGGATTTTTCTAATCCCTTTTCATATATAAATTATTTCCACCCGAGTTATATTTTAATTTCTATGATTTTTTCGAGTTTTAGCAATTTTCTGGATTTATTTTATAATAGGAAATGAATTACTGCGTCAGCACTACATCAGCATTGCGTCAGGAGTCAACCAACCGGTCCAGGTCAAACCCTGACTAGTGGGGCCCACTGGTCAGTGACCCAGGGGCTAACCCCGCGCTGACTAGCCCCTAATTGGGGTTTGACCAGGCATGGGGCCCTCTGGCAGTGGCTCTAAGGCCTGATTAGTGGCGGGTTAAGGTGGCCACGTCGGCCCCCGCCGAAGGGTGGTCGCCGGCGACCATAGCCGTGGCGGAGGGCTCGCCGGAGACGACCTAAACGGCGCTACATGGCACCAAATCGGGCATGGTTTGTAGCTACGGGACGCTGGCGAAGCGCCCGATCTGGCAGGGCATCAGGAGAGGCTAGGGTGGCCGGGAGAGGTGCCAGCGACGAGCGTGCACGGCGGCCGGAAGTCGGGCTCTTCGGGGAGGAGCTTAGGGGGATGCTATCGTGTGGGGAAAAGAGGGGAAAGGAGCAGGGGCTCACTAGGTATCCATTTCTGGCATCGGGGAGGTCGGAGAGAGTCGCTGGCCGGCGAATCGAGGTGGGGAGCTCCGGCGACCGGAGGAGGAAGAAGGTGGCGATGGTGACGCTGCAGTGGCTCAGGTGCTCGGGGAGGTTTACGGTGAGGAGCTTCTCGGCGAGGCGGAGCCAATGAACCGGTCAGAAAGGCGAGGGGTGGCCGGAGAGGAGCTGGAGGCGAGCTTGGAGATCTCGGCAATGGCGGCAACGAGGTTAAGCAGAGAGAGAAGAGGGAACTCGAGAGAGAATCGGAGGATGAGCTCGAGGGGGTCTGGGGCATCTCCGGGCGAGGAGATGTGGACGGGGGCGAGCAGGAGGTGGCAAGTAGGAGGTGGAGTCGGCGCACGCGCTGCTGCCACGCAGCTGCTCGGGGAAGACGACGAGCAGGGGGAGGCCTTGGTGGGCTGGGCCGACAAGGTGAGCGCAGGTTAGTTCTTTTTTTTTCTTGTATTCTTTCTGTTTTGTATTTCTGACATTTTTTCTACTTTGTTCTGGCTCCAACTAAAACAAGAAAAAGTGAAAATATTGTTGGGGTGTTAGTTGTAATATTTTCTACCACATATAAAAGATTCAACATTTTTGAGAATCTGAATTATTTGAAATCAAATATATAGTTGATTTTAGTGACTTTTGTATTAAAAATAAAGTGCCCAAAAGTAATTTGAAAATATATAACACCCCTGCTATTTTCTTTCCAACATTTATCAAAAATGATGAACTTTTATGAAAACCATTTTGGTTCATTAATTTGTCACCACTTTTGAATTGATTTTGAATATAGACTATGTTGGAGTTTTGCTTTGATTTCACTTCTTTCTTGGGTTCAATTCATTTTCTTAGAATGCAAAGAAAGAAAACATGAGCTCAAACTTGCTAAGCTCTACTAGGGATTTCAGGGATGTGACACTTTGCGTGGTTCTGTCAATTGCTCGACAGTAATTTGTTCACCCGCCGTAATATTTGCTATTTTGAGAGAAGCCTCTAGTGAACACTATGGCCCCCGGGTCTACTTCACACCATATTTTCAGCCTTACACTTTTACTTCGTTGCACTTTCTACCTTCAGTTCTCACTTTGCGATAGATCTTGAAGGGATTGACAACCCCTTTATAGCGTTGGGTGCAAGCTCTTTTGTGTTTGTGCAGGTACTCTGGACTTGATGCGATTCTCCTACTAGATTGATACCTTGGTTCTCAAACAGAGGGAAGTACTTACTGCTCATGTGCTGCATCGCCCTTTCCTCTTCAAGGGCAAAACCAAGCAAGCTCAAGAGACGACAAAAGATTTATGTCGTCGTAGCAGAAGAATTTCTGGTGCCGTTGCCGGGGAGGATCAAGTCAAGAACTCATCCAAGTAAGTGTCGCAAACTCATCTCTTGCATTTACTTTTTTGCCTCTCGTTTTCCTCTCCCCCACTTCTGAAAAACAAAAATTTACAAAAATATTTGCCTTTTTCGTTTGCCTTTTTCCTTTGCCTTTTCCGTTTGCCTTTTTCGTTCACCCTTTTCTCTCGCTTGCTTTTGTTCGTTTGTGTGGGATAGTATATCCGTCCTCATGGCTAGATCCACCACTTCGAACGATAGTCCCGAGAACGAAGTTCTCAATTTCAAACAAATTGAGGAAGAAAACTTAAAGGACGTTTGGTATAGGATTTGCAATGCTCGGAGTAGATCTACTCATAAGCAATCCACTACCGTCCTGCTTCATAGTTTTTATGTGGGTATTTCTCCTTGGAATAGGTATATTCTTGACACCGTCGTAGGCGTAAATTTCTTGGGTAGCCATACCGTTGATTCTTACAGAGCTGTAATAATTTTGGTAGGCTCACCCCCACTCATGGTTAATGGAACTACCTTAACTCTGGAACATGTGATGCGTAGGCTGGATGTCATTGAAAAAAAAGTTGCTACGATCGAAATCATTGAGAATTTGGATAAAAGATCCACAATCAAATCACTCAGTTAGGATCCAAGGTGGGAATGGTTTTGAAAAATTTAAAGGAGAAGGAACCCACAGTTAGCAAAAAACTAGGTCATGATTCCGCTACGATTGGCAAACTAGATGATATTATAACCAACTTGGGTTCCGCTTTTGCCGCTGTGCAGAATACTCCAAATTTTGCCCACAATAAAGTCACCAAGTCTGTTTTTGTTCCTAAAAGTAGTGGTGAATCATCTAGTAAGAAAGATGAAGACCTGAAGATGATTAGTGATTACGCTACTTATGGTTTGAGCACCAAAGATGACGATACGTGATTCTATCGCTTTATGCCTAGCTAAGGGCGTTAAACAATAGCGCTTGGTGGGAGGCAACCCAATAAATTTATCTTTTTATTTCTGTTTTGTTGCGTCCACACCATCATAATTATGTTATGATTGTGTATTTTGTGTTTCTTTTTGTGTTTGAGCCAAGAAAAACCTTTATCACTAGTCTTGGTGATGGTTGTTTGATCCTGCTCGAAAACGACAGAAACTTTTTGCTCACGAGATTATTTTTAATTTTTATTCAGAAAGAGCTTTTAAGTTGATGCTCTTTTCTGCTGGTTGATATGCCTTTTGCCCAGGCAGTCGTAATATTTCAAAATTTTTGAGGTACCATAAGTATACGAAGTATACATATTTCTACAGACTGGTCTGTTTTTGACAAATTCTGTTTTTGTTGAGTTGGTTGCTTATTTTGATGAAACTATGGATAGTATCGGGGGGTACTAGCCATGGAAAAGTGAGCATACAGTAATCTAACACCAATATAAATAGAAATCATGATTGCTACAGTATCTAAAGAGGTGGTAGTTTGTTTTCTTGTGCTAATGATATCACGAGTTTCTGTTTAAGTTTTGTGTTGTGAAGTTTTCATGTTTTGGGTGATGTTCTCATGGACAAATGAACAAAGAGTGGAAAGTGTTGGAAATATGCCCTAGAGGCAATAATAATTAGTTATTATTATATTTCTTTGTTCATGATAATCGTTTATTATCCATGCTATAATTGTATTGATTGGAAACACAATACTTGTGTGGATACATAGACAAAACACTGTCCCTAGTAAGCCTCTAGTTGACTAGCTCGTTGATCAAAGATGGTCAAGGTTTCCTGACCAAAGGCAAGTGTTGTCACTTGATAACGGGATCACATCATTAGGAGAATCATGTGATGGACTAGACCTAAACTAATAGACGTAGCATGTCGATCGTGTCATTTTGTTGCTACTGTTTTCTGCGTGTCAAGTATTTGTTCCTATGACCATGAGATCATATAACTCACTGACACCGGAGGAATGCTTTGTGTGTATCAAACGTCGCAACGTAACTGGGTGACTATAAAGATGCTCTACAGGTATCTCCGAAGGTGTTCGTTAAGTTAGTATGGATCGAGACTGGGATTTGTCACTCCGTGTGACGGAGAGGTATCTCGGAGCCCACTCGGTAATACAACATCACACAGAAGCCTTGCAAGCAATGTGACTTAGTGTAAGTTGCGGGATCTTGTATTATGGAACGAGTAAAGAGACTTGCAGGTAAACGAGATTGAAAGAGGTATGCGTATACTGACGATCGAATCTCGGGCAAGTAACATACCGAAGGACAAAGGGAATGACATACGGGATTATATGAATCCTTGGCACTATGGTTCAAACGATAAGATCTTCGTAGAATATGTGGGATCCAATATGTGCATCCAGGTCCCGCTATTGGATATTGACCGAGGAGTCACTCGGGTCATGTCTACATAGTTCTCGAACCCGCGGGGTCTGCACACTTAAGGTTCGACGTTGTTTTATGCGTATTTGAGTTATATGGTTGATTAACGAATGTTGTTCGGAGTCCCGGATGAGATCACGGACATCACGAGGGTTTACGGAATGGACCGGAAATGAAGATTGATATATAGGATGACTTCATTTGGTTACCGGAAGGTTTTCGGGCATTACCGGTAATGTACCGGGAATGATGAATGGGTTCCGGATCTTCACCGGGAGGGGGGACCACCCACCCGGGAGGGCCCACGGACCTTGGGGGTGGCGCTCCAAGTAGGTGGGTTCAGCCCAAGGCTGTCTTGCGCAAGAGAAAAAAAAACTAAAAGAAGAGAAACAAAAAAAAGGAAAGGTGGGAAAAGAGAGAAGGACTCCACCTTCCAATCCTAGTTGGACTAGGATTGGAGGAGGACTCCTCCTCCCTTGGTGGCGCAGCCCTTGGGGCTCCTTGAGCCTCAAGGAAAGCCTCCCCTCCCCTCCTCCTATATATATGGAGCTATTAGGGATGATTTGAGACAACTTTTTCCACGGCAGCCCGACCACATACCTCCATGGTTTTACCTCTAGATCGCGTTTCTGCGGAGCTTGGGCGGAGCCCTGCTAAGATTAGATCACCACCAATCTCCGGAGCACCGTCACGCTGCCGGAGAACTCATCTACCTCTCCGTCTCTCTTGCTGGATCAAGAAGGCCGAGATTATCGTCGAGCTGTACGTGTGTTGAACGCGGAGGTGCCGACCGTTCGGCACTAGATCGTGGGACGGATCGCGGGACGGTTCGTGGGACGGTTCGCGGGGCGGATCGAGGGACGTGAGGACGTTCCACTACATCAACCGCGTTCACTAACGCTTCTGCTGTGTGATCTACAAGGGTACGTAGATCGGAAATCCCCTCTCGTAGATGGACATCACCATGATAGGTCTTCGTGCGCGTAGGAAAATTTTGTTTCCCATGCGACGTTCCCCAACAGTGGCATCATGAGCTAGGTTCATACGTCGATGTAATATCGAGTAGAACACAAAAGTTTTTGTGGGCGGTGGTGTGCATTTTGCTGCCCTCCTTAGTCTTTTCTTGATTCCGCGGTATTGTTGGCTCGAAGCGGCTCGGGCCGACATTACTCGTACGCTGACGAGAGACTGGTTTCATCGCTACGAGTAACTCCGTTGCTCAAAGATGACCGGCGAGTGTCGGTTTCTCCAACTTTAGTTGAATCGGATTTGACCGAGGTGGTCCTTGGATGAGGTTAAATATCAATTCATATATCTCCGTTGTGGTGTTTGCGTAAGTAAGATGCGATCCTACTAGATACCTATGGTCACCACGTAAAACATGCAACAACAATTAGAGGACGTGTAACTTGTTTTTGCAGGGTATGCTTGTGATGTGATATGGCCAACGATGTGATGTGATATATTGGATGTATGAGATGATCATGTTGTAATAGTTAATATCGACTTGCACGTCGATGGTACGACAACCGGCAGGAGCCATAGGGTTGTGTTTAAACTAACGTTTGTGCTTGCAGATGCGTTTACTATATTGCTAGGACGTAGCTTTAGTAGTAATAGCATGAGTAGCACGACAACCCCGATGGCGCATGTTGATGGAGATCATGATGTGACGCCGGTGACAAGAAGATCGTGTCGGTGCTTTGGTGATGGAGATCAAGAAGCACCTGATGATGTCCATATCATGTCACTTATGAATTGCATGTGATGTTAATCCTTTATGCACCTTATCTTGCTTAGAATGACGGTAGCATTATGAGGTGATCTCTCACTAAAATTTCAAGACGAAATTGTGTTCTCCCCGACTGTGCACCATTGCGACAGTTCTTCGTTTCGAGACACCACGTGATGATCGGGTGTGATAGACTCAACGTTAACATACAACGGGTGCAAAACAGTTGCACACGCGGAACACTCGGGTTAAGCTTGACGAGCCTAGCATGTGCAGACATGGCCTCGGAACACATGAGACCGAAAGGTCGAGCATGAATCGTATAGTTGATATGATTAGCATAGAGATGCTTACCACTGAAACTATTCTCGACTCACGTGATGATCGGACTTGAGATAGTGGATTTGGATCATGTACTACTCAAATGACTAGAGAGATATACTTTTTGAGTGGGAGTTCTTAAGTAATATGATTAATTGAACTAATTGTCATGCACATAGTCTAACGGTCTTTGCGAATTACGATGTAGCTTGCGCTATAGCTCTACTTTTTTTTATGTCCCTAGAGAAAATTTAGTGGAAAGTTGATAGTAGCAAACTTTGCAGACTGAGTCTGTAAAACCGAGGATTGTCCTCGTTGCTGCGTAGAAGGCTTATGTCCTTAATGCACCACTCGGTGTGCTGCACCTCGAGCGTCGTCTGTAGATGTTGTGAACATCCGACATACACGTTTCTGATGACTACGCGATAGTTGAGTGCAAAATACTTAATGGCTTAGAAGCAAGGCGCTTAAGACGTTTCAAACGTCACGGAACATAAGTGATGTTCTAAAGAGATGAAATTGTGATTTCATGCTTGTGCCCTTGTTAAGAGGTACGAGACCTCCAACAAGATTCTTTGTCCACAAAGTAAAGGAGAAAAGCTCAATCGTTGAGCGTGTGCTCAGATTGTCTGAGTACGACAATCGCTTCAATCAAGTGGGAGTTAATCTTCCAGATGAGATAGTGATGGTTCTCCAAAGTCACTGCCACCAAGCTGTGAGAGCTTCATGATGAACTATAACATGTCAAGGATAGATACAATGATGCTTGAGCGTTTCGCGATGTTTGACACTGCAAAAGTAGAAATCAAGAAGGACCATCAATAGTTGATGGTTAGTAGAACCACTAAGTTTCAAGAAAGGCAAGGGCTAGAAGGGATACTTCGTGAAATGGCAAAACAGTTGCTGCACTAATGAAGAGACCCAAGATTAAACCCAAACCCGAGACTAAGTGCTTCTGTAATGAGGGGAACAGTCACTGAGGCGGAGCAACTCTAGATACTTGGTAGATAAGAAGGCTGGCAAAAGTCGAAAGAAGTATATTTGATATACATGATGTTGATGTGTACTTTACTAGTACTCCTAGTAGCATGAGGGTATTGGATACCGGTTCGGTTGCTAAGTGATTAGTGACACGAAATGAAAGCTACGGCAAAAACGGAGACTAGCTAAAGGCAAGGTGACGATATGTGTTGGAAATGTTTCCAAGGTTGATATGATCAAACGTCGCACACTCCCTCTACCATCGGGATTGGTGTTAAACCTGAATAATTGTTATTTGGTGCTTGCGTTAAGCATGAACATGATTGGATCGTGTTTATTGCAATACGATTATTCATTTAAAGAGAATAATGGTTACTCTATCTGCTTGAATAATCACCTTCAATGGTTTATTGAATCTCGATCGTAGTGTTAAACATGTTCATGATATTGGTGCCAAAAGATACGAGGTAATGATGATAGTACCACTTACTTGTGGCACTGCTGCTTAAGTCATGTTGGTATAAATTGCATGAAGAGGCTCCATGCTGATGGATCTTTATACTCATTGGATTTTGAATCACTAGTGACATACAAATCATACCACATGAGCAAGGCCTTGTTTTCATTGAGATGAAACAAGATAGTAACTTGTTGGAAGTGATACATTTTGATGTATGCAGTCCAATGGGTGCTGAGGCACGCAGTGGATATCATTACGTTCTTACTTCAATGACGATTTGAGTAGATACAAGAGTATTTACTTAATGAATCACAAGTCTGAAATATTGAAAAGTTCAATTCTGTTTCGGAGTGAAGTTCGTCGTAACAAGAGGATAAACTGTCTACGATATGATCATAGAAATGAATATGTGAGTTACGAGTTTTGGTACGCAGGTAAGACAATGTGGAAATTGTTTCATAGTTCATGCCACCTGGAACATCATAGTGTGATGATGTGTCTGAACGTCATAGCCACGCACTATTTGGTATGGTGCATGCTATGATGTCTCTTATTGAATTACCACTATCGTTTATGGGTTATGCATTAGAGACAACC
Organism: Hordeum vulgare subsp. vulgare; assembly: GCF_904849725.1. Taxonomy (NCBI): domain Eukaryota; kingdom Viridiplantae; phylum Streptophyta; class Magnoliopsida; order Poales; family Poaceae; genus Hordeum; species Hordeum vulgare. Next base: position 73,781,677 of record NC_058520.1, on the reverse strand, counting down.
GCATTCACTTTAAATAGGGCACCGCATATTTCCGTTGAGATGACACAGTATAGACTGAGGTTTAGAGAAATCTAAACTGTCGTTTCTTGAAAGTTTGGGGCTTCGACACTTATGTGAAAAAGTTTCAGACTGATAAGCTCAACCCAAAGCGGATAAATGCATCTTCATAGGATATCCAAAACAGTTGGGTACATCTCCTATCTCAGATCCGAAAGCAAAGTGTTTGTTTCTAGAAACGGATCCTTTCTCGAGGAAAGGTTTCTCTCGAAAGAATTGAGTGGGAGGGTGGTAGAACTTGATGAGGTTATTGAACCATCACTTCAACCAGTGTGTAGCACGGCGCAGGAAGTTGTTCCTGTGGCGCCTACACCAATTGAAGTGAAAGCTGATGATGGTGATCATCGAGCACCGGATCAAGTTACTACAAGCCTCGTAGGTTGACAAGGTCGCGTACTACTACAGAGTGGTACGGTAACCCTGTCTTGGAGGTCATGTTGTTGAGCAACAGTGAACCTACGAGTTATGGAGAAAGCAATGGTGGGCCTGGATGCCGACAAATGGCTGGAAGCCATGAAATCCGAGAGAGGATCCATGTATGAAAACAAAGTGTAAACTTTGGAAGAACTACTTGATGGTCATAGGACTATTGAGTAAAGATGGATCTTTAAAAGGAAGACAGACGACAATGGTGATAAGTCACTATTAAGAAAAGCTCGACTTGTCGCAAAGATGTTTTCGACAAGATCAAAAAGTTGACTATGATGAGACTTTCTCACTCGTAGCGATGCTAAAAGTCTGTTAGAATTATGTTAGTAGTTGTTGCATTATCTATGAAATATTGCACACAGGATGTCAAAACATTGTTTCCTCGACGGTTTCCTTGAGCAAACATTCTATGTGATACAACCAGGAGGTTTTGTCGATCCTAAAGATACTAGCAAGTATGCAAGCTCCAGCGATCCTTCAATGGACTGGTGCAAGCATCTCGGAGTTGGAATATACACTTTGATGAGATGATCAAAGATTTTGGGTTTGTACAAGGTTTATGAGAAACTTGTATTTCCAAAGAAGTGAGTGGGAGCACTATAGAATTTCTGATAAGTATATGTGGTTGACATATTGTTGATCAGAAGTAGTGTAGAATTTCTGTGAAGCATAAAAGGTTGTTTAAAAGGAGTTTTTCAAAGGAATACCTGGATTGAGCTACTTGAACGTTGAGCATCAAGATCTATGGAGATAGATCAAAACGCTTAATAGAAGTTTCAACAAGATGCATGCCTTGACAAGTTTTTGAAGGAATTCAAAATAGATCAGCAAATAAGGAGTTCTTGACTGTGTTGTAAGGTGTGAATTTGAGTAAGACTCAAAACCCGACCACGGCAGAATAAAGAGAATAGACGAAGGTCGTCTTCTATGCCTTAGCCGTAGAATCTAAAGTATGCCATGTTGAGTACCGCACCTGATGTGTGCCTTGCAGCAAGTCTGTTAAGAGGTACATAGAGTGATCCAGGATTGAATCACTGATCAACGGTCAAAGTTATCCTTAGTAACTAAATAGACTAAGGAATTTTTTTCTCGATTATGGAGGTGGTTAAAGAGTTCGTCGTAAAGGGTTACGTTGATGCAAGCTTTGACACTAATCCGAATAACTATGAGTAGTGAAACGGATTCGTATAGTAGAGTAGATATTTGGAGCATTTCCGAATAGCACGTAGTAGCAGCATCTATAAGATGACATAAAGATTTGTAAAGAACGCACGGATCTGAAAGTTTCAGAACCGTTGACTAAAACCTCTCTCACGATCAAGACGTGATCAGACCCCAGAACTATATGGGTGTTGGATTCGTTGAAATCACATGGTGATGTGAACTAGATTATTGACTCTAGTGCAAGTGGGAGACTGTTGGAAATATGCCCTAGAGGCAATACTAATTAGTTATTATTATATTTCTTTGTTCATGATAATCGTTTATTATGCATGCTATAATTGTATTGATTGGAAACACAATACTTGTGTGGATACATAGACAAAACACTGTCCCTAGTAAGCCTCTAGTTGACTAGCTCGTTGATCAAAGATGGTCAAGGTTTCCTGACCATAGGCAAGTGTTGTCACTTGATAACAGGATCACATCATTAGGAGAATCATGTGATGGACTAGACCCAAACTAATAGACGTAGCATGTTGATCGTGTCATTTTGTTGCTACTGTTTTCTGCGTGTCAAGTATTTGTTCCTATGACCATGAGATCATATAACTCACTGACATCGGAGGAATGCTTTGTGTGTATCAAATGTCGCAACGTAACTGGGTGACTATAAAGATGCTCTACAGGTATCTCCGAAGGTGTTCGTTAAGTTAGTATGGATCGAGACTGGGATTTGTCACTCCGTGTGACGGAGAGGTATCTCGGGGCCCACTCGGTAATACAACATCACACAGAAGCCTTGCAAGCAATGTGACTTAGTGTAAGTTGCGGGATCTTGTATTACGGAACGAGTAAAGAGACTTTCCGGTAAACGAGATTGAAATAGGTATGCGGATACTGACGATCGAATCTCGGGCAAGTAACATACAGAAGGACAAAGGGAATGACATACGGGATTATAGGAATCCTTGGCACTGAGGTTCAAACGATAAGATCTTCGTAGAATATGTGGGATCCAATATGGGCATCCAGGTCCCGCTATTGGATATTGACCGAGGAGTCACTCGGGTCATGTCTACATAGTTCTCGAACCCGCAGTGTCTGCACACTTAAGGTTCGATGTTGTTTTATGCGTATTTGAGTTATATGGTTGGTTACCGAATATTGTTCGGAGTCCCGGATGAGATCACGGACGTCACGAGGGTTTTCTGAATGGTCTGGAAACAAAGATTGATATATAAGATGACTTCATTTGGTTACCGGAAGGTTTTCGGGCATTACCGGTAATGTACCGGGAATGACGAATGGTTTCCGGATCTTCACCGGGAGGGGGGACCACCCACCAGGGAGGGCCCAAGGACCTTGGGGGTGGCGCACCAAGTAGGTGGGGTCAGCCCAAGGATGTCTTGCGCAAGAGAAAGAAAAACCAAAAGAAGAGAAAGAAGAAAAAAAAGGAAAGGTGGGAAAAGAGAGAAGGACTCCACCTTCCAATCCTAGTTGGACTAGGATTGGAGGAGGACTCCTCCTCCCTTGGTGGCGCAGCCCTTGGGGCTCCTTGAGCCTCAAGGCAAGCCTCCCCTCCCCTCCTCCTATATATATGGAGCTATTAGGGCTGATTTGAGACAACTTTTGCCACGGCAGCCCGACCACATACCTCCACGGTTTTACCTCTAGATCGCGTTTCTGCGGAGCTCGGGCGGAGCCCTGCTGAGATTAGATCACCACCAACCTCTGGAGCACCGTCACGCTGCCGGAGAACTCATCTACCTCTCCGTCTCTCTTGCTGGATCAGGAAGGCCAAGATCATCGTCGAGCTGTACGTGTGCAGAACGCGGAGGTGCCGTCCGTTCGGCACTAGATCGTGGGACGGATCGCGGGACGGTTCGTGGGACGGTTCGCGGGGCGGATCGAGGGACGTGAGGACGTTCCACTACATCAACCACGTTCACTAACGCTTCTGCTGTGTGATCTACAAGGGTACGTAGATCGGAAATCCCCTCTCGTAGATGGACATCACCATGATAGGTCTTCGTGCGCGTAGGAAAATTTTTGTTTCCGATGCGACGTTCCCCAACAGAAAGAGCTCAAGCTTGGGGATGCCCAAGGCATCCCAAGCAAAATTCAGGGACACCAAAAAGCCCAAGCTTGGGGATGCCCCGGGAAGGCATCCCCTCTTTCGTCTTCAATCCAACGGTAACATTACTTGGAGCTATATTTTTATTCACCACATGATATGTGTTTTGCTTGGAGCGTGTTGTATCGCAGGAGTCTTTTATTTTTGTTGTGTCACAATCATTCTTGCTTCATACCTTTTGAGTGAGACACGCACTCGTCGTGATTTTGCTAGAATGCTCATTGTGCTTCACTTATATCTTTTGAGCTAGACCATTTTGCTCTATGTGCTCCACTTAGATCTTTTAGAGTACGGCGGTGCGTGACTTGGTAGTTGGTTTGTGCTATGAAAGTAGTCCCAAAGGTGATAGGTACTCAAAGAGGATACAAAAACCTCCATCTTCATGTGCCTTGAGTAGAAAGAGAAGTTTTGATTCCTCTCAAATTAGTTTTGAGACGTGGATTTGGTAATATCAAGAGTTATGTTAGTAGGTGTCGTGAATCTAGAAATACTTGTGTTGAAGTTAGTGATTCTTGTAACATGCACGTATGGTGAACCGCTATGTTAGGAAGTCGGAGCATAATTGATCTATTGATTGTCATCCTTTGTGTTGAGGTCGGGATCGTGCGATGGTTAACACCTACCAACCCTTCCCTAGGAGTATGCGTTTACCACATGTTGGGGAACGTCGCATGGGAAACAAAAAATTTCCTACACACACGAAGACCTATCATGGTGATGTCCATCTACGAGAGGAGATTTGGATCTACGTACCCTTGTAGATTGCATAGCAGGAAGCGTTAAGAAACGCGGTTGATGTAGTGGAACGTCTTCACATCCCTCGAACCGCCCCACGAACCGCCCCACGTACCGTCCCGCGATCCGTCCCATGAACCGTCTCGCGATCCATTGCACGAACCGTCTTGCGATCCAACTCACGATTCGTTCCGATCTAGTGCCGAACAGACGACACCTCCGCGTTCAGCACACGTACAGCTCGATGACGATCTCCACCTTCTTGATCCAGCAAGAGGGGGCGGAGAGGTAGAAGAGTTATCCGGCGGCGTGATGACGCTCCGGTGGTGGTGACGATCTAATCCTGCAGGCCTCCGCCCGAGCTCTGCAGAAATACGATCTAGAGGAAAAACTGTGTGGTATAGGGTCGAGCAACACGTGGAAAAGTTGTGTCTCAAAAACCCTCAATACCTCTAGTATATATAGGAGGGAGAGAGGGGAGGAGGCAGCCTCAAACCCTCAAGGTTTGTCCGAAATTGGAGGTGGAGGAGTCCTACTCCAATCCTATTTTGAGTAGGATTCCACCTTCCCACTTGGAAACTCTTTCCACCTTGTGTTTTTTCCTTCTCAACCCTTATGGGCCTTAGTGGGAACTTATTCCAGCCCACTAGGGGCTGGTTTATCTCTTCCCATATCCCATGAGACCCCTTGGGGCATGACACCCATCCCGATGGTCCCCGGCACCCCTCCCGGCACTCCCGATACACTACCGATGAGCCTAAAACTTTTCCAGTGACCAAAATAGGACTTTCTATATATCAATATTTACCTCCGGACCATTCCGGAGCTCCTCGTTACGTCCTGCATCTCATCTGGGACTCCGAACAACTTTCGGTTACCAACACCTATAACTCAACTATTCCGAAACGTCACCGAACCTTAAGTGTGCAGACCCTGCGAGGTCGAGAACGATGTAGACATAACCCGAGACACTCCTCGGTCAATATCTAATAGCGGGAACTGGATGCCCATATTGGATCCTACATATTCTTCGAAGATCTTATCGGTTGAACCTCAGTGTCAAGGATTCATATAATCCCGTATGTCATTCCCTTTGTCCTTCGGTATGTTACTTGCCTGACATTTGATCGTCGGTATCTGCATACCTATTTCAATCTCGTTACGGGCAAGTCTCTTTACTCCTTCCGTAATACAAGATCCCGTGACATACACTTAGTAACATTGCTTGCAAGGCTTGTGTGTGATGTTGTATTACCGAGTGGGCCCCGAGATACCTCTCCGTCACACGGAGTGACAAATCCCATTCTTGATCCATACTAACTCAACAGACACCTTCGGAGATACCTGTAGAGCACCTTTATAGTCACCCAGTTACGTTGCGACGTTTCATGCACACAAGGTATTCCTCCGGTGCCAGTGAGTTATATGATCTCATGGTCATAGGAACAAATACTTGACACGCAGAAAACAATAGGAATAAAACGACACGATCAATATGCTACATTGATAGTTTGGGTCTTGTCCATCACATGATTCTCCTAATGATGTGATCCCGTTACCAAGTGACAACACTTGCCTATGGCTAGGAAACCTTGACCATCTTTGATCAACGAACTAGTCAACTAGAGGCTCACTAGGGACAGTGTGTTGTCTATGTATCCACACATGTATTTGAGTTTCCAATCAATACAGTTCTAGCATGGATAATAAATGATTATTATGAACAAGGAAATATAATAATAACTAATTTATTATTGCCTCTAGGGCATATTTCCAATAGTCTCCCACTTGCACTAGAGGCAATAATCTAGTTCACATCACCATGTGATTTTAACGAATCCAACACCCATCTAGTTCTCGGGTCTGATCACGTCTTGCTCGTGAGAGAAGTTTTAGTCAACGGTTCTGAATCTTTCAGATATGTGTGTGCTTTACAAATCTTTATGTCATCTTATAGATACTGCTACTACATGCTATTCAGAAATACTCCAAATATATACTCTACTATACGAATCCGTTTTACTACTCATAGTTATTCGGATTAGTGTCAAAGCTTGCATCAACGTAAGCCTTTACGACGAACTCTTCAACCACCTCCATAATCGAGAAAAATTCCTTAGTATATTTGTTACTAAGGATAACTTTGACCGCTGTTCAGTGAGTCAATCCTAGATCACTCTCTGTACCTCTTAACAGACTTGTTGCAAGGCACACATCAGGTGCGGTACACAGCATGCCATACTGTAGAGTCTACAGCTAAGGCATAGGGGCGACCTTCGTCCTTTCTCTTTCTTCTGTCGTGGTCGGGCTTTTGAGTCTTACTCATATTCACACCTTACGACACAGCCAAGAACTCCTTCTTTGCTGATCTATTTTGAACTCCTTCAAAAACTTGTCAAGGCATGCATTTCATTTGAAAGTTCTGTTTAGCAGTTTTTATCTATCTCCATAGATGTTGATGCTCAATGTTTAAGTAGCTCTATCGAGGTCTTCCTTTCAAAAACCCCTTTCAAACAACCTTTATGCATTACAAAAATTCTACATTACTTCCGATCAACAATATGTCAACCACATATACTTATCAGAAATTCCATAGTGCTCCCACTCACTTCTTTGGAAATACAAGTTTCTCCAAAAGCTTTGATCATCTCATCAAAGCGTATATTCCAACTCCGAGATGCTTGCACCTGTCCATAAAAGGATCGCTGGAGCTTGCAGACTTGTTAGTAACCTTAGGATCGACAAAACCGTCAAGGAAACAATGTTTTGACTTCCTATGTGCAATATTTCACAAATAATGCAGCAACTACTAACATAATTCCAACAGACTTTTAGCATCGCTACGAGTGAGAAAGTCACATCATAGTCAACTCTTTGATCTTGTCGAAAACATCTTTGCAACAAGTCGAGCTTTTGTTAATAGTGACTTACCACCATCATCGTCTGTCTTCCTTTTAAAGCTCCATCTTTACTTAATAGTCATACTACCATCAATTAGTTCTTCCAAAGTCTACACTTTGTTTTATACATGTATCCTCTCTCGGATTTCATGGCCTCCAACCATTTGTAGGAATCCGGGCCCACTATTGCTTCTCCATAACTCGTAGGTTCATTGTTGTTCAACAACATGACCTCCAAGACAGGGTTACCGTACCACTCTATAGTAGTACGTTACCTTTGTCGACCTACGAGGTTTGTAGTAACTTGATCCAAAGCTCTAATGATCACCATCATCCGCTTCTACTTCAATTGGTGTAGGCGCCATAGGAACATCTTCCTGCGCCCTGCTACACACTGGTTGAAGTGACGGTTCACTAACCACATCAAGTTCCACCACCCTCCCACTCAATTCTTTCGAGAGAAACCTTTCCTCATGAAAGGACCCGTTTCTAGATACAAACACTTTGCTTCCGGATCTGAGATAGGAGATGTATCCAATTGTTTTGGATATCCAATGAAGATGCATTTAGCCGCTTTGGGTTCGAGCTTATCAGACTGAAACTTTTTCACATAAGTGTCGCAGCCCCAAACTTTAAAGAAACGACAGGTCAGGTTTCTCCAAACCATAGTCTATAATATGTCATATCAATGGAAATACGTGGTGCCCTATTTAAAGTGAATGCGGTTGTCTCTAATGCATAACCCATAAACGATAGTGGCAATTTGATAAGAGACATCATAGTATGCAACATATCAAAATAGGGCGTGGCTATGACGTTCGGACACACCATCACACTATGGTGTTCTAGGTGGCATGTATTGCGAAACAATTTCCACATTGTCTTAATTGTGTACCAAAACTCGCAACTCAGATATTCATCTCTGTGATCATATCGTAGACAGATTATCCTCTTGTCATGCCGATCTTCACTCTGAAATTGCTTTGAACTTTTCAATATTTCAGACTTGTGATTCATCAAGTAAATACTCCTGTATCTACTCAAATCGTTAGTGAAGTAAGAACATAGCGATATCCACTGTGTGCCTTAGCACTCATTGGACTGCACACATAAAAAATGCATTACTCCCAACAAGTTACTCTCTTGTTTCATGTGGTATGTTTTGCATGTCTCAAGTGATTCAAAATCAAGTGAGTCCAAACGATCCATCTCTATGGAGTTTCTTCATGCATTTATACCAACAGGTATGGTTTGCATGTCTCAAACGTTTCAAAAATGAGTGAGTACAAAGATCCGTCAGCATGGAGCTTCTTGATGCATTTTATACCAACATGACTCAAGTGGCAGTGCCACAACTAAGTGGTACTATCATTATTACTTTGTATCTTTTGGCACCAATATTATGAACATGTGTAACACTACAATCGAGATTCAATAAACCATAGAGGGTAATTATTCAAGAAAATACAATAATTATTATTCTCTTTAAATGAATAATCGTATTGCAATAAACACGATCCAATCATGTTGATGCTCAACGCAAACACCAAATAACAATTATTTAGGTTTTACCACCAATCCCGATGATAGAGGGAGCGTGCGATGTTTGATCACATCAACCTTGGAAACACTTCCAACACGTATCGTGACCTTTACTTTAGCTAGTCTCCGTTTATACCATAGCTTTCATTTCGAGTTACTAATCACTTAGCAACCGAATCGGTATCCAATACCCTCGTGCTACTAGGAGTACTAGTAAATTACACATCAATATCATGTATATCAAATATACTTTTGTCGACTTTGCCAGCCTTATTATCTACCAAGTATCTAGGGTAGCTCCGCCTAAGTGACCGTTTCCCTCATAATAGAAGCACTTAGTCTCGGGTTTGGGTTCAATTTTGGGTTTCTTCATTAGAGCAGCAACTGGTTTGACGTTTCATAAAGTATCCCTTCTAGCCCTTGCCCTTCTTGAAACTAGTGGTTTTACTAACCATCAACAGTTGATGCTCCTTGTTGATTTCTACTTTCGCAGTGTCAAACATTGCGAATCACTTAAGGATCATCATATCTATCCTTGATTTGTTTATAGTTCATCACGAAGCTCTAGCAGCTTAGTGGCAGTGACTTTGGAGAACCATCACTATCTCATCTGGAAGATTAACTCCCACTTGATTCAGTCGATTGTTGTACTCAGACAATCTGAGAACTTGCTCAAGGATTTGAGATTTTATCCTTTACTTTGTAGGCAAAGAATCTTGTCGGAAGTCTTATATCTCTCAACAAGGGCACGAGCATGAAATCTCAATTTCATCTCTTTGAACATCTCTTATGTTCTGCGACGTTTTCAAAACGTCTTCGGCGCCTTGCTTCTAAGCCATTAAGTATTGCGCACTGAACTCTCGCGTAGTCATCAAAAATGTGTATGTCAGATGTTCGCAACATCCACAGATGACGCTCGAGGTGTAGCACACCGAGTGGTGCATTAAGGACATAAACCTTCTGCGTGGCAATGAGGACAATCCTCGGTTTTAGGACTAAGTCCGCAAAGTTGCTACTATGAACTTTCAACTAAATTTTCTCTAGGAACACATAAAAACAGTAGAGCTATAGCGCAAGCTACATTGTAATTCGCAAAGACCAGTAGACTATGTTCATGATAATTAGTTCAATTAAGTGTATTACTTAAGAACTCCCACTCAAAAAGTACATCTCTCTAGTCATTGGAGTGGTACATGATCCAAATCCACTATCTCAAGTCCGATCATCACGTGAGTCGAGAATAGTTTCAGTGGTAAGCATCACTATGTTAATCATATCAACTATATGATTCATGCTCGACCTTTCGGTATCATGTGTTCCGAGGCCATGTCTGCAGATGCTAGGCTCGTCAAGCTTAACCCGAGTGTTCCGCGTGTGCAACTGTTTTGCATCCGTTGTATGTGAACGTTGAGTCTATCAAACCCGATCATCATGTGGTGTCTCGAAACGACGAACTGTAGCAACGGTGCACAGTCGGGGAGAACACAATTTTATCGTGAAATTTTAGTGAGAGATCACCTCATAATGCTAGCGTCATTCTAAGCAAAATAAGGTGCATAAAAATATTAACGTCACATGCAATTCATAAGTGACATGATATGGCCATCATCATGTGCTTCTTGATCTCCATCACGAAAGCACCGGCACGATCTTCTTGTCACTGGCACCACACCATGATCTCCATCAACGTGTCGCCATCGGGGTTGTCGTGCTACTCATGCTATTACTACTAAAGCTACGTCCTAGCAATATAGTAAACACATCTGCAAGCACAAACCTTAGTTTAAACACAACCCTATGGCTCCTGCCGGTTGCCGTACCATCGACGTGCAAGTCGATATTAACTATTACAACATCATCATCTCATACATCCAATATATCACATCACGTCATTGGCCATATCATATCACAAGCATACCCTGCAAAAACAAGTTATGCATCCTCTAATTGTTGTTGCATGTTTTACGTGGTTGTAGTCAGTATCGAGTAGATCGCATCTTACTTACGCAAAAACCACAACGGAGATGTGCAAATTGCTATTTAACCTCTTCAAGGATCGCCTCGGTCAAAACCAATTCAGCTGAAGTTGAAGAAACCGACACCCGCCAGTCATCTTTATGCAACGAGGTTGCATGTCAATCGATGAAACCAGTCTTTCTAAAGCGTACGCATAATGTCGGTTCGGGCCACTTTAATCCAACAATACCGCTAAATCGAGAAAAGACTAAGGAGGGCAGCAAATCGAACATCACCGTCCACAAAACCCTTTTTGTTCTACTCGAGATAACATCTACGCATGAACCTAGCTCTGATTCCACTATTGGGGAACGTTGCATGGGAAACAAAAAATTTCCTACGCACACGAAGACCTATCATGTTGATGTCCATCTACGAGAGGAGATTTGGATCTACGTACCCTTGTAGATCGCACAGCAGGAAGCGTTAATAAACGCGGTTGATGTAGTGGAACGTCTTCACGTCTCTCGAACCGCCCCACGAACCACCCCACGAACTGTCCCACGATCCGTCCCACGATCCGTCCCACGAACCGTCTCGTGATCCGTTGCACGAACCGTCATGCGATCCATCTCACGATCCGTTCCGATCTAGTGCCGGATGGACGACACCTCCGCAATCAGCACACGTACAGCTCGATGACGATCTCCACCTTCTTGATCCATCAAGAGGGGGCAGAGAGGTGGAAGATTTCTCCGGCAGCATGACGGCGCTCCGGTGGTGGTGACAATCTAATCCTGCAGGGCTCCGCCCGAGCTCCGCAGGAATACGATCTAGAGGAAAAACTGCGTGGTATAGGGTCGAGCAATACGTGGCAAAGTTGTGTCTCAAAAACCCTCAATACCTCTAGTCTATATAGGAGGGAGGGAGGGGATGAGGAAGCCTCAAACCCTCAAGGTTTGGCCGAAATTGGAGGTGGAGGAGTCCTACTCCAATCCTACTTGGAGTTGGATTCCACCTTCCCACTTGGAGACTCTTTCCACCTTGTGTTTTTCCTTCTCAAACCTTATGGGCCTTGGTGGGAACTTATTCCAGCCCACTAGGGGCTGGTTTATCTATTCCCATAGCCCATTAGACCCCTTGGGGCGTGACACCCCTCCCGATGGTCCCCGACACCCCTCCCGATACTCCCGGTAACCAACCGATGAGCCCAAAACTTTTCCAGTGACCAAAACAGGACTTACTATATATCAATCTTTACCTTTGGACCATTCCGGAGCTCCTTGTTACATCCTGGATCTCATCTGGGCCTCCGAACAACTTTCGGTTACCAGCACCTATAACTCAACTATACCGAAACGTCACCGAACCTTAAGTGTGCAGACCCTGCGGGTTCGAGAATGATGTAGACATGACTCGAGACACTCCTCGGTCAATATCCAATAGTGGGACCTGGATGCCCATATTGGATCCTACATATTCTTTGAAGATCTTATCGGTTGAACCTCAGTGTCAAGGATTCATACAATCCCGTATGTCATTCCCTTTGTCCTTCGGTATGTTACTTGCCCGAGATTTGATCGTCGGTATCCGCATACCTATTTCAATCTCGTTACCTACAAGTCTCTTCACTCGTTCCGTAATACAAGATCCCGTGACTTACACTTAGTCACATTGCTTGCAAGGCCTGTGTGTGATGTTGTATTACCGAGTGGGCCCCGAGATACCTCTCCGTCAGACGGAGTGACAAATCCCAGTCTTGATCCATACTAACTCAACGGACACCTTCGGAGATACCTGTAGAGCACCTTTATAGTCACCCAGTTACGTTGTGATGTTTGATGCACACAAGGTATTCCTCCGGTGCCAGTGAGTTATATGATCTCATGGTCATAGGAACAAATACTTGACACGCAGAAAACAATAGCAATAAAACGACACGATCAATATGCTACATTCATAGTTTGGGTCTTGTCCATCACATGATTCTCCTAATGATGTGATCCCGTTATCAAGTGACAACACTTGCCTATGGCTAGGAAACCTTGACCATCTTTGATCAACGAACTAGTCAACTAGAGGCTCACTAGGGACAGTGTGTTGTCTATGTATCCACACATGTATTTGAGTTTCCAATCAATACAATTCTAGCATGGATAATAATCGATTATTATGAACAAGGAAATATAATAATAACTAATTTATTATAGCCTCTCGGGCATATTTCCAACAGCACATTGTTTCGATTACTAATAAAAACTTTTGCAACAAGTATGTGAGTTCTTCATGACTAATGTGAGTCCATGGTATAGATGCACTTTCACCTTCCACCATTGCTAGCCTCTCTAGTACCGAGCAATTTTCGCCGGTGCACAAACCCACCATATGCCTTCCACAAAACAGCCACCATACCTACCTACTATGGCATTTTCATAGCCATTCTGAGATATATTGCCATGCAACTCCCACCGTTCCGTCTCATGACTTGTGCCGCCACTCTCATATTGCCATTGCATGATTGTAAGATAGCTAGCGATATGTTTCAACGTCATACTCCAAGCTAGATCGTTGCACATCCGGGTACACTACCGGAGGCATTTCCCATAGAGTCATCATCGTTCTAAGCTTTGAGCTATGAGTAAATAAAAGTGTGATGATCATCATTATTAGAGCATTGTCCCATGTGAGGAAAAAAAGAGGCCAAAGAGCCCAAATAAAAAAAGGCCAAAGAGCCCAAATAAAAAAAGACAAAAAGAGAGAAGGGACAATGCTACTATCTTTTTCCACACTTGTGATTCATAATAGCACCATGTTCTTCATGATTGAGAGCATCTCGTTTCGTCACCACCATATGCTAGTGGGAATCTTTATTATATAACTTGGCTTGTATATTCCAATGATGGGCTTCCTCAAAATTGCTCTAGGTCTTCGTGAGCAAGCAAGTTGGATGCACACCCACTAGTTCTCCTTTTGATCTTTCACATAGTTATAGCTCTCTTGCATCCTTTGTATGGAAATCCCTACTCATTCACATCCTTTGTATGGATATCTATTAATGGGCATCTCCATAACTCTTTGATACGCCGAGTCAATGTGACCATCTCCTCCTTTTTTGTCTCACAACCACCACCACACTCTATTCCACCTATAGTGCTATATCCATGGCTCACGCTCATGTATTGCGTGATAGTTGAAAAAAAGGTTTGAGAAAGTAAGAGTGGGAAAACAATTACTTGGCCAATACCGGGGTTGTGCATGATTTACATTAGTTGTGTGGGGATGATGGAGCATAGCCAGACTATATGATTTCGTACGGATAACTTTCTTTGGCCTTGTTATTTCGAAAGTTCATGATTACCTTGCTAGTTTGCTTGAGGTATTATTGTTTTCATGTCAATAGAAAACTATTGTTTTGAATCTTATGGATCTAAACATTCATGTCACATGAAAGAAGTTACAAAGGACAACTATGCTAGGTAGCATTCCACATCAAAAATTCAGTCTTTCTAACTTCCCTGCTCGAGGACGAGCAGGAGTTAAGCTTGGGGGTGCTTGATACGCCTCCAACGTATCTATAATTTTTTATGGTTTCATGCTATTATCTTGTCAAACTTTGGATGTTTTTTATGCTTTTGATATCTTTTTTGGGACTAACTTATTAACTCAGTGCCAAGTGCCAGTTCTTGTTTTTCCGTGTTTTTGACCCTTTTCAGAGGAGGATTTTAAATGGAGTCCAAACGGAATAAAACTTTTGAAAAGATTTTTTCCGAAACAAAAGACGATTGGGAGACTTGATAACCAAGGTAGAGGGTCACCAGGGACCCCACAAGCCCACATGTTGCGGCCAGGGGGGCCCGCGCCTCCGAGGCTTGTGGGCTCCCTGGGCCTCCTCTGCCCTAGGTCTTTTGCCTATATATTCCCTAAAATCCCCGAAAAAATCAAGAGATCCACGAAAATACTTTTCCGCCGCCGCAAGCTTCTTTCTCCGCACGATCCCATCTAAGCATGCTCTGGTGCCCTGTCGGAGGGGGGATTCGAATACGGAGCGCTTCTTCATCAACACCATGACCTCTCCGATGATGCATGAGTAGTTCACCATAGACCTACGGGTCCATAGCTAGTAGCTAGATGACTTCTTCTCTCTCTTGGATCTTCAATACAAAGTTCTCCATGATCTTCATGGAGATCTATCCGATGTAATCCTCTTTTGCGGTGTGTTTGTCGAGAACCAATGAATTGTGGATTTATGATCAGATTATCTATGAATCTTATTTTAGTTTCTTCTGATCTCTTATATGCATGATTTCATATCCTTGTAATTCTCTTCGAGTTGTGGGTTTTGTTTGGCCAACTTGATCTATGATTGTTGCAATGGGAGAAGTGCTTGGTTTTGGGTTCATACCGTGCGGTGACCTCACCCAGTGACAGAAGGGGTTGCGAGGCACGCATCATGTTCTTGCCATCAAGGGTAAAAAGATGGGGTTTTCAACATTGGTTTGAGTTTATCCCTCTACATGATGTCATCTTGCTTAAGGCGTTACTCTGTTCGTCATGAACTCAATACACTAGATGCATGCTGGATAGCGGTCGATGTGTTTAGTAATAGTAGTAGACGCAGAAAGTATCGGTCTACTTTTCTCGGACGTGATGCCTATATGTATGATCATTGCCTTAGATATCATCATGACTTTGCGCGGTTCTATCAATTGCTCGATAGTAATTTGTTCACCCACCGTAATATTTGCTATTTTGAGAGAAGCCTCTAGTGAACACTATGGCCCCCGGGTATACTTCACACCATATTTTCAGCCTTACACTTTTACTTCATTGCACTTCCTGCCTTCAGTTCTCACTTTGCAATCTATCTTGAAGGATTGACAACCCCTTTATAGCGTTGGGTGCAAGCTCTTTTCTGTTTGTGTAGGTACTCTAGACTTGACGCGATTCTCCTACTGGATTGATACCTTGGTTCTCAAACTGGGGGAATAATTACTGCTGATGTGTTGCATCGCCCTTTCCTCTTCAAGGGAAAAACCAATGCAAGCTCAAGAGACGACAAAAGATTTCTGTCGTCGTAGCAGTGCCCAATGATGATCTTCACCGGGTCATTGTTGATGCATAGAGAGAATGCAAAAGTGAAAGGGAGAAGTTGAAGTTCGATCGCATGTTAGAGGATCACAAAAAAGAGTTGTACCCAACTTGCGAAGCTGACAACACAAATCTCGGTACCACACTGGAATTACTGCAATGGAAGGCACACAATGGTGTATCTAATAAGGGATTTAGTTCGCTGCTGAAAATAATGAAGAAGAAGCTTCCAAAGGATAACGAATTGCCCGGCAGTACGTACGAAGCAAAGAAGGTTATATGCGCTCTAGGATTGGAGGTGCATTACATACATGAATGCCCTAATGACTGCATCCTCTACCGCGGTGGTACGAGGATTTGAACACATGCCCGGTATGCGGTGCATTGCGGTATAAGATCAGAAGACATGACCCTGGTGATGTTGAGGGCCAACGCACTGGGAAGAGGGTTCCTGCCAAGGTGATGTGGTATGCTCCTATAATACCATGGTTGAAACGTCTGTGTAGAAACAAAAAGCATATTGAGTTGATGCAATGGCACATAAAATATTGTAAGAAAGACAGGAAGTTGAGAGCACCCGCTGACGGGTCGCAGTGGAGAAAGATCGAGAGAAAGTGGAGCGACTTTACAGGTGACCCAAGGACCATATGGTTTGATTTAAGTGCAGATGGCGTTAATCCTTTTGGGGAGCAGAGCAGAAAGCATAGCACATGTCATGTGACACTATGTATGTATAACCTTCCTCCTTGGTTGTGCATGAAGTGGAAGTTCATTATGATGACGGTGCTCATCCAAGGCCCTACGCAACCCGGCAATGACATTGATGTGTACCTAAGTCCATTAGTTGATGAACTTTTACAGTTATGGAATGGAAGAGGTGTACGTGTGTGGGATGAGAACGAACATGAGGAATTTGACCTACATGCATTTCTGTTTGTAACCATCAACGATTGGCCTGCTCTCAGTAACCTTTTAGGACAGACAAACAAGGGATACCATGCATGCACACACTCTTTAGATGACACCGACAGTATATATTTGGACAAATGCAGGAAGAATGTGTACCTCGGGCATCATCAATTTCTTCCGACCAACCATCAATGTCGAAAGAAAGGAAAGCATTTCAAAGGTGAGACAGATTACCGGAAGAAGCCTGCCATCCGTATTGGAGATCACATACTTGATATGGTCAATGATTTACAAGTAATCTTTGGAAAGGGTCATGGAGGACTATCTGTTCCGACTGACGATGTGGGACGCGCACCCGTGTGGAAGAAGAAATCTATATTTTGGGACCTACCCTATTGGAAAGACCTAGAGGTCCGCTCTGCAATCGACGTGATGCACGTGACGAAGAATCTTTGCGTGAACCTCCTAGGCTTCTTGGGAGTGTATGGGAAGATAAAAGATTCGCCTAAGGCACGGGAGGAACATCAACGTGTGCATAAATAAGACGGCATGCATCCAAAGCAGTATGAAGGTCCTGCCGGCTACGCTCTTACCAAAGAAGAGAAGGAAACCTTCTTTGAATGCCTACCAAGTATGAAGGTCCCGTCTGCTTCTCGTCGAATATAAAGGGAATAATAAATATGGCATAGAAAAAGTTCCAGAACCTAAAGTCTTATGACTGCCACGTGATTATGACGCAACTGCTCCCGGTTGCATTGAGGGGCTTCTACTGGAAAACGTTCGATTAGCCATTGTGAAGCTATGTGCATTTCTCAATGCAATCTCTCAGAAGGTGATCGATCCAGAAATCCTGCCAAGGTTAAGGAGTGATTTGGTGCAATGTCTTGTTAGTTTCGACCTGGTGTTCCCACCATCCCACTTCAATATCATGACGCACGCTCTAATTCATTTAGTCGACGAGATTGTCGTTCTGGGCCTTGTGTTTCTACACAATATGTTCCCCTTTGATAGGTTCATGGGAGTCTTAAAGAAATATGTTCGTAACCGCGCTAGGCCCGAAGGAAGCATCTCCATGGGCCATTAAACAGAGGATGTCATTGGGTTTTGTGTTGACTTCATTCCTGGCCTTAATAAGATTGGTCTCCCTCAATCGGGGCGTGAGGGGAGATTTATTGGAAAAGGCACACTAGGAGCGGACTCAATAATATGTATGGACCACTAGTAGAAAACGGGGCTTCGGTCCACTTGAAGAAATCCCATTAGTCCCGGTTCACCCATGAACCGGGACCTATGGTGTCATTGGTTCCGGTTCGTGAGGCCAGGGCGCCAGGCGGGCATCGTGGGCCATTTGTCCCGGTTCGTGTCAACCCTTTGGCCCCGGTTCCAGACCGGAACCGGGACCAATAGGCAGGTATCGTTCGTATCCCCCTTTAGTCCCGGTTGGTGGGTCAAACCGGGACCATGTGGACCGTTCGTGTTCCCCTTTAGACCCGGTGAGTAGAGCAAACTGGACGAAGTGGAGGTGGCAACCGTTCGTATCACCCTTTAGTCCTGGTTTGTGGCTCAACCCGGGACTAAAGGCCCAAACGGTTTCATCCCGCTTTGCAAAAGCACAACCTAAGCGGAGTCTGGTGCCATTTCTCTATTCTTCTCCTCTCTCACTTTGTCCTTCTCCTCTCTCGCTCTGTTCTTCCCCTATCTTCTTCCCTTCTCTTCTTCCACCATGCCAACTCGCTTCGGAGAGGTACTCTCACATGGAAAGACTTACCTGTACACGAACGAGAGCAGGGAGGTGCCACATTTTCTTAGACAGTTGAAGGAACGGTGGCTTGACGCCGCGGTGGATCATGAGAAGTTCTTGGGGCTTGATCTGGAGTACACGACCGATCAACGAGGTGTTGCCGTTATCCAACTATGTTTCAAACACCGTGTCTTGATCTTCCAATGGGCGAGGTATGTTTTGAGGGTTTCTTTCATCCAAGGTTATGAAAATTGCATATATATAGTGATTTCTTCAGGTTCTATTGGATAGCAATATGCAGTTTCTATATATGTTCCATTGGGTATTTAATTGAGGGTTTCTTGATCAATTCATAGGATATGAAAATTGCATAGGATCTATAGCTATATGTTACATTTTGGAATCCTATAAAGATAAATTTTCAATAGTTGTAGTGAAACAATTTTATGCGGTGTTCTTTGATCCAAGGTTATGAAAATTGCATATAGCTAGTGATCTCTCTAGGTTCCATTGGATAGCAATATCATATGTCATAGTTATGAAAATTGCATATAGCTAGTGGTCTCTCTAGATTCCATTGGATAGCTATAGTGATCTCTCTAGGTTCCATTGGATTGCAATATGCATTATGTCTAGCTTGTTGCATATTTGCAAAAATGTGGGAGAATATATATATATGTCATAGTTAATTTACGGTTTCTTGACCAATTCATGGGATATGAAAATTTCATAGGATAGCAATATGTTCATTTGAATCCTAAAGATAAATTTCTCTTTAGTTGTAGTGAAACATTTTTCCTTGTTGCATCAGTATGTAAGATTTGTTCCATTTTATAGCATTGTACAGAACTCATGGACTTCCTTCGCAGCGGCATCACTTTTTCTACCATTGACATAACGACCGACAAGCTAAAGATGCGGCACAGCTTCGGTATTGAGATACCATCTCCTTGCCTCATTGATATCCAATAGGTATTCACGCTTCGACATGCTAGGACTTTGATGGACCATATGGCAGTTGCCTTGATCGACAAGGAGTATGGTGATATGAAGACCAATTTCCCAAAGTCTCAGCACAAACTTAGGGAGAGGACCCCACTTCACCATATCAACATTGAGTATGCAGCAAAAGATGCATACATTTCATACGAGTTGTACCGCAAGATTCGAGTCGTCAACTATGGCCAGCGTCACCTCACACAAGGTGGACATTGTGATTCAGACAAGTAGTGTTCACAACGGCGAACACTTGTATATATATTTATGCTAGCTATTATTATGTACTGTTTGCACTAGTATCATGTACTGCTTGGACCAATTTATATATGTCTACTTTATGTTTATGCCATTATAGTTTCCAAATTTGAATGGTTTAGCCCTTTCTAACTTCATTTGCTACTTTTGAATGGTTTAGCCCTTTCTAACTTCATGGTATCATGCATTCGACCACATATATATACGAAAAGTCTTCAGTTCGAATAAGTTCAAAAAAATGAAATCCCTTTTGTACCAGATCTGTTTTTGATTAAAACAGTCATTTAAAATAACCTAAAACCTACCAAATTGTATATAATGATAAAAACACAGTAATATTAAATAGCAGGACAAAGAATCACTCAAAAATCTATTTTTAGTAAATTTATTCACAAAATTAAATAAATAAAGTGAAAAACGAAACCCTGATACTTCGAAAGAAATTGTCCGATTTGTACACGAAGTGCATCCAGTTTTTGCCGCAACCCTCTCAACTCTTTAGCACATGCTATGTGGATGAAATGATGATACCATGCGAACTTTCAACCTATTCAGAGTTCATTTGTAGTGCTTTTCAATTTTTGGGCCATTTATCTCAAAAAAATCAGTAAATGCATGAAAAATACCAAATGAACTCAGAAAGTGTTGAAACTTGATGATGTGGCCTTGAATGGTGCATTTTGAACACACAAAAAGTCTTGAGTTCAAATAAGTTAAAAAAATGAAATCCCTTTGGTAAGAGATGGGTTTTCTTAAGAAACCCTGATAATTGGAAAGAGAGTGTCCAATTTGTACACGAAGTGCATCCAGTTTTTGTCGCAACCCTGTCAACTTTTTAGCACATGCTATGTGGGTGAAATGATGATACCATGCCAACTTTCAACCTATTCAGAGTTCATTTGTAGTGCTTTTCAAAATCTAGGCCATTTAGCTCAAAAAATCAGTAAATGCATGAAAAATACTAAATGAACTCAGAAAGTGTTGAAAATTGATGATGTGACCTTGAATGGTGCATTTTGAACACACACAAAGTCTTGAGTTGAAATAAGTTCAAAAAATAAAATCCCTTCTGTAACAAATGAGTTTTCATAAGAAATCCTCATACTTCGAAAGAGATTGTCCGATTTGTACACGAAGTGCACGAGTTTTTTCCGCAACCCTATCAAATTTTTAGCACATGCTATGTGGGTGAAATAATGATACCATGCCAAATTTCAACATATTCAGAGTTCATTTGTAGTGCTTTTCAATATCTAGGCCATTTTGCTCAAAGAATGAGTAAATGCATGAAAAATACCAAATGAACTCGGAAAGTGTTGAAAACTTATGATGTGGCCTTGATGGTGCATTTTGAACACACAAAAAGTCTTGAGTTCAAATAAGTTCAAAAAATGAAATCCCTTTTGTAACATATGAGTTTTCGTAAGAAACTTTGATACTTCGAAAGAGATTGTCCAATTTATACACGAAGTGCATCTAGTTTTTGCCGAAACCCTCTCAACTTTTTAGCACATGATATGTGGGTGAAATGATGATACCATGCCAACTTTCAACCTATTGAGAGTTCATTTGTATTGCTTTTAAATTTCTGGGCAATTTAGCTCAAAAAAATTAGTGAATGCATGAAAAATACCAAATGAACTCGGGAAGTGTTGAAAATTGATGATGTCACCTTGAATGGTGCATTTTCAACACACAAAAAGTATTGATTTCAAATAAGTTCAAAAAATGAAATCCCTTTTGTAATATATCTGTTTTTGATTAAAACAGTCATTTAAAATAACCTAAAACCTACCATACTGAATATAATGATAAAAACACAGTAATATTAAATAGCAGGAAAAAGAATCACTCAAAAATCTATTTTTAATAAAGTTAGTCACAAAATGAAATAAATAAAGTAAAAACGAAACAAAAAACTAGATTTAAAAAAATGCCACCTACTAGGCCACCACGGCCTGAATACGACTAGAAACCCAACGAGAGAGTTGGGCCAGGATTCAGGCCCGCAGAAGGCCCATTAGGCCCATAGGGAGGGACAATTTAGGCCCGGAAGCTTGTAGTTGAGAGGAGCTCGAGAGGGTATGCGCACGAGCGCTTATAAATCACTCCCGGGATCTCTCGGCTAGTGATGTGGGACTAAACATCCAACCGCACCGCGGCTGTGACAGACACACGCCTTTAGTCCCGGTTTGTGCCACCAGCCGATACAAAAGACTCCCTTTCGTGTTGGTTATTGGCACCAACCGGGACTAAACATCCAACCGCACCGCGGCTGTGGCAGGCACAGGCCGTTAGTCCCGGTTTGTGCCACCAGCCGACAGGAAAGACGCCCTTTCGTCCCGGTTATAGGCACCAGCCGGGACTAAAGGTCTCTTCTTCCCGCCCTTTGGGCTGCTGCAAATTGGTCTTTAGTCCCGGTTTGGGGAACCAACCGGGACGAAAGGGATGCATTGGTACCGGTTTGTGGCTCGAACCGGGACCACTGGTTTTTGCATATAGGCGGGAATTGTCGAAATTTCCCCCAAAACTCTCCCATTTCTCGCCGCCGCCCCCCGAGCCAGTCCTTGTCGTCGCCGCCCCCGATCCAGTCCTCCCCATCATCGCCGCCGTCCCCGAGCCCGTCACTGCCGTCACCGAGCACGTCGTCGTCGCTGCCGCCCCCGATCCATTTCTCCTTGTCGTCGCTGCACCCCTGATACAGTACTCCTCGCTGTCGCCGCCCCCGAGCCTGTCGCCATTATCCCGAGCCCGTCACAGTCACCGCCCCTAGCCCGCTGGCCCCGGTGAGCTCCTCCTCTGCGTGCTCTGCTTGTCGCCACCATCGCCCCTGCATATTGTTATTCATACAATTTTTTTGTAGAAATTTATGTTCATATAACGTACATGTAGATATAACACCTTAGCAGTATATATTAATTCGAGTAGATAAACATTTTGTTCATACAATTTCTGTGTTCATACATTTTTTGTTCATAGAAATTTGTTCATATAACGTACGTGTAGATATAATGCCTTAGCAATATATATTAGTTCCAGTAGATTGTTCATACAATTTTTGTTCAAAGAAATCATGTAGATAAAAGGTAGATTAGTGAGATAGATAAGGGCATGCAGGATAATGCCGCAAAGAAGCATGATCACCATCACACGGGGTCAGGTGGCTACCTCAAAGCCTGGCCGTTGAGGGACAAACAAGAATAATGCCGCAAAGAAGCAGGATCACCATCACACGGGTCAGGTGGCTACCTCAAAGCCCGGTCGTTGTGGGACAAAGCTGAGAAGGACCTGATTGCTAAAGGGGTCCAACCACAGACATTGAACTGGCCAGGCCGTTCAAGGACTTGGTTCTTCGGGGTTGGGGGAACTTTGGACCCTGAGACGGGGAAGTGCCATTGGACGGACGAGCAATTTGCAATACCCATGATCAAGCTTCAGAAGTGTATCGATGCAGCGCTGGAAGGGACGTTCATTCCAAACAGAGAGAAGGACGAGCTGACTAAGGCCCTAGGGAATGCTGAGCACCCTAGACGAACACAAGGCACACCAGGCTCCGTTCTGTGGAAGTTTGGGTTTCCTAATGCAAGAGGTTATAGAAGCCGGGAGAGAAAGAGGAAAGCGGAGCTGAGTGACATGCAACAGATCAAGGCAAGACCGCAAAAGCTTGAGGAACTTGAGAGCCAGCGAGCTGCCGGCCAACCATCTCAGCGGCAAGAAGCTACCCTAGAAGGTACCCCACCATCTCAGCAAAGAAGCAGCATGGCTTCCACGGAGCCCATTCAGCATGACTTGACGGCTCCTACCTACACCGTGGATACTATCACAGAGGCTCAACGTTGCGAGCTTATGATGAAATGTCGGAACCTCACTTTCAAGGCGGTTGTCGGCTCTGTTGAACCTCCTCAACCCAACGGAACTTTTCACTGCCTTCCGATTCCACATGGCTATGTTGTTGTGATGGTGGATCAAGTAATGAAGGAATTTGAGCAGCTCGAGCTTGACCACCCTACAGGTGAAGGGAACATTCATTTGGTTCGTGCTCTGGGGAGTACATGTCTATGGCAGAAGGAGTTCATCAAGCTTCCAAACTGGACGCCTCCGCCTCCTCCTCCGACGACGACGAGTCTGGGCACTCCGCCTCCTCCCCCTCCTCCTCCTTCGCCTACTCCGGCGAGTGATCAGGGCACTCCGCCTCCTTCTCCAGCTCTCCGATGCGTGAGGGCACTTCACCTCCTCCTTCGCCTACTCTGGCGTATTAGAGCAGTCCGCCTCCTCCTTCGCTTCGTTGGCAACGTCGGAAGACAAACGTCGCCGCTCCAGCTCCTCCGGCACATCAGAGCAGTCGGCCTTCTTCTCTCAAGCGGAAGAGATACACCTCCTTCTCTCCGGCGGCTAGCAGTACAAGCAGAGGCGGGAAATACGGTCCATCTCTCAAGCCTTTGGAAAGTTACTGTCATGCCCAAGATTCGACTCTATCCTCAATTTGGCACGAGGGCCTCGTGAGGGATAGAAGCGCATCTCGTCGTATCGCAAGAATAGATATCGTTACAAGTACATATACTGAAAAGAAGAGACATATATATAGAATTGGATTACACTCGCCACAACCTACATCAGAGTCACAGCAGTACAATATATAAATATCATGAAGAAGAGAAGGGTCCGACTAAGGACGCAAACAAACGAGAAAAAGAAGAACGACATCCATCCTTGCTATCCCAGGCTGCCGGCCTGGAACCCGTCCTAGATCAACGAAGAAGAAGAAGAAGAAGCAACTCCAAATGTACAATCAACGCGCTCGGGTCAAGTAATCTTTACGTGTACCTGCAACTGGTGTTGTAGTAATTGTTGGGTAACGTAGCATAAATTCAAAATTTTCCTACGCATATTCAGATCTTCCTATGGAGAGACCAGCAAAGAGAGAGGGGTAAGAGCATCTTCGTACCTTTGAAGATTGCTAAGCGGAAGCGTTGCTAAAACGCGGTTGATGGAGTCGTACTCGCAGCGATTCCGATCTAGTACCGAACAACGGCACCTCCGCGTTCAACACACGTGCAGCCCGGTGACGTCTCCCGCACCTTGATCCAGCAAGGAGGAGGGAGAGGTTGGGGAAGAAAACCAGCAACACGACGGCGTGGTGTTGGTGGAGAGACGAGGTCTCCCGGCAGGGCTTCGCCAAGCGCCGGCAGAGAGGAGGAGGAAGATGTGCAGGGCTGCGCCGAGGGAGAGGGAAAACCATGTCCTCCAAAGGCCAAAAGTGGACACTATATATAGGGGAAGGGGAGAGGGGGTGCCACCCCTAGGGTTCCCACCCTAGGGGGTGCGGCAGCCCTCCCACATGGGGGGTGTGGCGGCCAGATGGGGAGGAGGGGGTGGCGCACCCCTCTGGTGGGCCTAAGGCCCACCTAAGTTAGGGTTCCCCCCTCTCCCCCCTTTCCTGGTGCACATGGGCTGGTTGGGGGCGCACCAGCCCACTTAGGGGCTGGTTCCCTTCCCCACTTAGCCCATCTAGCCTCCCGGGGTCGTCACCCCCCTTCGGTGGTCCCGGTACATTACCGGTGATGCCCGAAACACTTCCGGTGCCCGAAACCATCCGTCCTATATATCAATCTTTACCTCCGGACCATTCTGGAGCTCCTCGTGACGTCCGGGATCTCATCCGGGACTCTGAACAACTTTCGGTAACCTCGTATAACAATTCCCTATAACCCTAGCGTCATCGAACCTTAAGTGTGTAGACCCTACGGGTTCGGGAGACAGGCAGACATGACCGAGACACCTCTCTGGCCAATAACCATCAGCGGGGTCTCGATACCCATGGTGGCTCCCACTAGCTCCACGATGATCTCATCGGATGAACCACGATGTCATGGATTCAATCAATCCCGTATACGATTCCCTTTGTCTGTCGGTATAGAACTTGCCCGAGATTCGATCGTCGGTATACCTATACCTTGTTCAATCTCGTTACCGGTAAGTCTCTTTACTCGTTCCGTAGCACGTCATCATGTGACTAACTCCTTAGTCACATTGAGCTCATGATGATGTTCTACCGAGTGGGCCCAGAGATACCTCTCCGTCACACGGAGTGACAAATCCCGATCTCGATTCGTGCCAACCCAACACACACTTTCGGAGGTACCCGTAGTGCACCTTTATAGTCACCCAGTTACGTTGTGACGTTTGATACACCCAAAGCACTCCTACGGTATCCGGGAGTTGCACAATCTCACGGTCGAAGGAAAAGATACTTGACATTAGAAAAGCATTAGCATACGAACAATACGATCTAGTGCTAGGCTTAGGATTGGGTCTTGTCCACCACATCATTCTCCCAATGATGTGATCCCGTTATCAATGACATCCAATGTCCATGATCAGGAAACCATGATCATCTATTGACTAACGAGCTAGCCAACTAGAGGCTTGCTAGGGACACATTGTGATCTATTCATTCACACATGTATTACTGTTTCCTGTTAATACAATTATAGCATGAACGATAGACGATTATCATGAACAAGGAAATATGATAATAACCACTTTATTATTGCCTCTAGGGCATATTTCCAACAGTCTCCCACTTGCACTAGAGTCAATAATCTAGTTACATTGTGATGTATCGAACACCCATAGCATCATGGTGTTGATCATGTTTTGCTCGTGGAAGAGGTTTAGTCAACGGGTCTGCAATATTCAGATCCGTGTGTACTTTACAAATATCTATCACTCCACTCTGGACATGGTCCTGGATGGAGTTGTAGCGGCGCTTGATGTGCTTCGTCTTTCGGTGAAACCTGGGCTCTTTGGCTATGGCAATGGCTCCAGTGTTATCACAGAAGAGTGTCATAGGACCCGACGCGCTTGGAACCACTCCAAGGTCGGTGATGAGCTCCTTCATCCAAATTCCTTCATGAGCCACTTCTGAAGCAGCTATGTACTCCGCTTCACATGTAGATGCTGCCACGACTTCTTGCTTGCTGCTGCACCAGCTCACTGCCCCACCATTCAACACATATACGTATCCGGTTTGTGACTTAGAGTCATCCGGATCTGTGTCGAAGCTAGCGTCGACGTAACCCTTTACGACGAGCTCTTCATCACCTCCATAAACGAGAAACATTTCCTTAGTCCTTTTCAGGTACTTAAGGATATTCTTGACCGATGTCCAGTGTTCCGCACCGGGATTACTTTGGTACCTCCCTACCAAGCTTATCGCAAGGTTTATATCAGGTCTGGTACACAGCA
This sequence comes from Hordeum vulgare subsp. vulgare, assembly GCF_904849725.1. Classification (NCBI taxonomy): domain Eukaryota; kingdom Viridiplantae; phylum Streptophyta; class Magnoliopsida; order Poales; family Poaceae; genus Hordeum; species Hordeum vulgare. Next base: position 73,754,520 of record NC_058520.1, on the reverse strand, counting down.
TGGCATACATTAGAGAGCCCACGGCTGAAGCGTAGGGGACAGAACTCATCTTCTCTCTATCTGCTGCCGTGGTCGGCGACTGAGTCTTACTCAATCTCATACCCTGCAAAACTGGCAAGAACCCTTTCTTTGAGTTTTCCATATTGAACTTCTTCAATATCTTGTCAAGGTATGTACTTTGCGAAAGACCTATGAGGCGTCTCGATCTATCTCTATAGATCTTGATGCCTAATATGTATGCAGCTTCTCCAAGGTCCTTCATTGAAAAACTCTTGTTCAAATAGGCCTTTATGCTCTCCAACATCTCTATATCATTCCCCATCAATAATATGTCATCCACATATAGTACGAGGAAAGCTACAGAGCTCCCACTCACTTTCCTGTACAGACAGGCTTCTCCGTAAACCTGTATGAACCCAAACGCTTTAATCACCTCATTAAAGCGAATGTTCCAACTCCGAGATGCTTACACCAGCCCATAGATGGAGCGCTGGAGCTTGCACACTTTGTTAGCACCCTTTGGGTCGACAAAACCTTCTGGTTGCATCATATACAACTCTTCCTTAAGGTTCCCGTTAAGGAACGCTGTTTTGACGTCCATTTGCCAAATTTCATAATCATAAAAGGCGGCAATTGCTAACATGATTCGGACTGATTTCAGCTTCGCTACGGGAGAGAAAGTCTCTTCGTAGTCAACTCCTTGAATTTGTCGAAAACCCTTTGCGACAAGTCGAGCTTTGTAAACGGTTACATTACCGTTTGCATCAGTCTTCTTCTTGAAGATCCATTTATTTTCTATGGCTCGCCGGTCATCGGGCAAGTCCACCAAAGTCCATACTTTGTTCTCATACATGGATCCTATCTCGGATTTCATGGCCTCAAGCCATTTGTTGGAATCCGGGCCCGCCATCGCTTCTTCGTAGTTCGAAGGTTCACCGTTGTCTAACAACATGATTTCCATCACAGGGTTGCCGTACCACTCTGGTGCGGAGCGTACCCTTGTGGACCTTCGCGGTTCAGTAGTTACTTGATCCGAAGCTTCATGATCATCATCATTAACTTCCTCTTCAGTCGGTGTAGGCACCACAGGAACAACTTCTTGCGTTGCACTACTTTCCTGTTCGAGAGGGGGTGTAATTACCTCATCAAGTTCTACCTTCCTCCCACTTACTTCTTTCGAGAGAAACTCTTTCTCTAGAAAGGATCCGTTCTTGGCAACAAAGGTTTTACCTTCGGATCTAAGATAGAAGGTATACCCAATAGTTTCCTTAGGGTATCCTATCAATACGCATTTCTCCGCTTTGGGTTCGAGCTTTTCTGGTTGAAGTTTCTTCACATAAGCATCGCAGCCCCAAACTTTAAGAAACGACAACTTAGGTTTCTTGCCAAACCACAGTTCATACGGTGTCGTCTCAACGGATTTAGACGATGCCCTATTTAAAGTGAATGCTGCAGTTTCCAATGCGTATCCCCAAAATGATAGCGGTAAGTCGGTGAGAGACATCATAGATCGTACCATATCTAATAAGGTGCGATTACGACGTTCAGACACTCCGTTGCGCTGCGGTGTGCCAGGCGGCGTTAGTTGCGAAACTATTCCACAGTTCCTTAGGTGTGTGCCAAACTCGTGACTCAAATATTCTCCTCCACGATCAGATCGTAGACATTTAATTTTTCTGTCACGTTGATTCTCAACCTCACTCTGAAATTCCTTGAACTTTTCAAACGTCTCAGATTTGTGCTTCATCAAGTAGATATACCCATACCTACTCAAATCATCGGTGAGAGTGAGAACATAACGATAACCACCGCGAGCTTCAACGTTCATTGGACCACACACATCAGTATGTATTATTTCCAATAAGTCGGTTGCTCTCTCCATTATTCCTGAGAATGGAGTCTTAGTCATCTTGCCCATGAGGCACGGTTCGCATGTGTCTAATGATTCAAAGTCAAGAGACTCTAATAGCCCATCAGTATGGAGCTTCTTCATGCGCTTAACGCCGATATGACCAAGGCGGCAGTGCCACAAGTATGTGGGACTATCATTATCAACTTTGCATCTTTTGGTACTCACACTATGAATATGTGTAACATCACGATCGAGATTCATCAAGAATAAACCATTTACCAGCGGAGCATGACCATAAAACATATCACTCATATAAATAGAACAACCATTATTCTCTGACTTAAACGAGTAGCCGTCTCGCATTAAGCAAGACCCTGATACAATGTTCATGCTTAAAGCTGGTACTAAATAACAATTATTAAGCTTTAAAACTAATCCCGACGGTAGATGTAGAGGTAGCGTGCCGACGGCGATCACATCGACCTTTGAACCATTCCCGACGCGCATCGTCACCTCGTCCTTGGCCAGTCTTCGCTTATTCCGCAGTTCCTGCTTTGAGTTGCAAATGTGAGCAACAACACCGGTATCAAATACCCAGGAGCTACTACAAGCGCTGGTAAGGTACACATCAATAACATGTATATCACATATACCTTTAACGTTGCCGGCCTTCTTGTCCGCTAAGTATTTGGGGCAGTTCCGCTTCGAGTGACCTTTTCCCTTGCAGTAGAAGCACTCAGTCTCAGGCTTGGGTCCGTTCTTTTTCTTCTTCCCGGTATCTGGCTTACCGGGCGTGGCAACAACTTTGCCGTCTTTCTTGAAGTTCTTCTTACCCCTTGCCTTTCTTGAAACTAGTGGTCTTGTTGACCATCAACACTTGATGCTCCTTCTTGATTTCTACTTCTGCAGACTTGAGCATCGAGTACAACTCGGGAATGGTTTTCTCAATCCCTTGCATGTTGTAGTTAAGCACAAAGCCTTTGTAGATTGGTGGGAGAGACTGGAGGATTCTGTCAATGATAGCATCATCCGGAAGTTCGACTCCAAGTGAAGTCAGACGACCGTGTAACCCAGACATTTTGAGTATGTGCTCACTGACAGAACTGTTCTCCTCCATCTTACAGCTGAAGAACTTGTCGGAGACTTCATATCTCTCAACACGGGCATGAGCTTGAAAAACTAGCTTCAGCTCTTGGAACATCTCATATGCCCCGTGTTGCTCAAAACGTCTTTGGAGCCCCGTTTCTAAACTGTATAACATGCCACACCTGACGAGAGAGTAGTCATTACTCCGCGCTTTCCAGACGTTTAGAACGTCCTGCGCTGCTGCGGGAGCAGGAGGGTCACCTAGCGGCGCATTAAGGACATAAGCCTTTTTAGCTGCTTCAAGGATGAGCTTCAGGTTGCGAACCCAGTCCGCATAGTTGCTACCATCATCTTTCAGCTTGTTTTTCTCTAGGAATGCGTTGAAGTTGAGGTTGACGTTGGACATCTACAATATTTATAAAGATAACTTTTAGACTAAGTTCATGACAATTAAGTTCATTTAATCAAATTAAGTATGAACTCCCACTTAAATCGACATCCCTCTAGTCATCTAAGTGATACATGATCCATGTTGACTAACCCGTGTCCGATCATCACGTGAGACGGACTAGTCACCATGGTGAGCAACTTCATGCTGATCGTATTCAACCATACGACTCATGTTCGACCTTTCGGTCTCTTGTATTCGAGGTCATGTATGTACATGCTAAGCTCGTCGAGTCAACCTAAGTGTTTCGCATGTGTAAATCTGGCTTACACCCGTTGTATGCGAACGTTAGAATCTATCACACCCGATCATCACGTGGTGCTTCGAGACAACGAACCTTCGCAACGGTGCACACTTAGGGGAATATGTTCTCGAAATTTTAAGAGGGATCATCTTATTATGCTACCGTCGTTTTAAGCAATAAGATGTAAAACATGATAAACATCACAATGCAATCATATAGTGACATGATATGGCCATTATTATCTTTGCTCATTCGATCTCCATCTTCAGGCATCACATGATCATCATCGTCACCGGCATGACACGATGATCTCCATCATCATGATCTCCATCATCGTGTCTTTGTGAAGTCGTCACGCCAACTACTACTATCACTACTACTATGGCTAACCGTTAGCAATGAAGTAAAAGTAGTAAGCACATGGCGTTGCATCTCATACAATAAATTAAGACAACTCCTATGGCTCCTGTCGGTTGTCATACTCATCAACATGCAAGTCGTGAAACCTATTACAATAACATGAGCATCTCATACATCATACATGCAACATCACAACTTTGGCCATATCACATCACATGTCAAACCCTGCAAAAACAAGTTAGACGTCCTCTAATTGTTGTTGCAAGTTTTACGTGGCTGATTTGGGTTTCTAGCACGAACGCCTTCTTACCCACGTGACAGCCACAACGATGATATGCGAAAGCTATTTACCCTTCATAAGGACCCTTTTCATCAAATCCAATCCGACTAGAGTAGGAGAGACAGACACCCGCTAGCCACCTTTATGCACGATGTGCATGTCTGTCGGTGGAACCAGTCTCACGTAAGCGTACGTGTAAGGTCGGTCCGGGCTGCTTCATCCCAGAATACCGCCGGAAAAGAATAAGACTAGTAACGGAAAGAAAATTGACAAACCATCGCCCACAACTTTTGTGTTCTACTCATGCATAGAATCTACGCATAGAAAACCTGGCTCGGATGCCACTGTTGTGTAACGTAGCATAAATTCAAAATTTTCCTACGCATATTCAGATCGTCCTATGGAGAGACCAGCAACGAGAGAGGGGTAAGAGCATCTTCGTACCTTTGAAGATCGCTAAGCGGAAGCGTTGCTAGAACGCGGTTGATGGAGTCGTACTCGCAGCGATTCCGATCTAGTGCCGAACAACGGCACCTTCGCGTTCAACACACGTGCAGCCCGGTGACGTCTCCCGCACCTTGATCCAGCAAGGAGGAGGGAGAGGTTGGGGAAGAAAACCAGCAACACGACGGCGTGGTGTTGGTGGAGAGACGAGGTCTCCCGGCAGGGCTTCGCCAAGCGCCGACACAGAGGAGGAGGAAGAAGTGCAGGGCTGCGCCGAGGGAGAGGGAAAACCGTGTCCTCCAAAGGCCAAAAGTGCCCACTATATATAGGGGAAGGGGAGAGGGGGTGCCACCCCTAGGGTTCCCACCCTAGGGGGTGCGGCAGCCCTCCCAGATGGGGGGTTTGGCGGCCAAATGGGGAGGAGGGGGTGGCGCACCCCTCTGGCGGGCCTAAGGCCCACCTAAGTTAGGGTTCCCCCCTCTCCCCCCTTTTCTGGTGCACATGGGCTGGGTGGGGGGCGCACCAGCCCACTTAGGGGCTGGTTCCCTTCCCCACTTAGCCCATCTAGCCTCCCGGGGTCGTCACCCCCCTTCGGTGGTCACCCGGGACCACCTCCGGTGGTCCCGGTGGTCCCGGTACATTACCGGTGATGCCCGAAACACTTCCGGTGCCCGAAACCATCCGTCCTATATATCAATCTTTACCTCCGGACCATTCCGGAGCTCCTCGTGACGTCCGGGATCTCATCCGGGACTCTGAACAACTTCCGGTAACCTCGTATAACAATTCCCTATAACCCTAGCGTCATCGAACCTTAAGTGTGTAGACCCTACGGGTTCGGGAGACAGGCAGACATGACCGAGACACCTCTCTGGCCAATAACCATCAGCGGGGTCTGGATACCCATGGTGGCTCCCACTAGCTCCACGATGATCTCATCGGATGAACCACGATGTCAAGGATTCAATCAATCCCGTATACGATTCCCTTTGTTTGTCGGTATAGAACTTGCCCGAGATTCGATCGTCGGTATACCTATACCTTGTTCAATCTCGTTACCGGTAAGTCTCTTTACTCGTTCCGTAGCACGTCATCGTGTGACTAACTCCTTAGTCACATTGAGCTCATGATGATGTTCTACCGAGTGGGCCCAGAGATACCTCTCCGTCACACGGAGTGACAAATCCCGATCTCGATTCGTGCCAACCCAACAGACACTTCCGGAGGTACCCGTAGTGCACCTTTATAGTCACCCAGTTACGTTGTGACGTTTGATACACCCAAAGCACTCCTACGGTATCCGGGAGTTGCACAATCTCACGGTCGAAGGAAAAGATACTTGACATTAGAAAAGCATTAGCATACGAACAATACGATCTAGTGCTAGGCTTAGGATTGGGTCTTGTCCACCACATCATTCTCCCAATGATGTGATCCCGTTATCAATGACATCCAATGTCCATGATCAGGAAACCATGATCATCTATTGACTAACGAGCTAGCCAACTAGAGGCTTCCTAGGGACACATTGTGATCTATTCATTCACACATGTATTACTGTTTCCTGTTAATACAATTATAGCATGAACGATAGACGATTATCATGAACAAGGAAATATGATAATAACCACTTTATTATTGCCTCTAGGGCATATTTCCAACAGTAATCTGTGAGCCACAGGGGACTCAGCAATCTCATTTCCAAAGGTATCAAGACTAGCAAAGCTTATTAGGTGAGGTATGGTTAAGTCGTGAGGTTGCAGCTGCGGCCAAGCATATATATCTGGTGGCTAATCTTACGAGTACAAGAAATAAGAGGGGGAAGATCTACGCATAACGGACATAAACTACTAATGATCAAATGAATGACCCTGCACACCTACTTACGTCAGACATAACCCCACCGTGTCCTCGATCGGAGAAGGAACTCACGAAAGAGACAGTCACGGTTACGCACACAGTTGGCATATTTTAATTAAGTTAACTTCAATTTATCTATAACCACTGTTAAACAAAGTTTCCACGTTGCCACATAACCGCGGGCACGGCTTTCCAAATAGATTAAACCCTATAGGGGTGCTCCAACTAGTCCGTCACAAATTACCACAAGCCGCATAGAAATCCGCAATCATGAAGCTCGCGATCACGTCGGATTCCCTAGTGGAAAACCTCAACTCTGAGATTACCCAAAGCATCACCGGAATCCCGATGCACAAGATATCTCGTCAAAGGTAAAAACTAATCCAGCAAAGCCGCCCGACGTGTCGACGATCCCGATAGGAGCCGCGTATCTTATTCTCAGGACACGACGGATAAGCACAGTGTACGGTGGCCTGATAGAAATCTCCCGAGTTGCCCCGGGTTGGCCCCACAAACGGCTCTAGTTTTGGACCAGCACCATCAGCACTGCCCCCCTGTATTATGTAAAATTACTCCTCGGGTTCATGACGCCCTATGCTTTTCCTATTAAAAAATTGTTATGTTGGGCAAATGTAGAACGAATGTTGGGCCTTGCCAGACCAGCTTTAATCTAAAACGAATTATCAAGGGGGTCCCCATAACAACCCCGATCGTGTTAGGAGCGCTCAATTATGGAACATAACACCGGACTAGAAAGGCTGAGCCTTCCACCTTTTACCAAGTATATAGGTGCATTAAATTAAATAGCAATAATATGGTGATATAACAAGGAACACATGTTATCACATGGAAGCAATTGCACTTGCAACTAGCAACGCTAACACAGGGTTAAGCAAGCGGTAACATAGTCAATCAGTGGTTTGCTAGGTTGAACAAGTTGAAGGTTTCATGGCATTGTTGAGAGGCTGGTATTAAACATGTGGTAGGCAACAAGACATAATCGATAGAAGCGATAAAACTAGCATGGCAATGATAGTAATGGTATCTGGGGAAATGGTCATCTTGCCTGAGATCCCGCTTGGAAGAAGAACAACTCCGTGGAGTCGGCGAACCAACGTAGTTGAACAGGTCCTCACATTCCGACACGCTTGCGGAACTCTATCGAGACGGAGCAAACCGAAAACAACCATCAACACACATATTCACCACACGATGCACAACATGATGCACAACCTAATATGATGCATTAAGTGAAGCATGGCATGGCATGGCAATTCACCTCACACACACACTACACATTAAGTGAAGCTCCACGTTTAATTATTTAGTTCACACCCAGTTAATTTACACGGCAATATTTAGTCGTTGTTAACATGGCAAGGGGTGAAGCGATGATCCTACATGTCATCCTAGTCGGTTAACACGCGAAGCATAGATCTGAGCCATGTTACAAGAGACATGCAACACAAGATATCATGCCATGAATGTGTCATGCATGCAAGTTAGAACAACATGGGCAAGAAGAGGAAGAATCCTGAGTCGCCACGGCGAACGAAAGGGAACCATGGCGGCAAGACGGAAACGAAGCCACGGCAACGTTCCTATCCCGATACATAACGAGTTATCGGTGCCAACGAATAGGGAGCGCGTGCGTGACAAACCAAATAATGATGAGGTAATCCCGTTCATCGGGTTCCCATGTGTCGAGGGCACGACGAAAAGGAAAACAACGTGCAACGGGCAAACATATAGCGCAAACATACGGTACATCTCATACAAAGTTTGCATTCGGTTCATGAAACGTCCCATTGGTATACCTTCGAAGCATGCAAATAAGAGCGGATCGGTGAAGGTGAAGGAGAACAAAGATCGTCGTGGTCGTAGTGGAAGTCGTGGTCGTAGTTTTACACGGTCTCGTCGACGGTAGTCGTACTCTTGTCGTCGGTACACGGGTCTACGGCGATGGTAGTCGAGCACGTTTCCGAAGATGTCCGGGGGTCGTCGAGGACATCGTGGAGGTAGGAGATCTTGTCGGATCCACGGTGGCGGGGATGGTGCACGCGGCGATGGCAGGCGACACAACAGCAACATCGGCATCAGCAAAGCGGCATCTAGCACTAGCATACTACAGCGGCGGCAGCAGGCAATAGCAAGAGCAACCAGCAGCAACAAGCAACAATCGTCGGCGACGGCAGCAAGCAAGCAACATCAACTAGCAAGCTAGCAGGCATTTGGTGGCTACAAGCGAGCATCAAGCAACATAGCAAGTAGCTAGCAACAGGAACTACTAGCAACAGCAACTAGCAACTACTAGCAACAGCAACTAGCAACTAGCTTCATCTTGCTACAGCAGCACAAGCAGGCAACAACGACAGGCACAGCAGCACACGCAACAGCATCAGCACAGCTCGGCAGCAGCTACAACGGCAGCAGGCAAGCTAGCAGCAGCAAGGCAGGCAAGCAGGCCGACAGCAACATCGACAGCTTCAGCGACAGGCGGCGGCGAGTGGAACCAGGAGGCGAGCATGCTCGGCAGGGGAGAACGTCCATGGCGGCAAGATGCGCGAACTCGCGAGGGCCGAAGCCGAGGGCGAGGGCGAGCCACGGCGGGGAGAACGGCCGGCGGGACCCTCGCAGCCATGGCGGAGGCGAGCACGGCGGGGCGCCATGAGGCTGGTGGCGCGCGGGGCTGGCGCACGAGGCGGCTCGGCGAGGAGAACGAGGCGGCACGGCACCGGCGTGGGAGCAGCGAGGCAAGTGGGCGAGGCGAGCACGCTGGGCACGGGAGACCTGCAGGTGGGCGACCATGGCGGCGGGGCCGCAGCTGGCTCGCGGGGGAAGAGGCGGCGCATGGGGTGGAGGAGGCGGCGGGCAGGGGAGCTGCTGGCGGCAGGGCTGTGGTGGCGCTGGGACCTTGAGGGAGAAGGGGATCGGGCGAGGGGGAAGGAGATGGCGCAGGGAGAAGAGCGAGAGGGATCGGGACGGGGGCGAGGTCGCTAGGGTTTGGGCCAGCTCGGCCTGCTGGGCCTTGGCTGGCTCCTCTCTCCCCCTCTTTGCTTTGTCTTTTCTTCTTTTTAAAATAGAAAACACCACAAAAGAAAAGGATTTAACAAAAAATAAAAGAAATACTTTTTGACTCCTTTAAAACATACCCCAACTATAAAATGGATTGGGCATTTTTTTAAAGAAATAAAATGACACATTTTTGAAGAATAAAATAAAACCCCTTTTTATTAAAAAATGAGACTCTAATTTTGAAAATTAAACAAAAGGAAAAATAAAGGAAACCCAAGGGGTTGCCCCCACATTTAATAAAAGTATTTTTAGAAGAAGACAAACATTTTATTTGATTGAAATCACACACATTAAATCTGCCCCTAAAGAAAAAAAATGGAAAAGAGGGAGTTTTGAGAACATGGTACAACAAGGGGTTTATGAGGTGACACTTGATGCACCCACTCACATTGCACAAGCCCAAACACACCCACACATGCCTCACACTCATACCAAGGTGCAACTAGCCACACAAGACAAGCACACAAAAGAAATGATGACATGCATGATGTGATGATGCAAACTAAATGAAGATGCAACAATAAAAATAACACACGACGAAAACGGAAATAAAGGGGAATCTTCTGGGGCGTCGGCATCGGGCTGTCACAACTCTCCTACACTATAGAAGTATCTCGCCCCGAGATCCAAGAATGAAAGGTGGAGGATGAGAAAGAACAAGAGGTAAATCTTAGTCGCTTCTTTGACAAATGAGTGAAACCAACGATCCTTGAAGGTTGCAAATAGATGAGGAATGGTATGATAAAGAAGCTAGAATTCACGGAAAATTTCGGCAGCACTTCGGTAGGAAAATGGGACAAATTTTTTGATAAGAAGACAGAATTAGACAATAGATATAACAAACAACTAAATAGAACAAGGAACACCACAATCTTGACAGAACAAGATGATAGACCCAAAAGAGCGATATCACAATGCCTCCGGAACAATATTATAGGAACCAGCTCAAGCAGAAGAAGAGAATGAAGTAAAGAATGACAACTATCATCACAATGGAATTGAAGAGCCTCTGGACAGAGAATTGACGGAGTAGTTCGAAAACCAACAACGAAGAACAAGATAGTATTGGGCTTATGAAAATCATCTCAACATTTATGAGGTGACAACCAACCACTAAAAGAAACAAGGATAGATTGGGAGCAACAAGATATGAACACTTCTTACACCAAGAGGGTGCATTGAGAACTGGGATTAATGACAAGCACCATGATAGCATAATCCATAGGAAAAGCTTTAGGTGAAATCCAAACCATATAGCTCAATGAAGAAATCATGGGTTGAAAATATCCCATGAACATAGAATCAGTGGAATTAATTATCTCATTCCTAAAAGGAAATATCTTCGAGTCTCCTACACTAACAAGAATGCTATAATACCACCTCAAAGGATAACGGAAGAACAAATGCACTGAAAATGGAAAAGAAATAATACTTGAGGTATTCCAACAGAAATCTTGAAGAACACTTCAGAATGAATGAAATCTTGACGAACCACCAAGAAGGACCTCCGTATACAAATGAATGATGCAAAGATATGAAGGTAGAAAAGAATAAGATTATGACCTTGCCAAGATTTAGATGAAGCTTCACAAAGAGATACTTGAGAAAACTTGGAACTCCGGAAAAGAAAAGATAAGAACACTTGAGAAAAAGGAATTGATACCGTGAGCCACTCCGGAAGAAGAATTTAAATCACTATGAATAAGAATAAGAATTATGTTATGCTAATCCTTCATCAAGTTTAATTGATGACAAGCAACGGTTTAGCGTAGCACTTATTCTTCTAGAAATGATTGAGGAGAGATATGAGCACAAACTAGAAGAAATGTTGCAAGAAACACCTGTAAGAATTTAAATAAATGAGACAACCAAGAATGAATGGAGATACATGAGAATGAAGAGATCATGGGCCACCTGAGAGAAAACTAGAACAAGGCACCGGATAAACGAGAGACGAACAAAGAGACAACAATGGAGAGGAATTGAGGATGAAAGCTGAAAGCTGAGAACGAATAATCTTCTAAAATGATGGCCTTCGGAGGATCGAGAATGAAAACAACTCAAAGAAGCACCGGATAGCACGAAAGGGAATACTCAAGATTGACAACAAATGAGAGGATACACGAAGCTGAGATGACAGTCTTCACAAGAATGGAACAAGACTGAGAAAAACACTCCTTCGAATTTGCAAGCTGAGAATGATGACGAGAAAGAACACCAAGAATACTGAGGCACTCTGGAATAAAGAAGAATGAAAGGTTCAGCCAAATACGAGAAATAATTCAAATAGATCTTGAAGAAGGAATATGACTGATGAAAATCATGCTTACGTCATAGTTGAAAAGAATTAATGATCTCCGAGAAAATATTAAAAGAGCCAGGAAAGATCCTAGGAAAGAACCTGTGGGTTATGGGCCCATTCAAAGAAACCACTGTTAGAAAAGATTGCTTAGATGAGAGATATTGCACAGGTACAAAGAGAACTAGATGAGGTTGAGCACCTCGAAATATTTAAAGATGTGAAACAAGAAACTCTAAGATATCTTCAAAACACTGGATAAAAAGAGATGAATGAATAACAGGATAGGCTGATAAGAATCTTCAACATGGGAAAGAATTTACAAGGATGAAAAGGATATGATAAACACTGACAACTGAATTAAATTCACCGGAAAAAGATAACCAGATTGAAGGAATGATGCACTAGAACTCCTGAGAATCATCACAATGAATCACCGGGTAAGAGAGAAAAGGACAAACAGCGAAAGCACAAAGAAGAGAAAACTCTTGGATGAAAATTGAATCACTGAATAAAAGGGAGGGAGGGCGGGGAAAAACAAAGACAACTTGAGACAGATGAGATGAACTCCGGAAAGAATTGAGAGAATGATGTGCAAAAGCTGGAGAAGATTGAATTCAGTTGCACAGAAGCACACCGGTTGAATGGAATTGATACGATGACTCCGGTTGAAAAGGAATGGACATGACAATTTGAATGAACAAAATAATTTGCACTCTCACATAAAAATATGAGAACAGCTCTTAGGAAAGATCTGAAATCACCACTTGACATCGAAGCAACTTGAATTACCATAATCAACAAAACAAAGGGATGAGGCTTACGAAACAAGCCAGAACAAACTCATGAGAAAGATTTCGTCCGATACTTTCGTGGACAGGATCGCACGGGCTCGAACCTTACAGTAGCCATCAAGTGCAAGGCAGTGCACCCGACATACGAAGCTTCCCCGAGTCATAGCAAGCTACAAGGACTCTTTAAGACACAACGAGAACCGCTATAAGACGACTGTCAACAAACAAATCCACCAGATGTCGAACCCCAACCTAACATCATGCATTTGTTGGAAGATTGTCCTACAAGTAACTACTTGAATTTCCACCTAACAATTCCCGAAATTTTTGGTCATGCAATCTGGTACACGGATACAAGGAGTAATAATCACACAACTCCTATACTAACCCATCACCTGTATCACCTCCGTCAACACACAACCAGAATCTCGGACCTTCATCTACAACAGACCCTCGTGATTACAACGAGACAAAGTATGGCAATACTCCCGAACAATCTGCACCAGTACTCGGGACATCGGGGTTATCTCGCCACTACTGGTGTTGAAGCAATTACGAACATCCTTCGTTCTGAGGTATTAAGAAATCTGAATGATAACGATGTGCTCGAGAATCCCGTGGAGCTCAACTCCCCAGAAGAAATCAAGTCAGACAGGAGGCACCAAGACATAACTTCATCACATCGGCATCATATAGACTCCAACAATATCCACGTGATCCTAAAAAAAGTTGAGCTAGAAGAGGAGTAGAATAAATTATTACGTCAAGATTCCTCATCAGGGCATAGAAGAGGAGAAAAAAGAATCCTACTCTCCGATATATAACTAGACTCAAAGCAGTCTTCTTCACTAGACTCGACTCGGCCAAGTTCGATCAATCAAGGGGGCTCCTAGGTCGATACTGCTCTGATACCAACTTGTCACGCCCAAGATGCGACCCTATCCTCACTTTGGCATGAGGGCCTCGTCAGGGATAGAAGCTCATCTATTCGTGTCGCAAGCATGGATATCATTACAAGTACATGTACTGAAAAGAAGAGATATATATATAGAATTGGCTTACACTCACCACAAGCTACATCAGAGTCACAGCAGTACAATACATAAATATCATGAAGAAGAGCAGGGTCCGACTACGGACGAAAACAAACAAGAAAAATAAGAACGACGTCCATCCTTGCTATCCCAGGCTGTCGGCCTGGAACCCATCCTAGATCGACGAAGAAGAAGAAGAAGAAGCAACTCCAAATGTACAATCAACACGCTCGCGTCAAGTAATCTTTACATGTACCTGCAACTGGTGTTGCAGTAATCTGTGAGCCACAGGGGACTCAGCAATCTCATTTCCAAAGGTATCAAGACTAGCAAAGCTTATTAGGTGAGGTATGGTTAACTGGTGAGGTTGCAGCAGCGGCTAAGCATATATATCTGGTGGCTAATCTTACGAGTACAAGAAATAAGAGGGGGGAGATCTACGCATAACAGACATGAACTACTCATGATCAAATGAATGACCATGCACACCTACTTACGTCAGACATAACCTCACCGTGTCCTCGATCAGAGAAGGAACTCACGAAAGAGACAGTCACGGTTACGCACACAGTTGGCATATTTTAATTAAGTTAACTTCAAGTTATCTATAACCAGTGTTAAACAAAGTTTCCACATTGCCACATAACCGTGGGCACGCCTTTCCGAAAAGATTAAACCCTGCAGGAGTGCTCCAACTAGTCCATCACAAATTACCACAAGCCGCATAGAAATCCTCAATCACGAAGCTCATGATCTCGTCGGATTCCCTAGTGGAAAACCTCAACTCTGAGATTACCCAAAGCATTACCGGAATTCCGATGCACAAGATATGTCGTCAAAGGTAAAACTAATCCAGCAAGGCCGCCCGACGTGTCGACGATCCCGATAGGAGCCGCGTATCTCGTTCTCAGGACACGACGGATAAGCACAGCATACGGTGGCCTGATAGAAATCTCCCGAGTTGCCCCGGGTTGGCCCCGCAAACGGCGTTAGTTTTGGACCAACACCATCAGCACTGGCCCCCTGTATTATGTAAAATTACTCCTCGTGTTCATGACGCCCTATGCTTTCTGTATTAACAAAAATTGTTATGTTGGGCAAATGTAGAACCAATGTTGGGCCTTGCCAGACCAGCTTTAATCTAAAACGAATTATCAAGGGGGTTCCCATAACAACCCCGATCGTGTTAGGAGCGCTCAATTATGGAACATAACACCGGTAGCCAAAAACTAAGGGGGCAAAGGTGGAAAAAAACACCAGACTAGAAAGGCCGAGCCTTCCACCTTTTACCAAGTATATAGGTGCATTAAATTAAATAGCAATAATATGGTGATATAACAAGGAACCCATGTTATCACATGGAAGCAACTGCACCTGCAGCTAGCAACGCTAACACAGGGTTAAGCAAGCGGTAAAATAGCCAGTTAGTGGTTTTCTAGGTTGAAGAGGTTGAAGGTTTCATGGCATTGTTGAGAGGCTGATATTAAACATGTGGTAGGCAATGAGGCATAATTGATAGAAGCGATAAAACTAGCATGGCAATGATAGTAATGGTATCTAGGGAAATGGTCATCTTGCGTGAGATCCCGCTTGGAAGAAGAACAACTCCGTGGAGTCGGCGAACCAACGTAGTCAAACGGGTCCTCATATTCCGACACGCTTGCGGAACTCTATCGAGACGGAGAAAACCGAAAACAAGCATCAACACAGATATTCACCACACGATGCACAACATGATGCACAACCTAATATGATGCATGAGCAGATCAATAAAGCAAGGCATGGCATGGCAATTCACCTCACACAAACACTACACATTAAGTGAAGCTCGATATGCAACGGGTTGCATATCCACGAGACTCCACGTTTAATTATTTAGTTCACTCCCGGTTAATTTACACGGCAATATTTAATTGTTGTTAACATGGAAAGGGGTCAAGCGATGATCCTACATGTCATCCTAGTCGGTTAACATGTGGAGCATATATCGGAGCCACGTTACAAGAGACATGCAACACAAGATATCATGCCATGAATGCGTCATGCATGCAAGTTACGACAACACGGGAAAGAAGAGGAAGAAGCATGAGTCGCCACGGCGAACGAAAGAGAACCATGGCGGCAAGACGGAAACGAAGCCATGAGAACGTTCCTATCACGATACTTAACAAGTTATAGATGCCAACGAATAGGGAGTGCATGTGTGACAAACCAAATAATGATTGGGTGCTCCCGTTTATTTGGTTTCCATGTGTCGAGGGCACGACGAAAAGCAAGACAACGTGCAATGGGCAAACATATAGCGCAAACATACGGTACATCGCATACAATGTTTGCATTCGGTTCACGAAACATCCCATCGGTATACCTTCAAAGCGTGCAAATCAGAGCGCATCGGTTCGGTGAAGGAGAACAAAGATCGTCGTGGTCATAGTGGAAGTCATGGCCGTAGTTGTACACGGTATCGTCGACGGTAGTCCTACTCTTGTCGTCGGTACACGGGTCTTCGGCGACGGTAGTCGAACACGTTTCGTAAGATGTTCGGGGGTCGTCGAGGACGTCGTGGAGGTAGGCGATCTTGTCGGATCCACGGTGGCGGGGATGGTGCACGCGGTGACGGTAGGCGACACAACAGCAACATCGGCGGCAGCAGCTAACAGCATCAGCAAGGTGGCATCTAGCACTAGCATACTACAGCGGCGGCAGCAGGCAATAGCAAGAGCAGCAGGCAGCAACAAGCAACAATCGTTGGCGAGGCGAGCTGGCGAGGCGAGCAAGCGGGCAGCCATGGCGGCGGGGCCGGAGCAGGCGCGCGGGGTGAAGTAGGTGGCGGGCAGGGGAGCTGCTGGCGGCGGTGCTGTGGCGGCGCTGGGACCTACAGGGAGAAGGGGATCAGGCGGGGGGGAAGGAGATGGCGCGGGGAGAAGAGCGAGAGGGATCGGGACGGGGGCGAGGTCGCTAGGGTTTGGGCCAGCTCGGCGTGCTGGGGCTTGGCCGGCTCCGCTCTCCCCCTCTTTGCTTTGCCTTTTTTTCTTTTTAAAACTGAAAACACCACAAAAGAAAAGGATTTAAGAAAAAATAATAGAAATACTTTTTGACTCGTTTAAAACATACCCCAACTATAAAATAGATTGGGCATTTTTTTAAAGAAATAAAATGAAACCTTTTTGAAGAATAAAATAAAACCCCTTTTTATAAAAAAAATGAGACTCTAATTTTGAAAATTAAACAAAAGGAAAAATAAAGGAAACCCAAAGGTTTGTCCCCACATTTAATAAAAGGATTTTTAAAAGAAGACAAATATTTTATTTGATTGAAATCAGACACTTTAAATCAGCCCCGAAAGAAAAAAAATGGAAAAGAGGGAGTTTTGAGAACATGGTACAACAAGGGGTTTATGAGGTGACACTTGATGCACCCACACACATTGCACAAGCCCAAACACACCCACACATGCCTCATGCTCATACCAAGGTGCAACTAGCCACACAAGGCAAGCACACAACAGAAATGATGCCATGCATGATGCGATGATGCAAACTAAATGAAGATGCAACAATAAAAATAACACACGACGGAAACAGAAATAAAGGGGAATCTTCTGGGGCTTCGGCATCGGGTTGTCACAGTTACCATATGAGAGGACCAAGGAGGAAAACAAGGACATATGTCATGCCGAATTGAGGGCCCATTTTGCAGAGAAAACTCCACCTCCGAAGGAGAAGCTAGATCCGGTGAAAGTGGAGCGCACTATCAATCAACTGCAGCGACCACCACCGCCTCCATCGGATTCCAACATTGACCGCATTCTTAAAAAGACATATGCACAAGCGGTGCGGTAGGGAACTACTTCTAGTGATGCAAGGTTAGCAGAACGAAGAAGTGGGAAAACAATTCCCGGGCTCGATATCGTCGTCGCTAATCATCCAGAGATGGTGCTCGGTACCAATCGTGATGATTACTTGGGGGATGATGTAACAAAAGAACAATACAAATACGTCCACGGGAAGCCTCTCGTCAAACCTGGTCATCCTACTCTAACAACGATGATGCACATATGTAATTTGAGGAAAAATGCTATGTACGTGACAGTGAAACTAGAGCACGAATTCATTGGACTTCCCATGATTACTATTCAATTTGAGGACTTATTTCAGCTATACAATCAACTAGCCCTCGACAAACAACCCATGGCTTCCTACTGTCTGTAAGTTTTACTTCTATAGTTAAGTCTCTAGCTCAGCTCGTTCATTGCATGTATATATAATTATCCTCACTATACATATTATGCAGATTGAAGATCGTCGAATTAAAAAAGCAAGAATCCTCGACGTTTGGTTCATTAGCCCACATGTCGTAAATGAATTGACGATACGAAACTCAATCAAAGAGACTGAGGAGAACTTGCTAAACTCGTTCCTTATACATCAAAAAAGGGGGAAATAATCTTTCCTTACAACTTCAAGTGAGTGTTTTTGTCTTCTGTGTAAACTCATTTTCGCTTACTCGAGGTTAATTAAGTAATGTAATTGATAAGTTATATATGCGTGCGCGGAAACCACTTTATTCTGCTATCCATTGATGTTGGCAGGGCATTAGTAAATGTCTTAGATTCGATACGTAAAGCCGAAGAGGATTATGAGGACATTACTGCAATGCTCAAGAAGTAAGTTCACTCAATATACTGAGACCATATCGGCATGCAACTTTCGTTAATTTCTTGATATCAAGTAATCATTTTCTTTGCCTGGTAGGGTTTGGATGAAGTTCGCCAATAAGGTTCCCAGTCTAAACAAAGAGTTGCGATTTACACACCCCAAAGTAAGAAATACTAGCTAGTTCCGCGCATCTCTAATTGATTCAAATTTTCGTCGATATATCATTACCGTGCTTGCTTATCAGTTTGATTGAACTCTATTCTCGTAAAGTGTATATACCAGAAAGAAGGCACTGTTTCATGTGCATACTGCGTATGCGAGTTCATTCGCCACTCGACCTCTGAGCGGGTCTTCTCTGAGAAACAATTGCAAGTACGTAAATAATATTCACAATTGTGTTGAGTTATATTCATATATATGCATGTATTGACGCCCTTCTTTAAATTAAATCTCGCAGATGCAGGATGAACTCCTACCATATGATTGCATACGAGCAATTCAAGAGGATTTGGCGGGATTCTTTCTTGACCACGTCATACCTAAAGACGGAGAATGCCATGTGGATTTGTCATTGGATCTTAATTATATGATGTTTTGGATTAATTTTAAAAGATGTTATATTGTATATATGTAATAGCGTCGGATAGATATACGAAAACTTGTTGTTCGACCAAGCACGGAGAAAGAGAGGACACTTCTCTCTATTAGCTAGCAAACACAATATGAAACCACTAAATTATCCCTCCAAAACCCCCCAACCCCCCCCCCCCATTCAAAAAAAACAAAAACCCCAGCTCCGGCGAGATGTTGACGCGTGGATGCCATTTGGTCCCGATTTGTGTGACCAACCGGGACTAAAGTTCCTCTTGCATGTGCTGCCTGCAGCGGCCACGTGGAGCTCATTTAGGCCCGGTTCATAACCCAACCAAGACTAACTGTTTGGGACTTTCGTCCCGACCCTTTAGTCCCGGTTAAAGAACCGGGGCTAATGGGCCTCTAGATCCGGAACAAATGGGCCTTTTTCTACTAGTGGACGGGCATTCTTGGTCTCAAGCACACTACCTAGTTCTACAGAATCCTACCTTGGTGACCCCGTATGTCGATGAACACAACAATATTCCGCGTTGCAAACACCCGGAGCAGTGTGACGACTTGATTACATATGAACACATCAGGACTTTTGGCAGTTGGTTGCAAAAAGATCTCATGGGTGACAACACTGTTTCTGAAGAGTTGTACTCATTGGCCAGGGAACCATCTTCGATTGTATTGACTTACAAAGGGTACGAGATAAATGGGAATACATTTTACATGATCGCCCAAGATTAACAGAGCACCAACCAAAACAGCGGTGTCCGCTTTGATGCGGCAACCAAGAGGGGAAAGGACACATATTATGGTTACATAGTGGACATATGGGAACTTGAGTATGGACATGATTTCAAGGTCCCTTTGTTTCAGTGCAAATGGGTCAGGGATATAGGTAGACCCACAGTACGGAATGACAACAGTGGATCTAAACAATCTTGGGTACACAGACGAACCATTCGTCCTAGCCAATGATGTGGCGCAGGTTTTCTATGTGAAGGACTTGTCTACCAAACCGAGAAAAAGAAAAGATAAGGAAGCGAATACATCATACGATGAGCCAAAGCGCCACATAGTTCTTTTAGGAAAAAGAGACATCGTGGGATTGGAGGGCAAGACAGACATGTCTAAAGATTATGAAATTTTTCATGAAATTCCTTCCTTTAAAGTCAAGGCTGACCCAAGCACCCTGTTAAACGATGAAGATTATCCATGGTTACTATGCAATAAGCAAAGGACACAAGCGAAGAAACAGTGAAGACTTTCTCTCCACAACTAGTATAATGATGCCTTCGATCGAGAATATCACTGAAATACCTTTGTAATGGATGAGTTTTCGTCCGAAACCGTGATACTTCGAAAGAGATTGTTTGTTTTGTACACGAAGTGCATTCAGTTTTTGCCATAAGCATCTCAAATTTTTAGCACAATGTATGTGGGTGAAATGATGATACCCTGCCTACTTTCAACCTTTTCAGAGTTCATTTGTAGTGCTTTTCAATTTCAGGGTCATTAAGCTCAAAAAATCAGTAAATGCACGAAAAATACCAATTGAAGTCAAAAAGGGTTGACAATTAATAATGTGGCTTCGAATGGTGCATGTTTAATGCACAAAAAGTCTCGAGTTGAAATATGTTCAAAAAATGAAATCCCTTTGTAACACATGAATTTTCATGTGAAACCCTCATACTTCGAAAGAGATTGTCTATTTTGGACATGAAGTGCATCCAATTTTTATCGTAACCCTCTCAACTTTTAGCACATGCTATGTGGGTGAAATGATGATACCATACCAACTTTCAGCCTTTTCAGAATTCATTTTTAGTGCTTTTCACTTTCAGGGTCATTTAGCTCAAAACAATCACTAAATGCACGAAAAATACCAATTGAAGTCAAAAGGTTGAAAATTGATGATGTGGCTTTGAATGGTGCATGTTGAACGCACAAAAAGTTTGGAGTTAAAATAACTTCAAAGAAATGAAATCCCTTTGTAAAACATGAGTTTTCGTCCGAAACCGTGACACTTCGAAAGAAATTGTCGATTTTGTACACGAAGTGCATCCAGTTTTTGCCGTAACCCTCTCGACTTTTTAGCACATACTATGTGGGTGAAATGATGATACCATGCCAACTTTCAACCTTTTAAGAGTTTATTTGTTCTGCTTTTCCATTTCAGGGTGATTTAGCTCAAAGAATGAACTAATAGCAAAAAGAATGAACTAACAAGAATCATAATAATATTAACTAAAATTATCAAAGTATTGATTTGTTGAAAAGAATGAACTAAAAAGAATCAAAAAAAATAAAAACTAAAATTATCAAAGTATTTAGTTGTTAGAAAGAATAGACTAAAAAGAATCAACTAAAAACAAATAAGTAAAACAGTAACTAACAAGAATAAAAAATTCAACTTAAAAGAATAATCATAGTTTTTTAAAATATTTAATTGCAAACTAAAATAACAGAAAAAAAAATCAATTAAAAAGCTTTTGTAAACCTCAGGTTATGATCAAAGTATAATTTTGCAAAAAACAAATGCCCCCTAATAGGCCACCATGGCCTGCATATGACTAGAAACCCAACTATACTTGGGCCAGGATGCAAGCCCACGGGGCAATTAGGCCCAACTTGGAAGAGAGAATGTTAGGCATGTACTGCATGCTAGAGAGGAGCTCGTGATGTAAGCCGTAGCGGAGCTTATAAACAACTCTGAGCCCCTCTCAACTAGCGAGGTGGCACTAAAAATTTGGCTGTGGGAGCACCACCCTTTATTCCCGGTTGGTGGAACCAACTGGGACCAATACCCCCCTTTTGTCCCGGTTGGAGCCACCAACCGGGTCTAAAGGGCTGGCGGTTTCGCGCCCTTTCAGCTGACGAATTGCACCTTTAGTCCCGGTTGGTGGACCCAACCGGACTAAAGGGTGGCCTTTAGTCCGGGTTGACGCCACCAACCGGGACCAATACTCTCTCTATATAAGGATTCTTTTTAGATTTAAGATTTCAGTTCCCCCCGACGACGCCGAGCACATCGACGCCTCCAGGCTTCCCGAGTTCTCCGTTGCCTCGCCTCGCCGTCGACGCCCTCGCCTCGCCTCGTCATTGCCCCATCGCCCCGCCTCGCCTCACTGTTGCCTTTCCTCACCATCGCCCCTCTCCCCCCTCTCCCTCGCCCCCTGTTACTTTCTTGTTATTATTTTCTTGTCATGTTACTTTGATGCTAGTAAGTTTTCTGTGGGGGTTTAGCCCAAGCTATGAACTTGTGATTTTTAGCATTTCGGATCCTCTACGACCGTGTTAAATTTCATGCCTTAAGATTGGTTGTAGAATACTATTTTGTTGTTGTCAAAATGCTTCAGGTTATAAACTACCAGTGAAAATCTGTGATTTTCACTAAGTCTGAGATTTTGTTATTATTTTCTTGTCCTCTTACTTTGATGCTAGTAAGTTTTCTGTGGGGATTTATCTCAATCTATGAACTGGCGATTTGTAGCGTTTGGGATGCTCTATCACCCTGTTTAATTTCATGCCTGAAGGTTGTTTGTAGCATACTATTTTGTTGTTGTCAAAATGCATCAGGTTATAAACTGCTAGTAAAAATCCGTGATTTCTCCAAGTCTGAGATTCCTGTTACTTTGATGCTAGTAAGTTTTCGACGGGATTTAGCCCATTCTATGAACTGGTGATTTGTAGCAGTTGGTATCGTCTATCGCCCTGTTGAATTTCATCCCTTAAGGTTGGTCGTAGCATACTATTTTGTTGCTGTCAAAATGCTTCAGGTTATAAATGCTAGTGAAAATCTGTGATTTCACTAAGTCTGAGATTCTGTTATTATTTTCTTGTCCTGTTACTTTGATGCTAGTAAGTTTTCTGTGGGGATTTATCCCAATCTATGAACGTGGGATCCTATATCACCCTATTAAATTTCATGGGTTAAGGTTGGGTGTAGCATACTATTTTGTTGTTGTCAAAATGCTTCACGTTATAAACTGCTAGTGAAAATATGTGATTTCACTAAGCCTGAGATTTTGTTATTATAAAACACTATTTCAAAATGTTTATTAAATAGTAGGAGTTTAAATAGTTGTAGAATTGGTTCTCGACATCGACGATGCCTCGCCCGCAACCTCGACGTCGACTCGGTGGCGACCACCTACTTGAGAGGTGCCAGCATGTCCGAGACTGGGCTCCACCGGGCTGGCGCTGGGAGGAGCTACCTTCCGGGGCTCGCAGCTTGGTGATGAACCGGACTCCCGTCGTCGACCTGGAGCTTCTTTGGTGGCGGTCAGGTGGGCCACTTTCGGTGCCGAGGCTGTCAGCCCCCGAGGAGGAGGTACATCACCGTGTTAGGGAGGAGGACAAGCACGTCCATCGCTACATGGAGGCGTTGGACGCCAGGTTCTCCAATACCTGGCAGGTTCTTCAGAGATCTCACCCGAGCTATGATCCGGTGATGGTTCCTGCTCTTTGGGTGTCCATCACTCGCGCGTCAGTACAATGACAACTCTTTGTTGGTTGATGTATTAGTGTATTCGAGAGATTTATTAGTGATGTATTCGAGATTATATATTCAATAATATTAAGTGGATTATCCGTTGATGCATTCATTAAATGGATTATTTGATGTATTAGTGATATTATATATACATGATGATCTTGCTGCTGAAAATGACCTAGTTTATTTATGGTTACACATTTTATGCATGTTTAAAATGTAGAAGTTTGTGTAATTCGGTTATTCATACAAGGAGCTGAAATATTTAAAGAAACTAAGGATCAAAGAGACTTGGAAAAAGAACAGTTGTTGGGGAGATAATCCTCGCCGAAGGTGATGTCTTCTCGTATCTCAACGACACCGATGGTCTAGAAGGAGAAGATGACGGCTCGGGTGATCGAACAATGGAGGAGGAAGGACATGATCATGATTGCTCCGGTCACCAAATGCCGAAGGGAGAAGGAGACCATGATGACTGCTCCGGTGACCGAACGGAGGAGGGAGGTGTTGCAAAGTTCGGCGAGGTATATATATTAATTAAGCTTGTGCTGACTAGCTAATTGATGCATTAATTGTTTTGGTATGTGATGTCTACGCACGCTTCTATTCTTGTAGACAATGTTGGGCCTCCAAGCGCAGAGGTTTGTAGGACAGCGACAATTTCCCTCAAGTGGATGACCTAAGGTTTATCGAACTCAGGGAAGTAGACGTTGAAGATGGTCTCTCTCAAGCAACCCTGCAATTAAGAAATAAGAAGTCTCTTGTGTCCCCAAAACACCTAATACAACGGTAAATTGTATAGGTGCACTAGTTCAGCGAAGAGATAGTAAAATATGAGTGATAGGTGTGGCACAACAAGGTAATATAAATCTGTAATAAAAATTACAGCAAGGTAGCAAGTGACAAAAGTGAGCATAAACGGTGTAACAATGGTGAGAAACAAGACCTGGGCTTTATACTTTCACTAGTGGAAACTCCCAACAACATTAACACAGTCTAGTCACATGATATTTCTACTAAAACATGCGATGCTGACGTACTCGGAGGTCATTCCTTTGTGATCAAGAGAGGACGAGAATTATGTAGGGCTACAAAATCACACCCGAGAGTTCGTAGTTCTCATCTATGGATTTCCCAATGTCAGCGCGGCCATCCAAATAGAGTACCACAATCACCACAATGTATCTCAAGGATAGTCAAAGACAAGAACCAAGAGACTCTCAATCTTCAATCAAATCACAAAAAAGGAAATCACTCATAAAAATATTCTTCTAATCCATGTCCAATAGACCGCTATCACCATGGTATCGGGGATTATACTAGATAAGATCAAGTGAGTACATCAATCCAATACATAGAAGAAGGGGAACATCATGGGATCACCCTAGAATAACATAGCCTATGATCACAATCAAGGTCACATGGGAGAGAGAATTAACCACATAGCTACTGTAAAGGACCTCAGCCCCGAGGAGGAACTACTCCCGCTTCATGGAGAAAGGAAGCAACGTCGATGGAGATGAATCTGGGGGCACTTCACCGTCCTGGCAGGGTGCCGGCACATGAATTCTGGTCCCCCGAAACTTGTTGGCAATGGCGGCGGACATCGGAATTCTTCTGGAGAAAAGGGTTCCGGAATCAGGGTTTCCTCCACGAGGGTAAAAATAGGAGCCAAGGTAGGGCACCAGAGGGGGTGGGACCCACCCAGGAGGCCTGCTGACGTGGCCAGGGGGCAGGCCGCGCCACCAGGGCGCCTGGAGGCCTGGTGGGTCCCCTCTGTCCCTCCTTCGACCGTCTTGAGTCTTCTAGAATGCTGATTTTTTATATATTTTTTGTGGAATTTTTCGGGCATTGTAAATATGGCTATAAACGTGCAATTCACAGACATCAGCAAACAGAAACTGGCACTGGGTGCACTGAGTTAGTAGGTTAGTCCAAATATGTTGACAAAGGTATGAAAGTGTACAAAACACATAGCAATATCACCCAAAACTTGCATGGAGCAAGCAAAAATTATAGATAAGTTTGGGACGTATCAACATCCCCAAGCTTAATTCCTGCTCGTCCTCGAGTAAGTAAATGATAACAAGTATAATTTCTGTGGTGACATGCTAACACACATATAAGAACTTTAAAGTAAAGCAAGTAAGATATGCAATTCAAGTCAAGACAATAACAAGCAAGAGTCTATATCTAGTATTGAAACTAGCAAAGTAAGAACATAAATGTGCAAGAGCTCTCACTGTCCGTGACTCGAATGTCTCCAAATGGTGTTTGCGTGGAAGGAGTGGGAGATGGGTTTAGAGCATAAAACTGATATATCGTTTTATTGATAACTCAATCTACTAAAACTTCACACTTGGTCTCCTTCGGAATCTTATTTTGACTCATCCCCACACCACTAGTCAGGCACAAGTCAAAATGATCCTCTCCCTTTTGACTTTGAGCACTCATGCAATGGATGAGCGCAAGCAAGATATGTTGGCACTTAGGATGGCAAAGAGAATAATGATGGGGAAGGAAGACAAAAAAGGTGTGAAAGGCTAACATCAATGAGGACAATCATAGGTGAGAGAAAGCTAAATGATAGATATGATGTGAGGAGTAGGGAGTGCCATGCAACGAATGCACATATGAGCTAAGGTAAGCTCACCAATGGAACTAGTGGGGGCGCATCCAACTTGCTTGCTCCTGAAGACCTAGAGCTCATTTGAGGAGGCTCATCATTGGAATATACAAGCCAAGTTCTATAGTGTAAAGGTCCCCACATTGTTATGCATGAATAATAGTCTCTATGGAGTACAAATATAACAATGGAGTACGAGTGTGGATCTTTCAAAACGAATAGTAGTGTTGCCCCCTTATCTCTTTTTATTTCTCTTTTTTGTGGCCTCTTTGGATCTTTCTATTTATCTCTCATTTGTCCTCTTTGGGATCTTTTCATGTGTCCTCTTTTGGGATCTTTTAATTTATCCTCTTTGGGATCTTTTCCTCACTTAAGGGCAACACTCTATATTTTACAAGAATAAAAAGAAGATCTTCACATTTTATAATAAGTACTCAACATAAAGACAAATGAAAACTATCATGATGTATGCAAATGTATGCCTCTGCAAGTGTAGCAGGATATGCAATGAAACTAGCGCGTCATGTAGCAATAATAAGGGCAATGCCCAACTAGCATGTGGCTCCTCGATCAAGCAAAAACATGTATGACATGAAGATCAAGTCATGAGATGGTGGATGTTGCATGGCAATGTATCTCGGAAAGGCTATGGAAATGCCTTAATTGGTAGGTATCGTGGCCGTTTTGAGGAAGGATATAATGAGGCTTATGATGACAGAGCGTATCATGCCAAGGGCTTGGATGAACCAGCGAAGTATGCACCGACTCTCAAGATGAGAAAGGGCAATGCACGGTACTGAAGAGGCTAGCGAAATATGGATGGTGGAAGTGCCAACAATCAAATACTCGCATTAGTCCGAAGAACTCCTGCACTTATTATCGGTAACTCTCTATCTAGTCAGGAGATTCACAAAGAGACAAGTACTCCGAGGAGGAGTGTTTGGGGGTTTGGTTATCCTTGCGCATACTCGACCCATGATAACATAAGGGTACTCTATATATTCCAATCCCTCGAGAGGTTAGCGATCCATCTAGTAGCTAGAGTTCTCAACTAATTTTTTTTGTTTTTGAAAATACACACGGATATCCCAAAATGCGACACCTAACACTAATAGGCTCAAGTTCTTGACACCAAAAGTCCAAACATTACTCAAATCAATACCTCAAAACTATTGCAAGTTACTACTATACTTAAATAGCAACCTGAGTTACCTACTAATTCAAGACACACAACTCGGTGCAACAAGCCAACTCTCTAAACAAGATAAGAATGATAAATCAAGAGAGTTCCAAAAGCATATAAATAAAATCTCTGGAAAAAAAGCATGAAAACTAAGAGCTAAGCATGACAACAGCTATGAAAAGATAAATAACACACAAAAAGATAAGCATGAAAACATATGTTGTGTTCTATGGTGGAGTGGAGCATGTTTCTCCCCCCAAAAAAGAAGGCTAGGGTCCAACTTGTTATGAACATCAAGAAAAACTAAAACAAACTAAAAACTAAAGAGCGGGACGCTCCAAGCATAGCACATAACATATGAAGTGATAAAAATATAGCATGGAGAAGTACGAACTGATGATTGTTGATGGAGAAGGGGATGCACGGGGGCATCTGCAAGCTTAGACGCTTGAGTCTCCTTGAATATTTATTGGGGGTGCATGGGGGCATCCCCAAGCTTAAGTGCTTGACACTCCTCGATCTTCTTCATCATCTTCCATCGCATACTTGAAAACTCCCTTCATACGAAACTCATCATAAGCTGATTAGAGTGGTTAGTACCCATAATAAAATAATGTTTCTCCACTAGAAATAAATATTTTCATGAAGATCTACTATTTCTCAAGATTGCCAAAAAGTTTTTGCAAAGAAAAGGCAAGCTTAAGATTTGCAAAACGATGGAAACACAAAACATGGTAGAATCTGTGAAAAACATACCAGCACGTAGTAATAATTTTTTTAGGGCACTTCTGCAACTCAAATAAAAAACTCAAAACAGAATCCAGAAACAAAATTGTATAGATCATACTGCCCAAAAAAATTCAGATCGAAAAGATGATCTCGTGATTTTTGGTCAATTTTTCTGTCAAGCAGACATAATCTGTTTCTGGACAGCAAGTCACAACTTTTGAACTTTCTTGCAAACGGAGGCTAAAACTTGGCACAAAGCTTAAAAAATATACAATGATGTTGGTACAATAGTAACACACATCAAGACCACTAAAAACAGAAAGTAAAAAACTCAAAGTAAAGATAACAAGGGTTGTGTCCCTAGAGCTCTTTCTTTATAGCCATAAAGATAGGCTTAAGATTTTAATGATGCTCTCGTAGGAATAAGAGTTGTAGAACAAAAGAGAGCATCAAGAAGAAAATACCAAACACATTTAATTATAACAGGCTTCCTACGCATAGGAATATTGCAATAGAATAATTCATTGAAGCACAAAGCAATAAGCATAGGAAGGCAAAACAAGTGCAGCTTCAAAACCTTCAACATAAAGAGAGGGAACTTGATATTATTGAAATATATATAAGCATATGTGCCCTTATCATAATAATTTTCAGTGGGATCATGAATAAACTCAACAATATAAGTATCACATAAATCATTGTTACCATGATCCACATGCAAAAAGGTACTCTTACTCTCCACATAAGCATAATCTTTCTCATTGGTAATAGTGGGAGTAGGACTATCATAAACAACTTGAACACTATAGATTAATTGTGTATTGGGGAGACGGTGTTCAGCAAGGGAGTAATTCCCTCCATGATTATGACTAGTTCCATATGGATAATTTCTCCTTATGTCATAGGTATCTTTACAATCACTATAGATAGGAGTTATAACATCATCATGGTACAGAAGAGCATTATTATTGCTGGCAACTATATTTGTAAACATGTTGTCTTTATTATTACTAGCAAAAGCATTATCAGTTAGCACATCACTAATGGGTAAAGGACTTGCAAGCCTGTCATTCCCAAGCTTAGAGCTTTCCATATCATTATTTTCAAAGTTGGTACCAAAAACATTTTCAAGATCATAAGTAGCATTATCATCATCTTCCCAATCACAATGAGTAACATGCATATCATAATCAAAATCATCTTCAATAGGACCTACACACTTATCATCAAGATAATAATGAATGCAATTAAGCTCACCATCCTCCATAAATTTATGTCCGTTAGGATAAAAGTTGATGCAAGGAATATGCTCAGGCCAGGTTGATACCCATTCTTCTTCCTTCTTCTTCCTCTTCCTCCTCTTATTTTTATTCTTCTTCACCTTAGGAGGGAGTGGTTGGAGAGGAAGCTTCTCCAAATATTCTGGTTTAACATTAGAAACAATAGGGAAACTTGGGAGAAACTCTCATTTTTATTAGTGGAAACATAAGAGACATTTTTATGCTTTGGTAAAGTTCTCCTTTCTAATCTTACTTATGTAATCATTTTCATGGAAATTAACAACACAATAGAGATGGATTTTTTGCAAAGTATTGTTTATTCCTAAGGCATTATCATCTAGCCAAGAAGTTTTTTCTGATAACTCTTCACACATCAAAAATAACATAAGTTCATCATAAAGATCAGAAGTGATCATGTTCTCACACAACTGGTTAACAGTAATGTTTTGAAAGTACATGAATTGAAAACTAAAGTGATCCTCTATACCACAAAGCTCTCAAGTAAAAGGATAAAGGTCACACAAATCTCTAGCAAATTCATTTAAATGTCTAACCCAAGTGATTGTTCTTTCATGCTTATCTTGCTTACAATACTTCTCTTCTTCAATCATAGGCCTTTCACAAGTTATATCCACTCCACAAAAATTAACATGCTTATATAAAACTTCATTTTTAGGAATTGGATCATGCATGTTGCAGTTATCATTAACAATTTCATTTTCTTTGAAAATCTCTTTAAAAGGTTCATGATGCTTGATCCAATTCTCCTTAGGCATATTAGGATGTGAAGCAAAAGATTTGAGGAAATCAACAAGGAGTTGCTAATCAAGCCCAAACTTAGCACTAAACTTATTAAAATTTGCAGTTTCAACAAAGGCCTTAATGCAATCATACTCATAATTTATGCCTTACTCTTTACCTTCGTCGATCTCCCAATCTTCAATGTTTGCGTTGAATTCTTTCAAGGAGTTCCCATTTAGCATCAATCCTTTCGTTTGTGAAAGAACCCATAGAGGAAGCATCAAGCAAGTCTTTATCCTGTCATAGAAATTAGTAATAATTGTATCTTTGGGGAGCCCATAGTTAGGACATTTTAGCATTAAAGTTTTGAGTCTCCCCCAAGCTTGAGCTATGCTCTCTCCGTCATAAGGATAGAAATTATAAACGTAATTCCTATTCTAATGGACTTCATGAAGAGGATAAAACTTGGAGTAAAAGAGAGACTCGATCTCTTCCCAATCCCGTAGGTGAGAATCATCTAGTAACCTATACCATTCCAATGCTTTTCCTTTCAGTGACAAGGCAAATAATTTCCTTATGACTCCATCTCTTGTCAAACCTAAAATTTTAAACAACTCACAAAGTTGTGTAAGTTTCAGCAAATGAATACTAGGATCGACTGTTCCATCTCCTGCATAACAATCTTGCCTAATTATTTCAATTATCCCAAGTGGTATTTCTAATGGGATACATTCAGTAGGTGGAGGAGACTTCTCTACCATGGGTGTGGTAAAGCGGCCTTCCCCAAGCAGCGAACTAAGAGCGCAGTTTTCCATAAGCCTAACTAGTGAAAATAAAAACAAGAAACAAAAAAGATTTAATTGCAAGATCTAATGAAATACCTTCAAGCACTCACCTCCCTGGCAACTGCACCAGAAATGGCTTGATGTCTACGAACGCTTCTATTCTTGTAGACTATGTTGGGCCTCCAAGCGCAGAGGTTTGTAGGACAACAAGAATTTTCCTCAAGTGGATGACCTAAGGTTTGTCGAACTCGGGTGATCGAATAATGGAGGAGGAAGGACATAATCATATGGCTCCGGTCACCGAATGTCGGAGGAAGAAGGAGACCATGATGACGGCTCCGGTGACCGAACGGAGGAGGGATCTATTGCAAAGTTCGGCGAGGTATATATATTAATTAAGCATGTGCTCACTAGCTAATTGATGCATTAATTGTTTTGGTATGTGATGTGTACGCACGCTTCTATTCTTATAGACTATGTTGGGCCTCCAAGAACAGAGGTTTGTAGGACAGCAGCAATTTCCCTCAAGTGGATGACCTAAGGTTTATCGAACTCAGGGAAATAGACGTTGAAGATGTTCTCTCTCAAGCAACCGTGCAATTAATAAAAAAGAAGTCTCTTGTGTCCCCAACACACCTAATACAATGGTAAATTGTATCGGTGCACTACTTCAACGAAGAGTTGGTAAAATATGGGTGATAGGTGTGCCAAAGCAAGGTAATATAAATCTGTAATAAAAATTACAGCAAGATAGAAAGTGACAAAACTGAGCATAAACTGTGTAACAATGGTGAGAAACAAGGCCTAAGATTTATACTTTCACTAGTGGCAACTCCCAACAACATTAACATGGTCTAATCACATGATATTTCCACTAAAACATGCAACGGTGACGTACTCGGAGGTCATTCCTTTGTGATCAAGAGAGGACGAGAATTATGTAGGGCTACAAAAGCACACCTCAGAGTTCGTAGTTCTCATGTATGGATTTCCCAATGTCACCGCGGCCATCCAAAGAGAGTACCACAATCACCACAACGTATCTCAAGGATAGTCAAAGACAAGCACCAAGAGACTCTCAATCTTCAATCAATTCACAAGAGAGGAAATGACTTATGAAAATATTCTTCTAATCCATGTCCAATAGACCGATGTCACCATGGTCTCGGGGATTATACTAGAGAAGATCAAGTGAGTATAACAATCCAATACATAGAACAAGGGGAAACATCATGGGATCACCCTAGATTAACATAGCCTATGATAACAATCAAGATCACATCATGGGAGAGAGAAGTAACCACATAGCTATTGTAGAAGACCTCAGCCCTGAGGAGGAACTACTCCCGCTTCATGGAGGGAGGAAGCAATGTCGATGGAGATGAATACATGGGCACTTCCCCGTCCCGGCACGGTGCCGACACAGGAATTATGGTCCCCCGAAACTTGTTGGTGATGGCGGCGAAGATCGTAATTTCTTCTGGAGAAAAGGGTTTCCAAATCAGGGTTTCCTCCATGGGGGTAAAAATAGGGGCCAAGGTAGGGCACAAAACGGGGTGGGCCCCAACCACGCGGCCTCCTCGCACGGCTAGGGGGCAGGCTGCGCCACCAGGGCGCCTCGAGGCCTAGTGGCCCTCCTTCGGCCGTCTTGAGTCTTCTGAAATGCTGATTTTTTATATATTTTTTGTGGAATTTTTCGGGCATTGTAAATATGTGTATAAACCTACAATTCACAGACATCAGCAAACAGAAAATGGCACTTGGTGCATTGAGTTAGGAGGTTAGTCCAAATATGTTGAAAAAGGTATGAAAGTGTACAAAACACATAGCAATATCACCCAAAACTTGCATGGAGCAAGCAAAAATTATAGGTACGTTTGGGATGTATCAATATGTACATATATTAACTGTTCTTTCTTCTTTTATAGCCCTCTGGATCGAGCCAAACTTTGGTAACGAGACGAGGCCCAAAGAGAAGCTTGCGCAAGGATGAAAGGTTCATGATCACAGCACTCGCGCACGACGGCCTACCGATTCAACCCAAGCGGAAGGACGCATTTTCTGCTCAGTGCGGAGCTATTGTTAGGGACAACATCCTGATCAGCATCAAGCAATGGAATAAGCCTAAGGGCGACGACGTCCCTGAAGGTGATTATGTCATTGATAGACAGAAAGATGATCTTTGGACCACGCTGAAGGCAAATTTTACCCTACCGCCAGAGGAAGATCCGAATAAGCCAGTTATAAAGCCACTGATCAAGGCGTGTGCTCTTAAGAAGATGGCAGATCTATTCAGGTGGTGGAAGAAGGAGTTGAAATGAAATTTTGTCGACAAAGGGTAGAGTCCAGAATTCATCAGCCGACTTGAGAAGATAAGAGATCACTCGCCCGCATTTATGGCCGACAAGAGATCAGACAAGAGTAAGAAAATGTCACAGACAAACAAGAGCAAGGCTGCAAAGAAGAAGTATCACCATCACACGGGGTCAGGTGGCTACCTCAAAGCCCGGTCGTTCTGGGACAAAGCTGAGAATGACCTGATTGCTAAAGGGGTCGAACCACACGCATTAAACTGGTCAGACAGTTCAAGGACTTGGTTCTTCGGGGCTGGGGGAACTTTGGACCCTGAAACAGGGAAGTGCCATTGGACGGATGAGCAGCTTGCAATACCCATCAAGAAGCTTCAGAAGTATATCACCGAAGTGCAGGAAGGGACGTTCATTTCCGATAGAGAGAAGGACGAGCTGACTGAGGCCCTAGGGAATGTTGAGCACCCTGGACGAACACGAGGCACACCAGGCTCCGTTCCGTGGAAGGTTGGGTTTCCCGACGCAAGCGGTTACAGAAGCCAGGAGAGAAAGAGGAAAGCGGAGCTGAGCGACATGCAGAAGATCCAAGCAAGACTACAAAAGATAAAGGAACTTGAGAGCTAGCGAGCTGCCGGCCAACCATCTCAACGGCACTAGGCTACCCCAGAATGTACCCCGTCATCTCAACGGAGAAGCAGCGTGGCTTCCACGGAGACCGTTCAGCCTGACTTCACGGCTCCTAGCTACCCCGTGGATACTATCACGGAGGCTCAACATTGCGAGGTTATGACGAAATGACGGAACCACACTTTCAAGGCGGTTGTCACCTCTGTTGCACCTCTATGATAGCCTGGCTTATTAGGGATGATAGACTACTCATATCAATAAGGAATTCCTTCTTTTCCGGGAGTCCATTCGAACAGAACTCCGAGGTTAAGCGTGCTTGGCTTGGAGTCGTTCTAGGATGGGTGACCGACCGGCAAGTTCATCCCGGGTGCGCATGAGTGAGGACAAAGTGCGCAGAAAAGACTAGTATTGATATGTGAGGCCAGTCTAGATCCCGCCAAGAGTAACGACCGCCGGCGGGTGTGTCCGGGGTGTTATAAGTTTGGTATCAGAGCCGACCCTCGCGGTTACACGGATGTTTGCGGACAGGTGTGCAGTCATGTTGTTCATGACGTTTGTGACCCGTTGTGGCACACGGCATGGTACATGTACTGGACTGGATGCACAGACGTTTGTGCCAAGAGGGAACGCTCCTGTGGCCCGACGAGGACGTCGGTTCCTCTGAGTGGTGGTGTATGTGATAGACTGGCTTATTAGGGATGATAGACTACTCATATCAATAAGGAATTCCTTCTTTTCCGGGAGCCCATTCGAACAGAACTCCGAGGTTAAGCGTGCTTGGCTTGGAGTAGTTCTAGGATGTGTGACCGACCAGGAAGTTCATCCCGGGTGCGCACGAGTGAGGACAAAGTGAGCAGAAAAGACTAGTATTGATATGTGAGGCCATTCTAGATCCCGCCAAGAGTAACGACCGCCGGCGGGTGTGCCCGGGGCGTTATAAGTTTGGTATCAGAGCCGACCCTCGCGGTTACACGGATGTTTGCGGACAGGTGTGCAGTCATGCTGTTCATGACGTTTGTGACCCGTCGTGGCACACGACATGGTACATGTACTGGACTGGATGCACAGACGTTTGTGCCAAGAGGGAACACTCCTATGGCCCGACAAGGACGTCGGTTCCTCTGAGTGGTGGTGTATGTGATAGACTGGCTTATTAGGGATGGTAGACTACTCATATCAATAAGGAATACTTCTTTTTCGGGAGCCCATTCGAACAGAACTCCGAGGATAAGCGTGCTTGGCCTGGAGTAGTTCTAGGATGGGTGACCGGCCGGGAAGTTCATCCCGGGTGCGCATGAGTGAGGACAAAGTGCGCAGAAAAGACTAGTATTGATATGTGAGGCCAGTCAAGATCCCGCCAGGAGTAACGACCGTCGGCGGGTGTTTCCGGGGCATTATAACCTCCTCAACCCAACGGAACTTTTCACTGCCTTCCGATTCCACATGGCTATGCTGTTGTGACAGTGGATCAAGTAATGGAGAGATTTGAGGAGCTCGAGCTTGACCACCCTACAGGTGAAGGGGAGAATCAGTTGGTTTGTGCTCGAAGGAGTACATGTCTATGGCAGAAGGAGTACATCAAGCTTTCAAATTGGACGCCTCCGCCTCCTCCTCCCCCTCCTCCAGCGAGTCAGCGCACTCCGCCCCCTCCTCCTCCCCCTCCTCCAGCGAGTCAGCGCACTCCGCCTCCTCCTCCTCCTCCTACTCCTGCGAGTGATTAGGGCACTCCACCTCCTTCTTCGGCTCCTCCAGCGCGTGAGGGCACTCCGCCTCCTCCTTCGCCTACTGCGGCGTGTCAGATCAGTTTGCCTCCTCCTTCGCCTCATCGGCAACGGCGGAAGACAGTCGCCTCCGATCCGGCTCCTTCGACACGTCAGAGCAGTCCGCCTCCTCCTCCGCATCGTTATCAACGACGGAAGAGAGACGTCGCCGTTCTGGCGGCTAGCAGTACAAACGGAGGCGGCAGATACGGTCCATCTCTCAAGCCTCTGGAAATGTTACCATATGAGAGGAACGTGCAGGAAAACGGGGACATATGTCGTGCCCAATTGATGGAACATTTTTCAAAGAAAATCCACCTCCGAAAGAGAAGATAGATCCGGTGAAAGTGGCGCGCACTATCAATGCCCTGAAGCGACCACCACCACCTTGATACGTCCCAAACGTATCTATAATTTCTCCTTGTTCCATGATCTTTTAAGTGACATTGTTATATGTTTTGCTACACTTTTATATCATTTTACACATATTTGGACTAACCTAGTAACTCAGTGCACCCAGTGCCAGTTTCTGTCTGCTGATGTTTATTTTGCAGGGGCTTTTACCCAATTTTCCGAAGCCCGGAAAATTCCAGAAAAAATGTATAAAAATCAGTGAAACAGAAGCTTCCGGATCACCGGAGATGGGCCAGAGGGGGCCAGGGGCTGCCTAGGCGACCCGCTGGCGCGGCCAGGCTCTAGGCCGCGCTAGGAGGCCACCTGGGTGGGCCATACCTCCTCTGGTGCCCTCTTTTGGCCTATATTTAGAGTCCCGAGAGGAAACCCTTCTAGAACATCTTGAATCGCGAATTTCTCCATCGTTCCGCCGCCGCGGCGCTTCCGAGATCGGGAGCGTCAGGAGACCTCTTCTCGGCACCCTGCCGGAGTGAGGATTGACCTCCGGGAGCTTCTCCGGCGCCATGGACGCTTCCCGAACGTGTCGTGACTAGTCCTCCTTGGACCATGAGTCCATGACCAGTAGCTATGTGATGTCTTCTCTCCAATCTTGTGCTTCAATGGTTAGTTCTTGTGAGCTGCCCTTCATGATCAAGGCATCTATGTAATTGTCTTGCTATTGCTATGCTCAGTTTGTTGGGATCCGATGGATTATGAGATTACGTTCGGATTGTTATGAGTTATATATTTTATTATCCTTTTATATTATGTTCCTTAGAGATTCATGCATGTTCTCCGTTGCTATTTATTGATTTGGCCGAGTAGTAGATTGTAACTCCAAGAGGGAGCGCTATGCATGATTGTGGGTTCATGCCCCTCGATGTCTAGCTTGAGTGACAGAAACATGAGACTAGGGTATGTGCTTGTTGCCACCAGGGAGAAAACAACGGCGCTTCTGACCACGGTTGCAAGGATTGTTTACCTTATGTATAGTTCATTAATGCAGTTGTCCATTGCTTTGAGTTTACACTTTGGGTGGGGCTCGCAACTTAATATCGGAGAGATGTTCTGGATAGATATCTCAAGGTGGATGATTAGTAAGTAGATGTTGATGACCTACTTGTCTTAGTGTACTGCCCATTACTATTGAACCTCTAACTATCAAGTAGCATAATTAGCATTCGGTGCGTTCATAATTCTGTCAATTGCCCCACTATGATTTGTTTACCCAAGCATAGTTGTTTATCGTATTTTGGGAGAGAGACATCACTAGTGAACTTCATGTGACTCCGGTCCATATCACCATCATTGTTTACACCTCCATAAGTTACCGCTTTCATTTACTTTTCCATTGCAATCACTGTTACTTTTTCCGCTTGTGTTTTGATCCTTTGCAAACTACAAGGACGGAGAGATTGACAACCTCTCTGTACTCGTTGGGAGAAAAGTTATTTGTTGTGTGTGCAAGTCCACATCTTCTGCTAGCGCCAGGGTGGAAGACACCTATTTGTTGAGCCTAGGAGTCCTCTTGGTTCGATAATCCTTACAGTCTCTGTGTAAGGGAATCTGCTGCTGACTACATGTCCACCTTCCACTTGGGGTAACCAGCGAGGGGCAAGAAGTATATCCATCAACTCGTCATCAAGCAAATTTCTGGCGCCATTGCCGGGGACTCCAGTCTTCAAGATAGGGGAGTTGCACGCTATCTTTTACCTTTACTTTTTAGTCTTGTTAGTTTGCTTTCTAGTCTTTGCTTTAGAGTCTTATACCAAAAACCACCAAAAAAATAGTTGCTTTGTTCTTGCTTGTTGCCGCTGCTATGGGTTCCACTGAGAACACCAAGTTGTGTGACTTCACTATTCACAACAACAGTGACTTTATCTCCACTCTATTGCTGCTCCCGCCACTAGAGCCACGTCCTATGAGATTAAACCTGCTTTACTGAACCTAGTTGTGAAAGATCATTTCTCCGGTGCTGGATATGATGCTCCCTTGCACTTGAACAATTTTGTTGAGCTTTGTGATATGCAAAAATATAAAGAAGTAGATGGTGATATGTTAAACTTGAGCTTTTTCCTTTCTCCTTGAGAGTAGGAGCTAAAGTGTGGCTTCAATCTTTGCCTAGGAATAGCATAGATTCTTGGGATAAGTGCAAAGATGCTTTTATTGGAAAGTATTACCTGCCTGCTAGGATTATCCAGTTAAGGAGTAACATTATGAATTTTAGACAATTGTATAATGAACATGTTGCTCAAGCTTGGGAACGTATGAAATCTCTTGTTAAATATTGCCCTACACATGGTTTGACTACTTGGATGGTTATCCAAACTTTCTATGTAGGATTGAACTTTACCTCGCGGAATCTGTTAGACTCGGCCGCGGGAGGAACCTTTATGTCAACTATACTTGGTGCTGCTACAAAGCTATTGGATGAGATGATGACAAATTATTCTCAGTGGCACACCGAGAGAGCTCCAATAGGTAGGAAGGTAAACTCTGTTGAGGAGATCTCCTCCCTTAAAGATAAGGTTGACATGATCATGACTCTACTTACTAAGAAAGCTCCTATTGATCCTCATGATGTTCCTTTA
Source organism: Hordeum vulgare subsp. vulgare (assembly GCF_904849725.1). Taxonomy (NCBI): domain Eukaryota; kingdom Viridiplantae; phylum Streptophyta; class Magnoliopsida; order Poales; family Poaceae; genus Hordeum; species Hordeum vulgare. The sequence continues at coordinate 73,715,982 of NC_058520.1, read as the reverse complement.
AATTCTTTGGTTGCTCAAGAAAGAGAGCAAGTGGATGTTAATTTTATTTCTGGGAACAACTTCAATAACAATGCTTATAGGAGTAATTTTGGTAGCAATCCAAGACAGTTCCCATCCAACAATTATCCTAGCACCAAAAACTCCACTTCTGAATTAGAGAGCATGCTTAAGGATTTTATCACTTCTCAAAAATCCTTCAACAAGAGTGTAGAAGAGAAACTATAAAAAATAGATACTCTCTCTTTGAAGGTGGACAACATAGCTCATGATGTAGAGATGCTTAAAATTAGAACTTCCCCACTTGAGGAAAGGAAGACCACACCCATGAATGCTATCCATGTCCAAATTAATGAGAACGTAAGAATGCTAGCCAAACTTAAAGATAGATGGGCTAGAGAAAAGGAAGAGGAAGAGAGAATTAAGAGCCTTCCTACACGCACTACCATTACTACTATAGAAGTTGTTGAGGATCTCAAAACTTTTAGCACCCATCGCACTCCTAGTCCCAATGGACCTATTAATGGTGATGCTAATACCTCAACTATAGGACAAGAAGGTGCTATGAATTTAGAGACTGTCAAAAGAATGAGCTTAGATGACATTACTACCACTTTAATTAATGGTAGTAACCTTGATTTTGACAATTGTAGTCTCTTCGAAGTTATCACCTTTTTGCAAAGAATGGCTAAATAGCCCCACACTAGTACGCTTAATATTGCCTTCACCGAGCATATTACCAATGCTCTTATCAAAGCTAGGGAGGAGAAGCTCAAGCTAGAGACTTCTATTCCTAGAAAACTAGAAGATGGTTGGGATCCTATGGTCAAAATAAAATTGAATAATATATCTTGCTTTGCTTTGTGTGATGTTGGAGCTAGTGCCTCTGTTATGCCCAAAAGAATGTATGATATGCTTGGTTGGAAACATTATGGTCCATGTTCTTTTGGTGTTCGTCTTGTTGATTCTTCCATAAAGAAACCTTTATGGTGAATTGATGATGTTCTTATTATTTTCAATGATAATTATGTGCCCGTTGATTTTCTTATTATGGACATTGAATGTGATCCTTCATGTCCAATTATTTTGGGACGTCCTTTTCTCCGAACCATTGGTGCTATCGGTGGCATGAAAGAGGGAATTATTAAATTCCAATTTCCTCTTAAAAAGGGAATGGAACACTTCCCTAGAAAGAAGATTAAGTTACCTTATGAGTCTGTTACTCGGGCAAGTTATTCTTTTGGTGTTGATAACACTTGATCTTCTTGCATTATGCCTAGCTCAAAGGCATAAAAGCAAGCGCTTGTTGGGACGCAACCCAATTTGTTTTTAATTTATGTTTTAGTGGTCTTGATGCTTGTTACTACTGTAGCAACATCATTGTATCTTTATTTTTAAGCTTTGTGACAAGTTATAGCCTCCGATTGCAAGCAAGTTCAAAAATTGTGACATGTTGTCCAGAAACAGATTATGTGTGCTTGACGGAGAAATTCGCCAAAAATCACAAGATCATCTTTTTGATCTGAATATTTTTGAAAGCATGCTCTATATACTTGACTTTCTCGCATATGCTCTGAGTTTTTTTATTTGAGTTGCAGAAGTGCCCGAATAAATTATTCACAGATTCTGCCATATTTTGTGTTTTCGTTGTTTTGCAAATCCTAAGCTTAATTTTTATTTGAAAAAACCTTTTGGCAATCATGAGAAGCAGTATATTTTCGTGAAAATCTTTATTTCCAGCAGGTAATGAATTATTTTATTAAGGGTACTAACCACTCTAATCAGCTTATGATGCGTTTCGTATGAAGGGAGTTTTCAAGTATGCGATGGGAGATGATGAAAGAAGATACATGAGTGTCAAGCGCTCAAGCTTGGGGATGCCCCCATGCAGCCCAAGAAATATTCAAAGGAGACTCAATCGTCTAAGCTTGGGGATGCCCCCGTGCATCCCCTTCTCTATCAACAACCATCAGTTCGTCCATCTCCATGCTATATTTTTATCACTTCATATGTTATGTGCTATGCTTAGAGCGTCACGCTATTTTCTTTTTAGTTTGTTTTACTTTTGCTTGTTGTTCATAACAAGTCAAAACCTATCCTACCTTGTTTGGTAGAAAGACACACTCCATTCCATTCTAGAACACAACATAGGTTTTCATGCTTATCTTTTTTCTGTGTTCTTCATGTTTTCGTAGCTACTGTCATGCTTAGCTCTTAGTTTTCATGCTTATCTTTTTAAGAGCTTTTATTTAGGTTGCTTTTGGAACTCTATTTAGCTATCATGCTTATCTTGTTTATAGAGTTGGCTCGTTCCACTGAATTGTGTGTCTTGCATGAGTAGGTAATTGAGGTTGCTATTTAAGTATAGTAGTAACTTGCAATAGTTTTGAGGTATTGATTTGTGTAATGTTTGGGATATTGATGCCAAGAGCTTGAGCCTATTAGTGATTGGTGTCGTATTTTGGGAAATCCGTGTGTTTTTCAAAACCTAAAAATTAGTTGAGAACTCTAGCTACTAAATTGATCGCTAACCTCTGGAGGGGTTGGAATATGTAGAGTACCCTCACGTTACCATGAGTCGAGGATGCGCAAGGATAACCAAACCCCCAAACACTCCTCCTCGGGGTATTTGTCTCTTTTTCAAATTTCCTAACTAGATACAGAGTTACCGATAATAACTGTATGAGTTCTTCGGACTAATGTGAGTATTCGATTGTTGGCACTTCCACCATCCATATTTTTCTAGCCTCTTTAGTACTATGCATTGCCCTTTCTAACATTGAGAGTTGGTGCAAACTCCACCGGTGCATCCAAACCCATGACATGATACGCTCTGTCATACATAAGCCTCATTATATCTTTCTTCAAAACAGCCACCAGACCTACCTATTAAGGCATTTCCATGGCCTTTCCTAGATACATTGCCATTCAGCATCCACCATATCATGACTTGATCTTCATGTCATACATGCTTTTGCTTGATCATAGAGTCGCATGATAGTTGGGCTTGCTCCAATTATTGCTACATGACGCGCTAGTATCATTGCATATCCTGCTACACTTGCAAAGGCATACATTTGCATACATCATGATAGTTTTCACTTGTCTTTATGTTGAGTACTTCTTATAAAGTGTGATGATTTTTCCTTTTATTCTTGTAAAACATAGATTGTTGCCCTTAAGAGAGGAAAAGAACCCAAAGAGGACAAATTAAAAGATCGCAAATAGGACAAATGAGAGATAAAAAGAAAGAGTCAAAGAGGCCACAAAAAATAAAAGAAAAATAAATAAAAAGAGAGAAGGGGGCAACACTACTATTCCTTTTGAAAGATCCACACTCGTACCCCATTGCTATAGATGTACTACATAGAGATTATCATTCATGCATAACTATGTGGGGACCCTTACACTATAGAACTTGGTTTGCATATTCCAATGACGAGTCTCCTCAAATGACCTCTAGGTCTTCATGAGCAAACAAGTTGGATGCACCCCCACTAGATCCATTGGAGAGCTTACCTTAGCTCATATGTGCATTCGTTACATGGCAATCCCTACTCCTCACATCATATCTATCATTTGGCTTTCTCTCGCCTATGCTTGTACTCATTGATGTCAGCCTTTCACACCCTTTTTTTCTTCCTTCCCCATCATTATTCCATTTTCCATCCTAAGTGCCAACATATCTTGCTTACGCTCATCCATTGCATGAGTGCTCAAAGTCAAAAGGGAGAGGATCATTTTGACTTGTGCCTTACTAGTGGTCTGGGGATGAGTCAAAATAAGATTCTGAAGGAGACTAAGTGTGAAATTTTAGTAGATTGAGTTCTCAATTAAAAATATATATTTTATGATCTCAACTCATCTCCCACTTCTTGCACGCAAACACCATTTGGAGACATTCGAGTCATGGACAGCGAGAGCTCTTGCACCTTTATGTTATTAATTTGCAGAATTCAATACTATATATAGACTCTTGCTTGTTATTGTCTTGAATTCAATTGCATATCTCACTTGCTTTACTTTGAAGTTATTATATGTGTGTTAGCATGTCACCACAGAAATTATTGTGTTATCATTTATCTAATCGAGGACGAGCAGAAATTAAGCTTGGGGATGTTGATACGTCCCAAATGTATCTATAATTTCTGCTTGTTCCATGATCTTTTGGGTGACATTGTTATATGTTTTGCTACACTTTTATATCATTTTACACATATTTGGACTAACCTACTAACTCCGTGCACCCAGTGCCAGTTACTGTCTGCTGATGTCTATTTTGCACGGGCTTTTAACCAATTTTCCGACGCCCAAAAAATTCCAGAAAAATTATATAAAAAATCAGCGAAACATAAGTTTTCGGATCACCGAAGATCGGCCAGAGGGGGGCCAGGGGCTGCCCAGGTAACCTGCTGGCGAGGCCAGGCCCTAGGCCGCGCCAGGAGGCCGCCTGGGTGGGGCCCACCTCCTCTGGTGCCCTCTTTTGGCCTATATTTAGAGTCCCAAGAGGGAACCCTTCTAGAACATCTAGAATCGCGAATTTCTCCATCGTTCTGCCGCCGCAGCGCTTTCGATTCGGGAGCGTCACGAGACCTCTTCCCGGCACCCTGCCGGAGGGAGGATTGACATCCTAGAGCTTCTCCACCGCCATGGACGCCTCCTGGACGTGCCGTGAGTAGTCCTCCTTGGACCATTAATCCATGACCAGTAGCTATGTGATGTCTATCTCCAATCTTGTGCTTCAATGGTTAGTCCTTGTGAGCTGCCCTACATGATCAAGGCATCTATGTAATTCTCTTGCTATTACTATGCTCAGTTTAATGGGATCTGATGCATTATGAGATTATGTTTAGATTGTTATGAGTTATATATTTTCTTATCCTTTTATATTATGTTCCTTAGAGATTCATGCATGTTCTCCATGGCTATTTATTGATTTGGCCGAGTAGTAGATTGTAACTCCAAGAGGGAGCGTTATGCATGATTGTGGGTTCATGCCCCTCGATGGCTGGCTTGAGTGACAGAAACAAGAGACTAGAGGATGTGCTTGTTGCCACCAGGGAGAAAACAATGGTGCTTGTGACCACGGTTGCACGGATTGTTTACCTTACGCATAGTTCGTTAATGCAGTTGTCCGTTGCTTTGAGTTTACACTTTGGGTGGGGCTCGCAACTTAATACCAGCGAGATGTTCTGGATATATATCTCAAGGTGGATGATTAGTAAGTAGATGCTGATGAATAAACGGTCTACTTGTCTTGGCATACTGCCCATTACTATTAAACCTCTAACTATCAAGTAGCATAATTAGCATTGTGGTGCGTTCATAATTCTGTCAATTGCCCAACTATGATTTGTTTACCCAAGCATAGTTGTTTATCGTCTTTTGGGAGAGAGACATCACTAGGGAACATCCTGTGACTCCGGTCCATATCACCATCATTGTTTACACCTCCATAATTTACTGCTTTCATTTACTTTTCCATTGCAATCACTATTACTTTCCCGATTGTGTTTTGATCCTTTGCAAACTACAAGGATGGATAGATTGAAAACCTCTCTGTACTCGTTGGGAGCAAAGTTATTTGTTGTGTGTGCACGTCCACGTCTTCTGCTAGCGCCAGGGTGGAAGATACCTACTTCTTGAGCCTCGGAGTCTTCCTGGTTCCATAAACCTTACAGTCTCCGTGTAAGGGAAATTTGTTGCTGACTACATCTACACCTTCCACTTGGGGTAACCAACGAGGGGCGAGAAGTATATCCATCAACTCGTCATCACGCCTCCGCTGGATTCCAACTATGACCGCATTCTTAAAAAGACATATGCAGCAGCACGGCGGTCGGGAAGTACTTCCACTGAAGCAAGGATAGCAGAACGAAGAAGTGGGAAAACCATTTCCCAGCTCGATGAATAGGAGAAGCAATCGTGCCCCCCGCTCAAGGTGTCTAGCGATATTGTCGTTAATCCTCCGGGGATGGTGCCCGGTACCAATCCTAGTGATTACTTAGGGGATGATGTAATTTTTGAAAAGGCTGAGGTAACAAAAGAACAATATAAATACGTGCACGGGAAGCCTGTCGTCAAACCTGATCATCCTCCTCTAACAACGATGATGCACAAATTGCATGAGTGGTACATGAAAACCTAAAGGGAGTCTGGGAAAGACACTATGTATGTGAGAGTGAAACCAGAGCACGAATTCATTGGACTTCTTGTGATGCATATTGAATTTGTGGAGTTTTTTTAATTATACAATCAACTGGCCGTGGACAAACAACTCATGACTTCGTGCTGTATGTAAGTATTACTTCTATCGTTAAATCTCTAGCTAGGCTCGTTCATTGAGTGTATATATAATTATCCTCACTATATTATGCAGATTGAAATCACCGAATGCAAAAAAGCGGGAATCTTCGATGTTGGGTTCATTAGCCGAGGTGTTGTAAATGAATGGACGGTGTGACACTCAACCAAAGAGACCGAGGAGAACTTGCTAAATTCGTTACTTATACATCAAAACAAAAAGGGAATATTGTTTCCTTACAACTTCAAGTGAGTGTTGGTGTCTTCTCTCTGTACTCGGTTTCTCTTACTCGAGGTTAAGTAATGTAATTGATGATTTATATATGCGTGCGCAGTTTCCACTATATTCTTCTATCCATTAAGCTTGACAGGGCATTGGTAATTGTCTTAGACTCAAGACGTAAAGATCTCGAGGGTTATGCGGACAAGACTGCAATGCTCAAGAAGTAAGTTCAGTCAATACCGGGACCATATGGGCATGCAACTTTCATTAATTTCCTCATATCAAGTAATCATTTTCTTTGCCTGGTAGGGTTTGGAAGAAGATCACCAAAAAGATTCCCGGTCTAAACAAACAGTTGCGATTTACACACCCAGAGTAAGTAGTACTAGCTAGTTCCACGCATCTCTAATTGATTGAAATTTTCATCAATATATCATTACTATGCTTGCTTATCAGTTTGATTGAACTCTATTCTCGTAAAGTGCTTGTACCAGGAAGAAGGGGCTGCTTTATGTGCATACTATGTATGCGAGTTCAATCGCCAGTCGACCTCTCAACGAGGCTTCTCTGACAAACAATTTCAAGTACGTAAATAATCACAATTTTATTTTATATACTACCATCAATTGAGTTGAGTTTTATTCATATATATGCATGGATTGACCCCCTTCTTTAAATTAGATCTCGCAGATGCGGGATGAACTCCTACCATATGATCGCATACGAGCAATTCAAGAGGAATTAGCAGGATTCTTTCTCGGCCACATTATACCTAAAGACGGAGAATACCATGTGGATTTGTGATTGGATCTTAGGTAGATGATGTTAGGGATTGTAAAAGATGTTATATTGTATATATGTAGTAGCGTCGGATAAATATACGAAAACTTGTTGTTCGACCAACCACGGAGAAAGAGATGTCAATTCTCTCTATATATGTTCAGCATGACGATCTTGTGTAATTAATGGTTTTCTTCATTTCCTTATTACCTAGGGTCGAGTTCTCTTTATATGTATAGTAGCTAGCTTCAACCAAGCGCGGAAAAAGAGATGACACTTCTCTCTATTAGCTAGCAAACACAATATGAAACCCTTAAATTAACCCTCCAAAACCCCCCAACCCCACCTTCAAAAAAAACCCAGCTCCTCCCAGATGCTCATGCGTGGATGCCCTTTGGTCCCGGTTGGTGCGGCCAACCGGAACTAAAGGTCCTCCTCCATGGGCTCCCTGCAGCGGCCACATGGAGACCCTTTTGTCCCGGTTTGACAGCAAGCCGGGACTAAGGGTTTTGGGCTTTAGTCCCGACTCTGTTGTCCCAGTTCCAGAACCGGGGCTAATAGGCCTCTGGAACCGGGGAAAATGGGCCATTTTCTACCTCACCATCACTGAAAACAGATTTTCCAGCCCACACGGGTTGTGGCATGCTTCTTTTGTTTGGTTGTGTTTCAATGTACGGATTTTCTTGCAGCTTGGCGTTAGATTTTACAGTGCCGGGCACAGAGAGAAGCTCACATGGAGAAGTTGATTACGCAATGCCGGATGATGAACACGATTGTGTTGGAGTACACTTGTGACGAGCCCAGACGTTGGTACGAATCAACTCCATCTGAAGTTGCCAAGTACCAGCATTCCTTTTGGTGTTGTTCTTTGAGCTACATATCTTACCACAAGTACATAAATAGTTGACGGCTGGATGTATACCTTTTTATACTTAACCAATTTTATTATATTAACTAAGTTGAATTCCTTATCCTGATTGGTATACATTCCCTTGATGGTAGTACTAGCTATTATAATTCGGAATTAAACAATTGGTGCAGTTTGATATGGTTTGCTTGTGGTTCTCTCTTTTGACGATTCTTTCATACTATTGTTCCTATTAGACATTAATTTAGCTTCAGCTCTGATTTATTAATATGTGTAGCCATTCTAAAGGACATCTATCATTTTCTGTTTTGGAGCTGGTCCTTTTTTTTAATTCAGTGATTTTGCTTTCAACTCTGTTGCAAATGAATATATAGGGTTCTCAATTTGATTCTTCTCGTATGTGGTTTCAGGACTGCAGTTCTGTGTGTCATCACTTATTTCCAATATTGACAATTTCGTACCCCTCCAACACCATATTTCTTTATAATAACATTGTAAATTCTTGAAGTCTATTTACTTATAGACATGGGATGTTCGCAAAGTTAATCTTATATATAGGTTCACTTGATCAGACCATGAAATTTCATTTGAGCAGATATTTTACGAAATCAACTTTTTGTTAATACTTTCATGAAAGAGAGAAAATATTGTACCACATCGCCAATATTTCCTCCTACTTTTCTTATTTATTGTGCAACCCCCACGCAAGCTGATTGGCATGCTAACATTCCGCTGCAACGCGCGGAGCATCTTCTAGTTGCTGAGGATGATTAGGGACAAGTCGTGGTAGTTGCTGTCCGGTGGTCTTACAATCTCTATATAATTTTATTATTTTTGAGTTGTTCTGTATTTTCAATGAACTTTGCTAGATAATTTTTGAAAAGGAGGACAAATATATATATATATATATATATATATATATGTGTGTGTGTGTGTGTGTGTGTGTGTGTGTGTCTACTTGTACTTTGAAATATAATACCACCTCCTGCTAATTTTATAATAAATGAAGGACAATATAGACAAGAGTAACAGTGATTCGTCTCCCGTTCTCAATCTCATCCCATTCTAGCCTTCGTTGTCCTCTAACGCTCATTCCCACCCAATTTTTTCTTTCGGGTTATGTTTTTCCTAAATTTCTTCGCCTACCATTTCCCTTGAAATCACGCCGCAAATTGTCTCCTAGCGTCTTCTCCGCTGCTTTCCACGTCTGCCAGGCCTCGCACCACTGAGTGCCATCGCACTTCGTGTGCACCAATCTCTAACGTTTGTGTCGACGTCTCCCATGGCATCAGGTCATGTTCCGCGCCTCGTTGTTGCAACCAACGAGGCCCGTTGCCACTGGATGTCGCCCCCTGTCTCCATGCCGACCAAAGTTCTCCATATCATATCTATCTAGGCACCGGCATCGCAATAGGACATCAACCATTTACTCCTTCAAAAGATTCATATAATGTTATCTTTTCTTCTTGAGATACATGGGCCTTGTGAATTTTTTAGATACATGGATCTTGATATTTATCTATATCGTAGGTCTTCAGAACTAAAAGAGTTTTGTCAAACAAAAGGAACTCCATGACATGGGTCTTGCTATTCTTAACTCTTGTTCGTCCTAGATGGCCCCTAACGTGCGGCCCGGTGGGTCTGTGCTCGAGCTGCCTCCCCATATTTCATAAAAGTGGTTGTAGGTGCACCTTGGTGTCCTAGACGTGTCACTAGGGTTTTAAGCCACCACATCTCAAGTGTGGAACTTCGAAAAGCAGGCTCGTCAGCTCGTACACAACCCTCCTCCTTCCCTTGAGCGCTACTTTGCCGAGGTGGTTGTGACAGCCCGAGACCGATGCTCCAGAAGATTCCCCTTTTATTCCGTTGCCTCCATGTTGTTAGATTGTTTGTTGCACTCATTATCGCATCATGCGCATCATCTGCATTGCATCGGCACTCTGTTGCCGCCAGTTTTCAAAACCTGCATACGTTATTAGTTGCTGGTTCTCTCCGTTTTTCTCGTGGACCATTTTGAGACCAACCACACACGCACGCGCCCGCGACACTGTTAAAAATATTGTTTTTAAAGGTGCCTAAAAAATATTCTCGGATTGGGTTGAAACTTGGCGTGCGGTCTTATTTTGATGTTGGTACACCGCCTGCTAAATTTCGTCGCAATCGGAGCTCGTTTGATGCCCGAACCGTTAAACCTATAGCAGCACTATAGCCAGTCAACTGTCGGACGTTTTCAGTATTTAAAACCCCGATGTCGGGCTGCGTGTCTTCCCTCTCTTCCCCACATGGCCTATTCTACACAACCACCTAACTCTAGGGTGCAACCGAGGCCGTTCGATCACGATCGTACGGGTGAAATCGGCGCTAAAAAACCTCTAACCTAGCCCCATTTCCTATAAATAAACCCACTAATTCAGCTAACCCTAGCCCTCTCCTCGTTGCCCATGCTAACCCTAGCCCAGCCGCAGCTTCCCACCTCCCACCTCAGCCGCCGCGGTCCTCCAGGCCCATCCGGGGCCCTCCCGGGCCCAAATCGCCCCAGCTCCCCTCGCTCCGCCCGAGCCTTCCGAGCTCCCGCGTCGCCAAGGTGCCTCGCGTCGCCGCTTCCACCGACCGCCAGTCACCGTCGTCGGCGAGCCACCGGAGCCCCCTGCCGTCTAGTTCGCTGGCTTGCCGCAGGAGCCCCGAGCCGCACAGCCCCGCGCTGGTCGCAGCTCACAGGTCCCCGTGCCAACCGTCGGTCGACGCCATGCCCCCCCCCCCCCCGCCGCCGGCCGCCAGCCAGAACCCCGGCCATCGGCACTGCTATGCCCTTCCCATTTGCCGCCCTTCACCGGCCGCAGCCCCCGCCCCGCCTCCCGAGGCCACCGACCACCGGAGCTGTCGCCGCCGCCTTCCGATCCAGATCGGATCGAGGAAGGACGATGTGGTGCCCTCGCCTCCCTGTTGCTCGTGGGCCGCTGATACGTCTCAAACGTATCTATAATTTTTGATGGTTTCACGCTATTATCTTGTCTTCTTTGGTTGTTTTATGTACCTTTTATATCCTTTTGGGGACTAACTTATTAATTCAGTGCCAAGTGCCAGTTCCTGTTTTTTCCGTGTTTTTGACTCTTTTCAGATCTGATTTTGGAACGGAGTCCAAACGGAAGAAAAACCCCGAAATGATTTTCTCCCGAACGGAAGAAGACCAGGGGCTTTTGGGCCAAGCCAGGTGGGCTCCAGGGATCCCACAAGACCCCACTCCGCCACCAGGGGGAGGCAGCGGTGGGCAGGCTTGTGGCCTCCCTGGCCGCCCCCTGACCTAGGTCTTTCGCCTATAAATTCCCAAATATTCCACAAAAAATCAGGGGAGCCTCGAAAATACTTTTCCGCGCCCTGCTGGAGGGGACTTTGGAGTTGGAGGGCTTCTTCATCATCATCATCGCCCCTCCAATGACTCGTGAGTAGTTCACTTCAGACCTACGGGTCCGCAGTTAGTAGCTAGATGGCTTCTTCTCTCTCTTGGATCTTCAATACAAAGTTCTCCATGATCTTCATGGAGATCTATCCGATGTAATCTTCTTTGGCGGTGTGTTTGTCGAGATCCGATGAATTGTGGATTTGTGATCAGATTATCTATGATATATATTTGAGTCTTTGCTGATTTCTTATATGCATGATTTGATATCCTTGTAAGTCTCTCCGAGTCTTGGGTTTTGTTTCGCCAACTAGATCTTTGATTCTTGCAATGGGAGAAGTGCTTGGTTTTGGGTTCTGCCATGTGGTGACCTTTCCCAGTGACAGTAGGGGCAGCAAGGCACACATCAAGTAGTTTCCATCAAGGGTAAAAAGATGGGGGTTTTATCATTGGTTTGAGATTATCCCTCTACATCATGTCATCTTGCTTAAGGCGTTACTCTGTTCTTATGGACATAATACACTAGATGCATGCTGGATAGCGGTCGACGTGTGGAGTAATAGTAGTAGATGCAGAAAGTATCGGTCTACTTGTTTTGGACGTGATGCCTATAGATATAATCATTGCATAGATATCGTCGCGACTTTGCGCGGTTCTATCAATTGCTCGACAGTAATTTGTTCACCCACCGTCTACTTGCTTTCATGAGAGAAGCCACTAGTAAACACTAGGGCCCCCGGGTCTATTCACATCCATCGTTTACACCTCCGCTTTTACTTTGCTTTGTTACTTTGTTGCTTTCAGTTCTCACTTGGCTAACAATCTATAAGGGATTGACAACCCCTTCATAGTGTTGGGTGCAAGCTTTTGTGTTTGTGCAGGATCTTGAGATACTCTTCCGCCGGATTGATACCTTGGTTCTCAAACTGAGGGAAATACTTACCGTCGCTGTGCTACATCTCCCTTTCCGCTTCGAGGGAACACCAACGCAAGGCTCCAAGGCCACGGGGGAAATCCTTTGCATACTTGCCTAGGAAGTCCCTAAAGGCGTAGCCGCAGGTGAAGGATTCCTGGTGCCGTCGACACAACTATTTCTGGCGTCGTTGCAAGGGATACACAGCAAACATCAGCCGCCTCCTTCCGCATGGGCCAGTCCCGCTTGCCCCGCCTGGGCTGGCTTCCTCCTGTGGCCAACCAAGCAACCATCCGCCGACCTACCAACCCCGAGGCCCAGTAGCCCCGAGCCAGCCCAATCGGCCCGAGGTGATAAGCCCCATATGCCTGCCCTATGTTGCGCACTGGGTGCTAGATAGTCATGTTGCGCCTGCCGATTCGGCCCGTTTAGTTTTAATTAGGTTTTGTGAATTTATTAATTTCAGAAAACGTGCATATTTTCAAACATCCGTAGTTTTTAATCCGTACGTCGGATCGCAACAAGTTATATGGCTAGAATTTCAAATAGATTAATATTTTCTAACTCTCATGCATGTTTAAAGCTGTTTAGCATGTTGTTTGCATCTGTTTGCGTGTTGATGTGATAGAAACGATTTAGGTCGTAGTTAATTAACCGTAGCTCCATTGAAGATGAGCCATATATGTAAATGGACTAGAACGACGCATAGTTTCACATGAACCACTTTATTTTGCCGTTTAACAAACATAAAATGTGATTAGGAAAAATCTGGACCGATTTAGAAAGTAACCCATGGGGTCAGTTCGGAGATGTTATGTGTCGTTTCCGGCCTCATTTAAAATGCCTAGATAGGTAGTTTAACTTGTGCTTCACCCCCTTGCCATGTTAACAACATTTTAATGTTGTCGTGTTAATAAACAGGAGTGAACTAAATAATAAAATGTGGATTTTTGTCAATATGTAACTCGTAGCATATCGAGCTTCACTTAATGTGTAGTGATTGATTGTGTGAATTGACATGCCCTGCCTTGCATATTTATAACTGATCATGCATCATATGTGAATTGCATCATGTCATGCATGTGTCGTGGTGAGTATCGTGTGTTGGTTCTTGTTTCCGGTTTGCTTCGTCTCGATATAGTTCCGCAAGCATGTCGGAATGTGAGGATCCGTTCGACTTTGTCGGTTCGTGTGCTTCACGGAGTCGTTCTTCTTCCAAGCAGGATCTCAGGCAAGATGATCATTTCCCTAGATACCATTACTATCATTGCCATGCTAGTTGTTTCGTTTCTATCGTTATGTCTCGTTGCCTAATACATGTTAAATACCAGCCTCCCCACATTGCCATGAAAACCTTCAACCTATTCAAAACCTAGAAAACCAATGATTGGCTATGTTACTGCGTGCTTAACCATTGGATAGCGTTGCTAGTTGTAGGTGCAGTTGCTTCCATATGAAAACATGGGTTCCTTGCCATATCACCATATTAATTGCTATTTTATTTAATGAACCTATATACTTGGTAAAAGGGGAAAGGCTCGGCTTTCTAGCCTAGTGTTTTGTTCCATCTTTGCCACCTTAGTTTCGGCTACCGGTGTTATGCTCCATAATTGAGCGCTCCTAACACAATAGGGGTTGTTATGGGGACCCCCTTGATAATTTGTTTCTGATTAAGACTGGTCTGGCAAGGCCCAACTTTGGTACTACATTTGCCTAATAACTATTGAACCACATAGGGAGTAATTAACCCGACGAAATTTAATCAACCACCGGGCCAGTTCTCCGCATGAGTGTTGGTCTAAACTGGCAGGCTATGGAGCCACCGCGGGGCAACCCGAGGGTTGGCTTTACTCCTAGTGTGACCCATCCATCGTGTCCCGAGAACGAGATATGCGGCTCCTAACGGGATCATCGACACCTCGGGCGGCCTTGCTGGATTAGTTTTACCTTTGATGAAATATCTTGTTCATCGGGATTCCGATAATGCTTGCGGATATCTCAGAGTTGATATTTCCCACTATGGAATCCGAGGAGATCACGAGTTTCGTGATTAAGGTTTTCTATGCGGCTGGTGGTAACTTGTGATGGACTAGTTGGAGCACCCCTGCAGGGTTAAATCTTTCGGAAAGTCGTGCCCGTGGTTATGTGGCAGCATGGAAACTTTGTTTAACATCTTGTTCTAGATAACTTGAAGTGAGCTTAACTAAAACTTACCAACTGAGTGTGTAATCATGACTGTCTCTTTCGTGAGCTCCTTCTCCGATCGAGGACACGGTGGGGTTATGTCTGACCTAAGTAGGTGTTCGGGATCATTCATTTGATCATCAGTTGTTCACGTACGCTGTGGCAGATCATCCCCCTCTTTATTCTTGTACTCGTAAGTTACCACCAAATAAATGCTTAATCGCTTGCAGCAGCCTCACCACTTAACCATAGCTCACCTATTAAGCTTTGCTAGTCTTGATACCTTTGGAAATGATATTGATGACTCCTTGTGGCTCACAGATTACTACAACACTAGTTGCAGGTACAGGTAAAGATTTACTTTGACGTGAGTGCGATTATTGTGCTATTTGGAGTTTCTTCTTCTTCATCGATCTAGGATGGGTTCCAGGCCGGCAGCCTGGGATAGCAAGGATGGACGTCATTCTTTTATCGTTTGTTTTCATCCGTAGACGAACCCTGCTTCTTCATTATGATGGTATGTTGTACTGATGTGCCTCTGATGTAGCTTGTGGCGAGTGTAAGCCAACTCCTTATACTCATCTTTTCAGTACATGTACTTGTTATGATATCCATTCTTGTGAAACGACGAGATGCGTTTTATCCCTGTCGAGGCCCTCGCGCCAAAATAAGGATAGGACCGCATGTTGGGCGTTACAATGGTCCACATGGGATCTCGGGCCGAACGGCGAGCGGAGTAGCAAATGCTAGGGCCGCTGGATCCGGTGGCGGAGAAACAGCACGAGCCGGATTTGCACGGCTTGTGGTGTGGAGGAGGTTGGCTGGGGTCTGACTCGTCATGTTGTCTCAAGGATCCGCGGTGGAAAAAGAATAAGAAGAAGGAGTACGGGCCACGAGGTTTGGATAAGAAGAAGGAGCTCAAGCGCTAGGAGATGCAACGTCCCTTCTGCGGCGACCGGGTCGGCTATCCGTTTGCCAAGAAGCAGGAGCATTTCTTTGGTGGCTAACTTACGAGTACAAGAATAAAGAGGGGATGATCTACGCATAGCACGACAGAGCCTAAGCACCCTCCGTCGATGCTGCCGACGACACCGTCATAGTACAAGCGCATGACGGCCGAGTCAATCCCGGTGTAGGAGGCGTATGGGCCCAAGTCCTTCAATTGCGGGCGCATGGGCCATTCTGAGAACCGTTGTGAGTTCACGCCACTATGAGTCATCTGCAATGAGGAAGGTCATGCCACGGCCTACTATCCCACCCGCGGCCAGCCACTGATGCTGCAGATCACGGGCAACACCATCCCTGGCGAGGGCTTCTTCGGTCTTTCGTATGTGGAGGAGGAGGACGAGTTGTCGTGTGGTGCCCTGGGTGCTGATGCGGCTATCATCACCATGTCGTCGGGCAACCTCTCGTCGCACATCCTGGAGTCAGAGCTCCCACACTTCTTCGAGGGTGACTGGGACTGGCAAGTGGAGCAGCTCGGCGACGACATGTTCTCCATGGTCTTCCCCAACACGGTGATGCTGAGGATGGCAACTCATAGCGGAAAGCATTTCCTCTCCCTCAACAATATCATGGCAGATATTTGGGAGTCGGTCTTTGAGGTTCCCAAGGCCGTGATCATGCCGGAGGTGTGGCTGAAGTTGTGGGGTGTGCCGCCCAAGTAGCGGAGGGTGGACCATCTCATGGTGGGGACTAGCATGATCGGCCGCCCCATCGTGGTTGATGAGATTGCTCTGATTCGCCTCGGGCCGATGCGTATGCTATTTGCATGCCGCAACCTTGCCACGCTCCGTGGCTACGTGCATCTATGGTTCAATGGGGAGGGCTACGACATCAAGCTAGAGCCAAAGCTCCATCAGCTGCGTCGGGGTGTGCAACCCCCTCCTCGCCTCCTCCTAGCAATGGCCAGGGCCCGGATGGCAAGGACAAGGACCAAGATGAGAGCATGGTTAATGAATCCATTGATACTCCAACATGGGACAAGCTTGGGATGCAGGACAAGGACAAGACGGATGGCACATCTAGTGGCAAGGGCGTGTGTGTGGTCGATGCGGTGGTGCTGTCGGCTGGCACGTCGGTGATGGGGATCCCCCCTTGATCATTATGGATCCAACCTGGTGCTAGATACAGACGCTGGCAAGGGTGCTTCGGCATCGTGTGGCTCGGGCTGGCATTTCGTCCATGCTCATGGGCGAGCGTACCCAGGTGGCATCTGGTGGGGGCTCGTAGATGATGCCCGATGATTGGTTGCCCCCGGCCTCCAGTGGACTGAGCAAGAGTGGACCTTTGCGACATACAAAGAAGACGGTGGGTTGCAAGCCGCCGACAGTGGTGGTGCCAGCAATGGATAGTCTGGGTTCTCCGACCACTCCCATGCAGGTGGTCATGGCGTTGGCGTCCCCGGGTGGTACTTCCACGGGTGATACACGATGGGTATCACATCATGGAACATTGTGTCGCCTTGTTGAGATGTGAAAACCAGTTCTAAAGGTGTTAGAAAATTTACACGATGATGCAGATAATGTTGTCCAAAGAACCACAATCGTGGGGTTGATAAAGCACACGGAGTCCTTCGTATTTGTTCTCATATTGCATCTTATGAGCACATGGTTAAAACTAATATGCACACAACTTTTCCCTTGGTTTATCGTCTTGTTGAGTTAGTATTGGTTTTACGAGTTGCAACCGCAACAATGGAAAAGCATTCTCAGCAATGAGCATTATCAAGACTGGATTGAGGAACAAAATGGGTGATGGTTGGATGAATAATAGACTCGTATGTTACATTGAGCGAGATGTATTTGTTACGATCGTCGAGCGATTTCTAGGTTATCGCACACGTAAAAGCGATTTGCCTCGTCCTAAAAGTAACTTTTTCACATTTTGCATCTATCATTTAACTAGTTTTACCTGCTATATTATGAAGTGATTTATAATTAAAAATTGATGATTGAAGGTTTAGTTTCTTCTATTGAAGATGCGATCATGGAAGGCTCAGATAAACCAATCCTTTGATTTGGTATAAATCTTTTGTATCATTTATCTATGCTACATATTGTATTTTGATTTGTCTTGCTTTATTGTCGACACATTATGGAACAAATGGTGTCATTGAATATCATGTTTGATTTCTTATTAATTATGCAACATAGATTGATTTTAGCATGTCTTGAAATTAGAGTTTATTTAGATAATTTTTAACCCATTGTTTCTCGTTCAGGGCGTTAAAGCAACTTCAATGGGGCGACCCATTTCATCCGCCGCCGTCTGTTTGAGTCGGGGTGGACAAAAATGATGGTCCAACGCGATGACCAGTGCCAAAACACGTCAGCTTCGCGTCCGCACCGATCCATTTCCAGCCCAAATTTGGGACTGAAATGCGTCGGCGCGCACGCGAAGCGGACGCACGCATGCCCCCTCATTGCCGCCCCCAACCACCGCGGTCAATATAATTTATGATGGCCGCCATCCTCGGGCCCACGTGTCAGCGACCGCGGCTGGCCTTTTTTAATCTGATCGTGCGGTGGGGTTCGGCCATCTGCTTTCAAAACCCTCCCCCGTGCCCATCTCGCCACCCCTCTGTTTCCTCGTCGACGACCCAACAGCCATGGACAACGGCGACAACCTCGTTGTCTATGCCCACGCGATGCTGCTGATGACCCACAAGTGTAGGGGATCTATCGTAGTCCTTTTGATAAGTAAGAGTGTCGAACCCAACGAGCAGCAGAAGGATCTGACAAGTGGTTTTCAGCAAGGTATTCTCTGCAAGCACTGAAATTATCAGTAACAGATAGTTGTGTGATAAGATGATTCGTAGCAAGTAACAAGTAACAATAGTAACGAAGGTGCAGAAAAATGGCCCAAACCCTTTTGTAGCAAGGGACAAGCCTGGACAAACTCTTATAGGAGGTAAAGCGCTCCCGAGGACACGTGGGAATTTCTGTCAAGCTAGTTTTCATCATGTTCATATGATTCGCGTTCGCTACTTTGATAGTTTGATATGTGGGTCGACCGGTGCTTGGGTGCTGCCCTTACTTGGACAAACCTCCCTCTTATGATTAACCCCTCTCGCAAGCATCCGCAACTATGAAAGAAGAAATAAGACAAAGTCTAACCATAGCATTAAACTAGTGGATCCAAATCAGCCCCTTACGAAGCAACGCATAAACTAGGGTTTAAGCTTCTATAACTCTAGCAACCCATCATCTACTTACTACTTACCAATGCCTTCCTCTAGGCCCAAATAATGGTGAAGTGTTATGTAGTCGATGTTCACATAACACCACTTGAGGAGAGACAACATACAACACATCAAAATATCGAACGAATACCAAATTCACATGACTACTAATGGCAAGACTTACCCCATGTCCTCAGGAACAAAGGTGACTACTCACAAAGCATAATTATGTTCATGACCAGAGAGGTATTGAATAGCATCAAGGATCTGAACATATAATATTCCACCAAGTAATCCAACTTGCATCAACTTCAAAGAGTAATTAACACTACTAGCAACCTTACAAGTACCAATCGGAGTCGCGAGACGGAGATTGGTTACAAGAGATAAACTAGGGTTTGGAGATGAGATGGTGTTGATGAAGATGTTGATGGTGATGAGTCCCCTCCGATGAGAGGAGTGTTGGTGATGACAATGGCGACGATTTCCCCCTCCGGGAGGGAAGTTTCCCCGGCAGGACGACCGTGCCGGAGCTCTAGATTGGTTCTGCTCAAGTTCCACCTCGTGGCGGTGGCGATTCCTCCCGAAAGCCTCCTCCTGATTTTTTCTGGAACGAAACCCTCCTTATAGCAAAAGAGGGGAGCCAGAGGGCCAACAGGGAGCCCACAAGCCCCCTAGGCGCGGCCAGGGGGGTAGGCCGCGCCTAGCAGGCTTGTGGCCTCCTGGTGGCTCCCCTATGGTACTTCTTTCGTCTAGTATTTTTTATAAATTCCAAAATAATTACTCGTTGATTTTCACGGCTTTTGGAGTTGCGCAGAATAGGTATCTCAAACTTGCTCCTTTTTCAGGCCAGAATTCCAGCTGCCGGCATTCTCCCCCTTCATGTAAACCTTGCAAAATAACAGAGAAAAGGCATAAGTATTGTACCGTGAAGTGTAATAACAGCCCATAAAGCGATAAATATCAACATAAAAGCATGATGCAAAATGGACGTACCAACTCCCCCAAGCTTAGACTTCGCTTGTCCTCAAGCAGAAACCGAGATCAATAAATATGCCCACATGTTTAGAGAGAGAGGTGTCGACAAAACAAGATATGGACATGCAGGCATCATGATCATAATTAGAACAACAATATCATCATATAATCTCCCATGCTAAAGTGATAATTGCTTCACAAAGTAAAGTATGGATCAAGAACCTTATTGAGAACTAACAACCAATAGTCTTTAGTCATTGAAGCAATTGCAATTTATCATAACATCTGAAAGAGTCAAATAAGAGCTTGTAAAGCAAATCCACATACTCAATCATCCTTTCGTCTTCTACAATTGCTACAACTCATGTGGTACTCATGAGATCAAAGTTTCAGTCAGACACGGAGAAAGATAGGGGCTTATAGTTCCGCATCCCAACTATTTACCTCAAGAGTAATGTCAAGAATAATAATTCATGAATACTTACTTCCAAGTTGACATATGAATATAGATCTTTCCCTAGCATATGACGTTATCCAAGAAAAAGGCGAAATAAGGAATTGGTGTAGATCACCATTACTCTTTCAAGGGCAAAAAGTAAAGGTACAAGATAGGCCCTTCGCAGAGGGAAGCAGAGGTTGTCATGTGCTTTTGGGGTTTGGATGTGTGTCCTCTTAGTGTGAAGGAACGTCACTTTATATTTCCTCTTGTGATAAAGAACTTTATTATGCAGTCTGTCGCTTTTATGTCTTCCTCATCACAGGTTCGTACAAAGCTTATTTTCCACACACTAATAGATCATACATATTTAGGGAGCAATTCTTATTGCTTGCACCGATGAAAACTTACTTGAGGGATCTTCTTGAATCCATAGGTAGGTATCGTGGACTCTCATGGCAAAACTGGGTTGAAGGTTTATGGATGCACAAGTAGTATCTCTACTTAGTGCGGAAGTTTTTGGCTGATATGAGGTGGAAGCAATCATCACATGCTAAGGGATCTCTAGTCATATAATCATTGTTTGGAACCAAGCAAACATAATTCATTATGTTGTCTTCCTTGTCCAACATCTACTTCTAAGCATGCAATAGTTTAATTAGTGTTCACAATCATAGATTGTGTCAAAGATGATATATTTATATGTGAACCTCTCCTTCTTTATCATTTCCTATTAATTGCAACAACGACCAAGGTCTACGTTTGTCCACCCACAACAAGTTTCAATCAACATTCTTTTTATATGTGGAGCCATCACTTCCCATAAGATCATTACATGATCTTTCATGCTTTTGTTCTTTTATCATTCTTTTCTTTAGATCATGGCATGAAGCAAGGACCTTAACTAAAACACTCTTTATCATATGACTCACGAACTCGAATACATCGGGGTTGACACAAAGCAAAACTCAAGCTTAGATCACTAAGAACTTTATTCTACTAGATAAAGATAAGACCAAAAAGGATCCAACTAAGAAAAGGTAAAGGCAAAAGATGTGATGGTGATACGATACCGGGCAACTCCCCCAAGCTTGGCACAAGCCAAGGGGATTGCCCATACCCATGCTTAATTGTCTTCCTTCGAAGGTGATGGTGGTGGAGTTGTTGCAGAGTTCTTGAATTTGTTTAATTTCCTCTTGAGCACAAAGTTCTCGTCCTTCAGATCGTTAATTTCCTCTTCAAGCCTCAACACCCGTTGGCATAATTCTTGCTTACTCTCCTGCAAAAGACGAGAAGGGATAAACAAAATCTTAGGCTTCTTCCTTGAGTCAGGGACGCTTGACTTTTTGAACTCCACTTATGTGTCTCCAGGTTGGGGTAGAGGAGCCTCCTCTTCATCGGAACTTGTTCCTTCCTTTCCCTTGGGATCATAATCTTTTTCCTCATCAGTTGTTCAACCATAGTGATCCAAGTACCCATAGACCTTGGGATTAGCAAGGTAATCGGACACATAGCTCTCCCCCTCTAAATCTTGAGAAGACATCTTGCCCTAAATTTGCGGCAAAAACAGGCTCGAAACGAAAACATGGGAAAATTGTGTGATATAAGGGTCAGACCTTTTGGGAGAATATATAATGATTTTTTCCCGACCAGAAGGAGTACTCTGCAAGAAAACGGAGTCCGGGAGGCACACAAGGTGGTCACAAGCCCGCCAGGCGCGGCCAGGGGGTGGCACATGCCTGGCAGGCTTGTCACCTCCTCGTGCGCTTTCCGGACTACTTTAAATTTTTCTATTTTTCTAAAAATTCCAAAAGGGAGAAAAAATCCTACTGGAAAAGTTTTGGAGTCGGTTTACTTACCGAATCACATACCTCTTCGTTTTCGGAGTCTGAAACAGGCTGATAAATATCCCTTATGTACTCCTCTGGAGTTATGGTATTGATAATATTGTTTTCAACATTTATGGGAGTACCTGAGATATAATGCTTGATTCTTTGCCCATTTACCACTCTCGGAAAATTACCTTCCGTGTTGTTGATCTTGATGGCACCGGAATGATATACTTCCTGAACAATGTAAGGACCTTCGCATTTAGAGAGAAGCTTGCGTGCAAAAAATCTTCAACGAGAATTATATAGCAAGACATAATCACCTACATTGAACTCACGTTTTTGTATCCTTTTATCGTGCCACCTCTTAACCTTTTCTTTGAACAACTTGGCATTCTCATATGCCTGAGTTCTCCATTCATCAAGTGAGCTAATATCAAATAACATCTTCTCACCAGCAAGTTTGAAATCAAAGTTGATCTCTTTGATTGCCCAATAAGCCTTATGCTCTAGCTCAAGAGGTAAATGACATGCTTACCGTAAACCATTTTGTACGGAGACGTGCCCATGGGATTCTTATAAGCAGTTCTATAAGCCCACAGTGCATCATCAAGCTTCTTAGACCAATTCTTTCTAGACCTATTAACAGTCTTTTGCAGAATTAGTTTAATCTCTCTATTGCTTAGCTCTATTTGACCACTGGACTGAGGATGATAGGGAGATGCAATTCTATGGTTGACATCATACTTAGCAAGCGTTTTACGGAAAACATCATGAATGAAATGTGAACCACCATCAGTCATTAGATATCTAGGGACTCCAAATCTAGGGAAAATAACTTCTTTAAGCATCCTGATAGAGGTGTTGTGATCAACACTACTAGTTGGGATAGCTTCTACCCACTTAGTAACGTAATCAACGGCAACTAGGATATGAGTATACCCGTTGGATTTTGGAAAAGGTCCCATAGAATCAAAACCCCAAACATCAAATGGTTCAATAACAAATGAATAATTCATAGGCATCTCCTGACGTTTACTGATATTACCTATTCTTTGGCATTCATCACAAGACAAGACAAACTTACGGGCATCCTTGAAGAGAGTGGGCCAATAGAAACTTGATTGTAATACCTTGTGTGCAGTTCTATCTCCCGCATGGTGTCCTCCGTAAGCCTCGGGGTGACACTTCTGTACGATCTGTCCCTGTTCATGTTCATGTACACAACGTCTAATAACACCATCTACTCCTTCCTTATAAAGGTGAGGATCATCCCAAAAAGTAATGTCTCAAATCAAAGAAGAATTTCTTCTTTTGCTGGTATGTGAAACTAGGTGGTATATATTTGGCAAAGATATAATTTGCATAATCAGCATACCACGGTGTACTACGGGAAGTATTGACGACATTCAATTGATCATCAGGAAAGCTATCATCAATAGGTTGTGGGTCATCAAGAACATTCTCCAACCTAGACAAGTAATCTGCTACGGGGTTCACAGCACCCTTCCTATCGACAACATGCAAATCGAATTCTTGTAGCAAGAGAACCCATCTGATAAGTCTAGGTTTAGCATCTTTCTTTTCCATGAGATACTTAATAGCAGCGTGATCAGTGTGAATAGTGACTTTGGAATCAACTATGTAAGATCTGAACTTTTCACATGCAAACACGACCGCGAAAAATTCCTTTTCACTAGTTGCATAGTTTCTTTGGACACTGTCTAGAGTCTTACTAGCATAATAAATAACATTCAACTTCTTATCAACTCTTTGTCCTAGGACAGCACCCACAGCATAATCACTAGCATCACACATGATTTCAAAAGGTAAGTTCCAATCAGGTGGTTGAACAATAGGCGCAGTTATCAAGGCCTTTTTAAGTAATTCGAAGGCTTCCTCACAATCATCGTCAAAAACAAAAGGAATATGCTTTTGCAAGAGATTGGTAAGAGGCCTAGAAATCTTACAAAAATCCTTAATGAACCTTCTATAGAAACTAGCATGACCAAGGAAACTCCTTATACCTTTGATATCTGTAGGGCATGGCATTTTCTCGATCGCATCAACCTTAGCCTTATCGACTTCAATACCTATTTCAGAAATTTATGTCCTAAGACGATGCCTTCATTACCCATAAAGTGGCAATTCTCCCAATTCAAGACAAGGTTGGTATCTTTACATCTCTGGAAGACTCGATCAAGGTTGCTGAGGCAATCATCAAAAGAAGACCCGTAAACGGAGAAGTCATCCATGAAAACCTCAAGAATCTTTTCACAAAAGTCAGAGAATATAGCCATCATACAGCTTTGAAAGGTAGGAGGTGCATTACATAAGCCAAAAGGCATACGTCTATAAGAAAAGGTACCGAAATGGCAGGTGAAAGTGGTTTTCTCGTGATCAGATTGTGCAAGAGGTATTTGGGAGAAACCGGAATAACCATCTAGAAAGCAGAAGTGTGTGTGTTTAGACAGTCTTTCTAGCATTTGGTCGATAAAAGGCAAAGGGTAATGATCTTTCCTAGTGGCTTTATTCAATTTCCTAAAATCGATCACCATCCTATAGCCAGTAATAATCCTCTGTGGGATCAATTCATTTATCATTAGGGACAATGGTAATACCTCCCTTCTTAGGGACGCAATGCACCGGACTCACCCAATCATTATGAGCAACAGGATATATAATACCCGCTTCCAGTAGCTTTACTATTTGTTTTCTTACTACCTCTTTCATCTTAGGATTTAATCTCCGTTGATGTTCGGCAACTAGTTTGGAATCAGGATCGGTTTTATTTTTCTGTTGGCATAGAGTGGGACTAATGCCCTTAAGATCGTCAAGAGTATATCCAATAGCAGCATGGTGCTTCCTCAGAGTTTTTAATAACTTCTTTTTCTTCATGCTCTGAGAGGCTAGCACTAATTATAACAGGATATATCTCTTTTTCATCGAGATAAGCATACTTAAGAGTATTAGGTAACTGCTTAAGTTCAAACACAGGATCACCCTTTGGTGGGGGTGGATCTCCAAGCAGGTCAACACGCAAATTATTCTTAAGGATAGGATGTTGTTCAAAGATAACTCTATCTATCTCATTACTTTCATCCATATGCATATCATTTTCATGCTCAAGAAAGTATTGCTCTAAAGGATCAGTAGGAGGCACAGCAATAGAAGCTACGGCAATAATTTCATCCTTACTAGGCAACTCTTTTTCATTAGGTTGTCTACCAAACTTGGAGAAATTGAACTCATGTGACACACCTTCAAAGTCAACAGTGACAGTTTGCTTCTCACAGTCAATATGAGCATTGACAGTATTGAGGAAAGGTCTGCCAAATATGATGGGACAAAAGCTATCTTGTGTGGTAGAAAGAACGAGAAAATCAGCAGGATACTTCGTTTTACCACACAAGACTTCAACATCTAACAATTCCCAAAGGGCAGATAGTATCTCTATTGGCAAGCTGAATAGTGACATCAATAGGTTGAATCTCAACAGGTGCAATCTCGTCTTTAATTTCATAATATTATGATTTAGGTATTGCACTAACACTAGCACCCACGTCACATAAACCATGATAACAATGATCTCCTATCTTAACAGAAACAACAGGCGTGCCAACAATAGGCCTATGTTTGTCTCTAGCATGTGGTTTAGCAATTCTAGCAGCATCTTCACATAAGTGAATATCATGGCCATCAACATTGTCGGACAGGAGATCTTTGATAATAGCAATGCTAGGTTCAACTCTAATTTGCTCAGGGGGTGTAGGTGTTCTAATGTAGCCCCTACATATCACTGTTGAAGCTTTAGAATGATCCTTTATCCTAACACGGAAAGGTGGTTTCTCAATGTAAGCACTGGGAACAATAGGATCATTATAAGCAATGACTTTCTCTTCAACTGGATTGGGTTTAACTACATTGACTTCTAAGGGAGGACGATATTTAAACCACTTCTCTTTAGGGAGATAAATATGAGCAGTAAATGATTCACACAATGAAGCTACTATCTCAGAGTCAAGTCCATATTTAGCGCTAAAATCACACAAGGTATTTGTTTCAACAAAGGATTTAACGCAATCGAACTTAGGATTCATACCTGGCTCCTTACCTTCATAAAACTCCCAATCTTCAGAGTTGTGTTTAGTTCTCTCCAATAAATTCCATTTGAAGTCAATATCTCTATTCATAAAAGAACCGGTACAAGAAGTGTCAAGCATGGTGCGATTATCATGAGAAACCGAGCATATAACATTGATTTAAGCCTCCCCCAAGCTTGAGCCATACTTTCTCTGTCACGAGGCCAAAAATTATAAATATAATTCTGATCACGATGTACCAAATGCATAGGTTAAAACCTTTGATGAAATTCCAATTTCAATCGGTTGTAGTTCCATTATCCAGTAGCATCACATAGCCTATACCATGTCAATGCTTTATCCCTCAAAGATAAGGGAAATACCTTCTTCTTGACCTCATCCTTGGGAAAACCTGCAAGCTTAAATAAACCACAAACTTCATCTACATAGATTAGATGCAAGTCTGGATGTGATGTTCCATCTCCTGTAAAAGGATTAGCTAGAAGTTTCTCAAGCATACCCGAAGGAAATTCATAGCAAATATTTTCAGTAGGTGCAGCAGGTTGAGGAGCAACTCCTTGTGCTTCTGTTCGAGGTGAAGATACCCCGAACAAGCTCCTCAAAGGATTAGTTTCCATAGTAACAAGTGACAATAAATTTCAGCACACTATATAAATGTTTCCTTGCCAAATTCCACTTACCAAACGCGCTTCACTCCCGGCAACGGCGCGAGAAAAGAGTCTTGATGACCCACAAGTGTAGGGGATCTATCGTAGTCCTTTCGATAAGTAAGAGTGTCGAACTCAACGAGGAGTAGAAGGATCTGACAAGTGGTTTTTAGCAAGGTATTCTCTGCAAGCACTGAAATTATCGGTAACAGATAGTTGTGTGGTAAGATGATTCGTAGCAAGTAGCAAGTAACAATAGTAACGAAGGTGCAGCAAAATGGACCAATCCCTTTTGTAGCAAGGGACAAGCCTGGACAAACCCTTATAGAAGGAAAAGCGGTCCCGAGGACACATGGGAATTTCTGTCAAGCTAGTTTTCATCATGTTCATATCATTCGCGTTCGCTACTTTGATAATTTGATATGTGGGTGGACCGGTGCTTGGGTGCTGCCCTTACTTGGACAAACCTACCACTTATGATTAACCCCTCTCGCAAGCATCCGCAACTACGAAAGAAGAATTAAGACAAAGTCTAACTATAGCATGAAACTAGTGGATCCAAATCAGCCCCTTACGAAGCAACGCATAAACTAGGGTTTAAGCTTCTATCACTCTAGCAACACATCATCTACTTACTACTTCCCAATGCCTTCCTCTAGGCCCAAATAATGGTGAAGTGTTATGTAGTCGATGTTCACATAACACCACTAGAGGAGAGACAACATACAACACATCAAAATATCGAACGAATACCAAATTCACATGACTACTTATAGCAGGACTTATCCCATGTCCTAGGAACAAAAGTGACTACTCACGAAGCATAATTATGTTCATGACCAGAGAGGTATTGAATAGCATCAAGGATCTGAACATATAATATTCCACCAAGTAATCCAACTTGCATCAACTTCAAAGAGTACTTAACACTACTAGCAACCTTACAAGTACCAATCTGAGTCGCTAGACGGGGATTGGTTACAAGAGATGAACTAGGGTTTGGAGATGAGATGGTGCTGATGAAGACGTTGATGGTGATGAGTCCCCTTCGACGAGAGGAGTGTTGGTGATGACGATGGCGACGATTCCCCCTCCGGGAGGGAAGTTTCCCCGGCAGGACGACCCGGCCGGAGCTCTAGATTGGTTCTGCTCAAGTTCCGCCTCGTGGCGGCGGCGATTCCTCCCGAAAGCCTCCTCTTGATTTTTTTGGGAAACAAAACCCTCCTTATAGCAAAAGAGGGGAGCCAGAGGGCCAACAGGGAGCCCACTAGGGCTAGCAGGCTTGTGGCCTCCTGGTGGCTCCCCTCTGGTACTTCTTCCGCCCAGTATTTTTTATAAATTCTAAAATAATTCCGCCGAGTATCTCAAACTTGCTCCTTTTTCAGGCCAGAATTCCACCTGCCGGCATTCTCCCTCTTCATGTAAACCTTGCAAAATAAGAGAGAAAAGACATAAGTATTGTACCGTGAAGTGTAATAACAGCCCATAAAGCGATAAATATCAACATAAAAGTATGATGCAAAATGGACGTATCAGCTGTCAGAGGAGGTCGCCTACGTGCAGGCTAAGAGGGCGATGCACCACGCGCACGAGCGCGCCCGTGCTTTGCCCAGCATCGTCCAGAACACCCTCGTCGTCCACCCCCGCGCGCTTATTCCAGAGGAGGCCGCCTACCTTGAAGCTAAGATGGCGATGCACCACGAGCACGTGCGCGCCCGTGCTGCGCCATCGCCGACACCAGCAGTACCCACGCCGGCACAGCCCGCCCCCGCTCCGGCACAGCCCGACCTCGCCCCACGCCGGCACAGCCCGACCTCGCCGCCGCCGCCGAGGACGCCTAGGTTTTTTTCTTTTTTCATTAATAATGTAACGTATGGACTCTCTTCGGCCTTCGTGCCCGGCTTTTTTAATGATTAAATTATGCATGTTTGGTGCACTCAGGGCCGGCCCTGGTGTATGGCGGACGAGGCGACAACCTAGGGCCCAGCTCTGGTACGGGGCCCATGATTTGTGATGCATGTATATGTAGCCTAGTTAAAAAACAAAAATGAATCAGTGTTGGGCTTGGTGGCTAATCGCTAGCGGGGAAAGGGTCAAGTGTTGAATCTTTTGAGGCACACATTCATCCATCCATCCATCCATCCATAGGGATCACTAGTTTCAAAGAATAGAAAAAATCCATAGCGATCGTTGCCTCATCTCATCCTCTGTTTGTCACTCGAGACTCTACCGTGGCTTCAGTTTCTTACCGGTTGCCGTCGCTCAGCGCCCTGCTGCCTACCGGCCCTCGCTTCGCTCCCGATTCTTGCTGTCCAGCACCGTGCCGCCATTGATTTGTCTTGATCTTGCCGACCGGCCGTCCGCGAGACTAGGAGTTCATCAATCATCGTCCTCTTAGTCTTTCAAAGGTACACAATGATTTATGAGTAAGCAATTTCAGTGTACATGGTATAAAATTGTTAAGGTGTTTGAAATTGTATGTACTATTTTTCTTCATTATGTATGCGTGGTTGAAAATATAGTATTAGGGGCCATGTTGTCGAGTTCGTCAAGGGCCCTCTGAAACATAGGACCGGCCCTGGGTGCACGCCGGTAAAAATGGATCGAGCCAGCGTTGGACGCATACGCGGATCCAAATGTCGACGTGGACTTTCGTACCTGTTTGATCGACCCAAACGGACAAAAAACGGATAAGGTCGTCGTCCTTTTGAATCGGTCCGTTAGAGTTGCTTTTAGACAATCCTGGATCCCACTGCGTGAAAGGACATGTATACAGAGCTGAGACCGGACAAGTGCCCAGGGCGGCCAGGACGCAGGGCCTGCCGGGTCGTACGATAATAATCTGGATGCAGATCGAGTAGCTCACGTGAACAGCCCGGGCTAGGTGGCCGGCGAATCCTAAAATGGCGTCATTGCTTAGATCAAGCAGCGTTTCTACCTACTGCTGGTATTAAACTGCAGTGTTGTTTATAACATATTCATATGGCTTTGTCCTTTAAGAACAATCTAGAGTTCGTTTACTGTCTTCCAGGGCTAGCCAGCGATACATGAAAAACAACATGGTCGTCCATCCACGTGTGGAGGTACGTTGCTCGGTCTTGCTCGGTCTCAAGTTTAGACTCTGAACGGCGAATCGGACTAAGAAATGTGTTAGAGTAAAATGAGATTGAATGAAAGTAATGGACGATCAGTCCTGATTTCTATTGATTCTCAAGTTTATATACATCTGGAAGAGGTGCGAAGAAGAGGTGCCTGTTCGGAGGCATCCCTCCAGAACAGGTGCCTGTTGGCAATAGAGAGATAGAATAGACATGACTTTTCAGGGTTGGACACCCTTTCCTAATTAATTTCTAACACTCCCCCTTATACAACACCGTTCCTTGAATGCTTCATTGTTGAAAGCTTCTTGCATATATAGATCTTCCATCTTGAGAAATCTTAGATAATCTTGAGAGTCTCCCCCAAAAACCCTGTGGGAAAAATATGAGGAGAATAGAGTAGATATGTTGCTAAAACTCCTTTAAACCCAGTGGGAAAAATAAGAAGAAAATGATGCAACATATGATGATTATTGTCTCTTGATAACTCATATGAGAAAAACCTTTGAAGAAGGAGAAAACTCATTGATAAGTTTAGAGAACAATTAATATGTCTTGAGTACTTCCTTTAAAAACCCTGGTAGGGAAAATAGAAAGTATGACATATGATCTTTGAGAAGATATTGCCTCACTAAAAACCATTATGAGAAACTTTGAGAGAAAACTCATAAGGGAAAAGAGTGCAATCGTACATGCCATTGAAAACTCCTTTAAAACCCAATGGGAAAATACAAGGAGAAAATGATATAGCATATAAAGACACTTGTGTTTATATTGTCTCGTTAAAAACCTTTTATGAGAAACCAATAGGGAAAACTCATCAAGGAAAAAAGAGTACAATATATGCAATCTGATGATTGTTAATAGGTTATAGTTTGGGAGATTACTCCCCCTGAACTTTGTAAATATGAAGGATGTCTCATACCAATTCTATTGACATGAACATGAGATTGTGTATAATCTGTTGGATTATAACAGTAGTTTGTTTGCAAATTATTTCCTCACTTTTCTATAATCCGTGAGGCTAAGTAATTTCCGAGCAATGTGATTTATGATATTTCTCTTCATATAACCTATAGGTATTGAGTAACACAAGTGGAAGTATCTTGATAAATCAAGTTATGTGATTCTGATGAATCTCAACCACATGATTTTGAGTGTGGTTAACCATTCTACTAAGTTATGCATATTTTGCAATGCCTTTAGATAAAGCAATTATGTTAGAATGATAACTAGAAATAGCCACTAAAATCCATTTATATGACTTCCATGTGAAGGCTATTCCAGCAAATTCAGTCATTGATATGGCATCGTTGGGATCAAATAAAGAGACAATATCATTACATCATATCATGGTCATATCTTCTATTTCCTGATGGAAATATCCAAGATTTATAGTAATCTTCAGATATAAGATGATATTACTTATATCAACCATATATCTTTTGTTGGGGGTTGCACTCTGAATAAAGATAGCAAATATAGTGTCAGGCCTGACGTAGTTTGCAAGTATATGAGTGCTTTGACATTAGTGATATACAGAACTTCAGGTCCTAGTATCACTTCATTATCACCCCTAGGTATGAATGGATTTGTACCTTATCAAAGGTAGTATGACCATACATGTCTTTTGTTGATATGTTATATACAAATTGAACTTCTCGTATATGTTTGGATATATGTAGACTGATATGTATTCTTGAGAGAATGCTCAAGTTGTAAACTTAAGCTAAATTTGGTTAAATCCAAATTTTCCGTCTTGAGATGATTTTGTGTATGTTTAGGTCTTGTAGAGACATTGATGATGAAATCATCGATATACACTGAGGTGATATAAGGAATTCAAATTTGGGATACCTTTATTAACACATAAACAATTTATCATCCTTTGAGTAATCCTTTGAAGAAGGAACTCATTTAGTCGGTAGTACCATATGATTGCCGACTACTTCAAGCCATAGAGTGACTTCTGAAATTTTACACATATATGTTGCGATTTATTTTGGATTCGGAATTGTAAGCCCTTGAGGTACTTCATTATAAATTTCCGAAATGAGTAACCCATATGAGTATGTAGTCACTTCATCCATTAACTACATGGATAATATTATTTGTACTGCCAATGGTATTTATTATCGAAACATAGTTCCACTCATACCAAGAAGGTATGTTACATCATAATTTGATGTCAGGTCTCTGCGTGAACCCTTTTGCTACAAGACTCGCTTTCTCACCACCTCATTGACTTTGTCTATGAATGAGAAGTTTTTAGTATTCCATATGGAAGATACTTATGAGGAGTAGGTATTACTGTGGTAAATACCACTCGTTTGTAGAGCGAGTGCTATTCTTCATTACTTGCTTCCTTTTATGTGAACCAATATGAGTACAAGAGGCACTCTACCATGGATTTTGGTTCAGGGCCCAAAAGGTTTTAGCAATTTTCAGAAGAAATATATGTCGACAAATGTAGACTTATGTTATATGATTCTGAAGGAATCAATGAAATTTGTGGAAATGTATTTAATCCTTTTAACTCCTTGTGATTTTCTACAACAATGGAGTCAAGGTGTTTCGATGTCCCGTCACGAAAACATTTGTGCACATTTATGTCGGGCTTTGGATGATGAGCATCCAGTGAGGTGTCTTTCAACTTGATGTTGAATTACATTTACTGGTTGAGGATTTGATTTCCTCTATTTCCGCGGAAGCATATGCGAGATTATATCTCGTGTGGTCAGATTTCTCCCCCTCTTGCTCTCATTTCGGGAGAAGAGTGGTTTATCAGGTACCTCCACTCTTTCTGACACTTTACTACAGGAATATAAAATTGAGTGACACCTTTGTCATCAGTAAATGTATGTGGCAGATTTGCAATGTGTTGCAAATATGTGATTTTAAACTTCTTGTTCAGATTCTTTGAGTACGTGGATATAAGGACTGAATGTGAATAACATTCCTAATTTATTTCCTGGCATTCTTTGTGGTACTTATCTCCCCCTAATGCCAGAAATGTCCTTATTGCTGATGCAATCAGCATACGGGCTATGAATAATTTTGATTGACGGATAAATTGTCATTCCTCACTTAGATCCCTAATTTTCTGTGAGAGCCCATTGATGTATGCTGGAGTGGTGATATCGGCATGTAACCGAATTATCGCAGATAGGAAATACTTTGTTGATTTCCACGTAATTACTAAAAGGGGAAAGTAGTATGCTATGCAGTTGGTATGATTTATATCATACTTACGGTGTGTAATGCCGTATTTGTCTAGCATGAGGCTAGTAAATCATGATTCTATAAGTTTGGTCATATTATTAATTTCACTATCTTTGATAAGATATTGAACTAAACCATTTTGGGTATGTACATAAAGTACTATATATAATCAGATAATTCTTGTGAAATGAGTTCCACAAAGTTGTCCATTCGAATAGATTTATCCCTTGTTTAGGATAACTTGCTCTTACTTTGAGAATTTGAGCAATTGATTTAGTTATATCATTCATGGTTTGTGTGACAAGAGACACACTAGAAATCATTTTATAAATGTTTCCATGAGTACCATAAAGTATCTATAAAATACCACACAATGGTTGAGAATGCACATATCTTCTGAATGTGTTCAAGGAAAAATGAGTTGGCTCATTTAGAATTGTAAGGTGAGAGTTCCTTAAATTATTTTCCCTTATGGCACATGTGGTGCACATAAAATCTGATGATTTGGGAAATTTTGCAACTTGTTAAGTTGTGACCAACAGAATTGTCAATAATTTTCTAAACAACCCCAAACCTGGATTGTAAGGCTTAAAACCAAATATTTTGTAAGATTTAGAAAATTACTGTGTACTCAACAAAACTGAGTATGAATTGATTCATACATTCAAAATTTATCAAGCATGATGTCCAAGAAATAGGATGTTGGACATTATACTACATGTAGTAGTACAACTATAGGTAAACAATATTTTGGCAATAATCGGGATATTACATGAGGTCTCCCATATTACGGAAAAATGAGTTATGCAAACATATCATAGGCACAAACGAATTGATCATTCTTTTATTGCTATATTTTTGGTTCTCCTTCTGATGAAGATTCGAGAACATCATTTACCAGAATAGTTTCTCGTCGTATGTTTGCAAATTTTCAAATATCCCCATAAACTTATTTGCCTTTTAATAAATTCATGGTGTGGTTTGACCATATGTTTGAGGGTTTGGTAATCATATGTACGATATTTATGTAACCACACATTTGACAAACTTGAGAGTTGTCTTTGTGATCATTTGAAAATGATCAATGAGCAACTAAAAAGGTAATTATGTCATTGGTTGTCTTTATCCCCCACTTTACTTTGAATTTCTCATGGTTCTATTCTGTGACCACTAACTTGCATAGTATTCTCAATGCTAGCAAATATTTGAAGCACCCGATGGGTGAATATGATGATTTTAAGAAATAACATGTTTCTTTACCATGAAAATGGTAATACCATCATAAGGAGATGTAAAGTGTATCAAGGGCTTTTCAACCCGATCTGCATATGAAAATGTCAGATCATGAGATCTCAACTTCAATTTGATTTTATAATTACCAAAATTATAAGTTGTGATAGACTTGAGGCCTTGAAAAATTATTGGGTGATCATTCCAAATGTGCTCATGGCAGCATGTTTCTTTTAAGGGAAATATTCAAGGTGAATAAATATTCATTAACAATGTACTTAGTTTGATAACTAAGTGAAGTTGGTGATTTATAAAATGCATATGCCCATATTAGCTATTAAGATAATAGCCACGACACATTTTTCCACGGTGGAGTTATAGTGGCAACAATGCCACATGTGGATATAATGACTGATGTCATGCATCATCTTAAAATAAATACTCCCACCAAATCATGCATTTGGTGTATTTGGAAACATCAGCCACGTGTTACTCAAAAATGCTAATGCATTTATTTAATTTACTGCTAGGAGTAAGTGGCATTTATGAATAAATGATTTGTTTGAGAACAATCATGGCCAAGGTGATCCTTGGTGAACCTCTGTGTATCCTTCAATACAACACATGTGATGAAATTATTGCTAATGTTTTGGACTTCATTTTTGAGGAAGTGTGTGACTTTAGAGTCACTGCCAAAATGTATAGACTTGCGTGCTTAACATTGGTTAGTCACTATGAAAGTATAACCACGATGTGGTGTGGACCTTGCGAAAGTGTTGAGACACTCGCTATAAATTATGACATCCATCTGATGGATGGATGATACTATAATTAAAAATAGTGGCGTAGGCTCCATTGCCATGTATTTTACCAATGTAATAGAAGGTAATCATTTAAAGTATGCAAATATTTGCATAATTCTCTATGACATATTCAAACAAAATGAGGTTTGAATAATTAATATTGGTAGATAATACCATTCAACATGCAATAATCATGCATGAAATTACTATGATAGTAAATCATCTTAGTGAACAACAACAATTGCTTCAGAGGAGCAAATTCTAGTACGGCTGATGCCTTATAGCCATATGTTATCTCTATGGGTAAACTATAGATAATTAATTTACCTACAGTAAATTAAAGACCATCATGGTTGATGTTGTAATGAATTTAGCAAAATTAATGGGTATTTCAAGGAGTTATCTTGAAACCATTAATGTGAATCTCAAATTGCTAAATATGACATCTTGAAGATAATCTCCAAAAATGGAGTAGATCTCGCAGCACTAGGGAGTATAATCTGATGAAGTCAGTAGACTCACTCGTAATGCCTTATGTCATGACTTAGTAAAATGTGTGGGAGAGCACTTTGTAAAACAATCATAATGTCGAAACGACAAAATGTAGGCTTTATCAATAGTGGTGATAATCTGCAAAGCACTAGATCTACACACTACCTTGTGATCCCAAAACATCAATTTGAAAAACAACACTTAGAATTTTGCATATCAATTCTTGCTTGTATCAAGCCAAAGGCTCGATTAAGATGAATTGATTTTTATTTTGCAAATAAATGTATTAATCTCAACATGTAATGAACATGGGATACATACATTCCGGAATACATCGTACTCAATAGAAATACATTACTATTGTAACGAATAGTAATGATGTTGCAAACTTGATGTTCAAGTGAAAAACTTGATTTGTCTAGATCTCAAATTAAATCAAATGATCTTATATCAAGTTGCAAGATAATTCAGCAAAGTGAATTAATATTTGCGAGAGAAAATTAATCTCAGTCGCAATGATATTGTTCCGCGAGAAAAAAATATGCTTTCTCAATCGCACATCAATATTGTTGTGTGAGAAAATTTAATCTCAATCACAAAATAATAATTTTATACTAAGAAGAAATAGTATATAAAGAACTGGAGAAACTCATTCGTGATTATGAGAAACTACAAGGGCTGAGATGAAAATAGCCGAAGAGATAATGTTCTCTTCTTTTCCTTTTTCTCTCCAATGTATTTCTTCGGTGGAACCGTGAATCAGTAAAACCTCGATGGTAAAACTGAAAAACCACAAAGAGATAAGATATAAGGTTTCTCTCTCTCTCCCGAGCGGTTCCTTCAGACGTCGTCGTTCGCATCACGAGTATGCACGCAATGGACGCGGGCGAACCCACGCCTCGTCACCGGTGAAACCGGGCTGTTGGCCGAAGCCTCCCGCCGCCTTGCGGGATTTCTGCGCGGGTTGTGTGTCGTATTCGCTCCCAGCGACGGGGCCGAGGCAAGAGCCACCCATAGCCTCCTCTGGCCATTCGCGAGGAGCTACGACGAGGAGGAGCGGCAACTTCCGATGGCCGCTAGGTGCCGCGCCGCCGGAGGGCGTCGTCGGGCGGCGGCCGGACGAGGCCGGGCGGCCATGGGCGCCGCGGCCACTGGTGCGGCACGGGCGCGGGCGCGCGCGGTTCGGCCACAGGCGCGGCGTCGCGGACCGGCGACCGGTCAAGGCCGGTCGATTTTGGGCATGGCGCAGGCGCGGGCGGGCTCAGGCGAGGGCCGCCGCTCTGCCGCGGCCAGGCACGGGCGAGGGCCGCCGCTCTGTCGCGGGCGAGGGCCGCCGCGGCCAGGCGCGGGCGAGGGCCGCCGCTCTGTCGCGGGCGAGGGCCTCCGCGGCCAGGCGCGAGCGAGGGCCGCCGCTCTGCCGCGGCCAGGCGCGGGCATGGCCACGCCCTCGCGCAGGGCGTGGTGCGGCCTGGGCGGCGGCCGGGCATGGGACGCGGCAAAGGGAGGCGGCCGGGCGAACGGGCGCTCGACGCGGCGCAGCCGGCTGTGTCCTGAGGCGCGAAGGCCGCATCCAGTCGCCGATATTTTGTTCTTCTCGATCTCGAAATCGCTTAGATGCAGAGCGTGCTGATAACGTGTTAGAGTAAAATGAGATTGAATGAAAGTAATGGACGATCAGGCCTGATTTCTATTGATTCTCAAGTTTATATACATCTGAAAGAGGTGCGAAGAAGAGGTGCCTGTTCGGAGGCATCGCTCGAGAACAGGTGCCTGTTGGCAATAGAGAGATAGAATAGACATGACTTTTCGGGGTTGGACACCCTTTCCTAATTAATTTCTAACAAAATGGACGGCGCAAGCACCAAAGGCTGACCTCCTGCAGCAGCACAGCCAGGAACCCAAGTCCAACCTCGTACCTTGCGCGCATTTCCACCGCCGTCTGTTCGAGCGCGCTCGCCGTTCCCGAGAGGCGTTTGGCCGGAGCGGGCGAGACGTGACTGGTGATGACGCGGGGCGTTTCTGAACCTCTGACGCCGTGCGATCCGCACGATCCTCGCTGAGATCGAAACGGGTTGATGGCAGTATACGCGCGGCCTAGCTCTTGCCTTGATGTTTCACCTGTCTCCATCCTGCGAATTTTTTATGATCATTCTCATTGTTCCTTTTTTTATAAAAAGCTTTTATTACTTAATAGGTTTAAGCATTATATCCGACGTCTATATAGCCAAAATGAACACAGCCGCATTATATCCGACGTCTATATAGTTAAGATGAACACAGCCGCAGACCAAACGTATTAAAAGTAAAAAAACAGCAACATAATAATGTAATCATACGTAAAATCATCATCGACTACAAAGGCCCTATCCAATCATCAAGCGGTCATCCATATGGAATAAAAATATTCCTCGTCAGCTTTTTCAGTCACACATAAGCCTCCGTAAAAAAGGCCTCGAAACTCTGCCCATGTAAGATGAACCACGAACGAAGAATACCTGTACATCGAAAGAGAATCTGCAAACGGAAAAAAATGTATCATCAAAACCTTGTCATTTCTATTCAGCCAAAGCAATCATATAGCGACAAGCATTCCTACCCTAAATATGATCCTAAACATATTATTTATCTAATTTAACCAATTGTCAAATACATTTACAATGGATGTGGATGGATATAAATACGAAGCCATTTGATTAGCTGACTAAATAAAATGTACGAACTTACAATCAAAGAATATGTGTTTTATTGTCTATTCTTAAGAACAAAATACACACTTTATACTTTCAAACCAGCTGCGTTTGACAAGGTTATCCTTAGTTAAAATGATATTTTTGCGAAGATTATTGTCTTCTCTTGAAGACAAAATACATACTTCATACTTTCATTCTCATTCTTCATATTTTCGTTGTTGAAATATATTGCGAGTCTCCTTTCATCAGTTCAGATTATTTGGA
This sequence comes from Hordeum vulgare subsp. vulgare, assembly GCF_904849725.1. NCBI lineage: Eukaryota > Viridiplantae > Streptophyta > Magnoliopsida > Poales > Poaceae > Hordeum > Hordeum vulgare. Next base: position 73,677,342 of record NC_058520.1, on the reverse strand, counting down.
TGAAGCATGAATTCAATATGATATTAAAGTCAGGAGGTCTTGAGTTTAAGACCATGTCAATGCAATATTAAAAATAAATGATTCTGTGGCATACGCGAACTGAACATGACTGGCGTTTTGTTCATGCGATGAGGCGCTGGATCGCACCAGATCCACGGCGCACCATGTCCGTGCGTTCGGATCGCGGCAGGGATTGGAAAAACTTGGACTACAGCAAAGCTAGCTCACGGACCAGCGTCGTCCGCCGTGTGTTCCCGCCGTCCACAGACGAGACCCCCGAGTGCCGCCGTTTGGTCGTAGTCGTTGGCCGGCTCGCAGGGTCGATCATGTGCTGCAGCTGCGGCTCCACATGCATGGATCCATCATCCATGGATGACCGTATCTGTTTGGCAGCAAATTATGTGAGCTGACCGGGCGATCGACCGCTCCGTCACGTCTGTTCGGCGCGGCGATCGACTCCCCGGTCGTGCCCCGACCGGCCGCCGGCACTGTCACTCCAGTCGTTGCCTTGGTCCACCCCTATACTGTTGCATGATAGACATGCCCGATAAGCTTTCTCGGACGTATATGGACGCGTACAGTTAGAACATCTATAACCGAACTCCTTAAATTCGATCACTCAAACGTCCGCTCGCGTCCATGAATACCGATCGATTGCATTTTAAATATTGCGTTTCACATCGGGACATGTCATATTAGGATCTTCAAATTCAAATAAAAAACATGTAAGATGTCAAGCCTACGTACTACGTAGAAGCTATCTACTCCTTGTTGAAGATGTCGATGATCTCCGTGCCCTCCAGCAGATAAATGGCCGCATGCCGCAGCTCCGCCCCCTTTGGCGCCTCCGACTACTCCGCTGCGGCCTCCTCCGCCTCAATCTCCGCACCTAACTCGTCGAACTGGGCGTCGGCCTCCGCCTGCCTCTGCCGGATGAGCCTCCACCTCGGTCTCATCCCGGATGAAATTCAGGATGGCCTGCTGCTCCGCCATCTCCTCCGATTGGACTATAAGATTGATCTAGTGAAAGCGTTCCTACTCCCTCGTAAGGGAGCCGCGTAGATTTATATTGGTCGAGGGCAATAGCCTTGCCTTGGCGTATAAGAAGAAGCAATGATCGCTAGGATCGGTTGCGTACAGATAAAGGAGAAAAGAGAAAGAGTTTGTTGAGATTCCAATTGGTATCTATCTCTAACTCTAAGACCCTCCCTTAATTTCAACTATCCTACATTAAGATTTTTCTTGAACTCCTCAAATGGTTTGATTGACAAGGCTTTAGTAAAACCATCTACTACCTGATCTCTCGAAAGAAAGAACCGTATGTCCAACTTCTTTTCTGCAACTATTTCACGTACAAAATGAAAGTCAATCTCAATGTGTTTGGTTCTACCATGAAACACTGGTTTGCCAGAAAGATAGGTTGCTCCCAAGTTGTCACACCATAGACAGGATGTACGATGTTGCTTGATTCCCAATTCATGAAGCAATGATTCCAACCAAATGATCTCAGCAGTTGCATTTGCTAATAATTTGTACTCGACCTCTGTACTTGATCTTCACACTGTGGCTTGTTTTCTAGCACTCCAAGAAATAAGATTCGAACCAAACAACACAGAAAATCCTCCGGTTGACTTTCTGTCATCACAACAACCTGCCCAATCAGCATCAGAGAAGGCACTAACAAGTGTGGAACTAGAACGTCTGAACTGAAGTCCCAAACTTACAGTGTGTTTGATATAATGTATAATCTTTTTGGCAGCTGTCCAATGAATAGAGGTAGGAGCATGAAAATATTGGCAAACCTTGTTTACATCAAATGATATGTCTGGTCATGTCAATGTCAAGTACTGTAAAGCTCCAACATAACTCCTATATTTTGTGCTCTCTTCTTCATTAAGTGGTTCTCCTTGATATGTTGAAAGTTGTTCTGGAGAAGACAATGGTGTAGGTGAAGGTTTGCAATCCTTCATTCCCATACGAGTTAGAAGTTATGTAGCATATTTTTCTTGGTTCAATGCTATGCCATATCGAGTCTTCCTTACTTCAATGCCTAAGAAACAGTGTAGATCACCAAGGTCCTTCAAATCAAGTTCCGAACTTAAGTCATGCAAGAGAGCATTGGTGGCATTTAGTGAAGAGCTTGCAACTATGATGTCATCAACGTATATGAGCACAAAAATAATTGTGTTTGCTTTATTATAAATAAACAGTCATGTATCTTCTTTGGATGGAACAAATCCAAGATGCTTCAACTGAGAACTTAACCTTGAAAACCATGCTCTAGGCGACTGCTTGAGTCCATAAAGAGCCTTGTCAAGTCTGCAAACATAGTTAGGTGTTTGTTGATTTTCATACCCTGGTGGTTGCCTCATATAGACCTCCTGTTCTAGAACATCATGAAGAAACGCATTCTAAACATCTAGTTGTCTAAGGCTTCATCCCCTGTAAACAGCAATAGCTAGCACAAGTCTTATAGTAGCTGCTTTTACAACAGGACTGAAAGCATCTTCACAATAAATACCATACCGTTGTTTAAACGCTTTTGCTACAAGACGTGCTTTGTACCTATCAATGGAGCCATGTGCTTTCCTCTTTATTCTATAAACCCACTTGCAATCAATAATATTTTTACCTCTTTGATTTGGTACCAAGTGCCATGTTTTGTTTCTCATGAGCGCACCATATTCCTCATCCATAGCCTTTTTCCATCTAGGATCTCCAAGTGCATCACTTAACTTTGTTTGTTCACCTGAAATACACAACATTCCATATGGTATAGTACCATCTTTTCTTATTTTTGATTTTCTAATACCTTTTTGTAGTCGGGTCATGACTCTTGAGGTGATGAAAGGTTGACGTTGTAACTGCATGGGATTCTGTACAGATTTAACTTCTGTAGAAGATCGTGAGAGAGCTCCGAGATCCTCCGGTGTGGCCACAGAGTCATCAGGTTCAGCCGATCGAGTCGCTGGCGGGCTGCATACGCTCGCGTCAGCACTCCTGGTTGGCTAGCCCTTGGTCCGAGGCTGGTGCACGCCCATGATCCAAGGAGGACTCCCCCAAAGGTGTAGCAGGTGCTGTCAGCTCCTCCTCGAATACCGCGCCCGCTTCCTCTTCTCCTGGCACCTGAAATAATGGATCATTTTGATCATCTTGAGCATCATTGTGTTCACCGTTTCCTTCAGGAACCTGGACACGAATATCCTGCACACGTGGATCATTGCTAGCAGGAATATTATCACGTCGGTTAGTACAATTGTTATTCCCCTTATGATCAAAATGCTGAGATATGGATGGAAGGAGAAGTATTTCTTGACGAAGGAGAGCACCGACATTCGGATGAAGGGATGCAAACGGAAAAACTGACTCATAAAACACAACATCTCTGGAGATATATACTCGCCCTGTAGAGATATCCAAGCACTTGACCCCCTTGTGCATGGGATTGTATCCTATGAAAGCACGTTGTTTTGAACAAAATGCAAGTTTGCGTGTGTTATAGGGCCTGAGATTGGGCCAACACGGGCATCCGAATACTCTAAGAGTTGTGTAATCTGGTGTAGTGCCAAAGAGGCGAGTCAGGGGACTCTCAAAATTGATGACCTTGCTAGGGCGAATATTGATGAGGTATGTTGTAGTAAGAAAGGCTTCATCCCAAAATTTTAGGGGCATAGAAGCGTTCAGCTGAGCCGTTTTGTTGGTGAGCGTGAGGACAAGAAACATGATGAGAAATTCCAATCTTTTGGAAGAAGGAGTTTAGTTTCTCATACTCACCTCCCCAATCGGTTTGCATGGCAAGGATTTTGGAGTTTAGTTGACGTTCAACAAGATATTGGAAATTGGTAAAGACTTGGAAAACATCGGATAGTTTCTTGGGCAGATAAATCCAAGTAAATTCATTGTAGTCATCAATAAAGCTTACATAGTATGAAAATCTACCAACAGAAGTAGGAGTTGGTCCCCATATATCTGAGAAGACAAGTTGCAAGGGAGCAGTAGAGATGCTGGTAGAAATAGGGTAAGGTAATTCATGACTCTTAGCTTGTTGACAAGCATCACACACAGACTCTATACTAGGTTCAAAAGAAAGTTTATTTTTACTAAGGACATGTTGAACTATAACTGAAGAGGGATGACCCAGATGACTATGCCACCTTGCCGATGATGGTTTGGTGACACTCCAAGCTTGTTTATTTGACCATGACCAAGATGATGATATGAGTGGATATAAGTCTCCCTCACATTTTCCTGTAAGAATTACTCTCCTCGTTGCCAAGTTCTTGACCACAAAAGAGTAAGGATAAAATATTATGAGAACATTGTTGTCAAGGGCAAAGCGATGAACATACACAAGATTTTTTGATGCTTTAGGGACATGTAAGACATTATTTAGATGCAAGTATTTTAAGGGGGGTTTTAACAACTGAATTTCCAACATGAGTAATTTCCATACCCGAACCACTTGTCGTGTGTACTTGGTCACCTCCATGGTATTTTTCTCTCGTAGTCAGCTTGTCGAGCTCTCCTGTGATATGCTCGGTGGCTCCAGAATCTGCATACCAGTTTGTATCAATCACGTAGGAGTTGGTGACGAGATTGGCCTTCTTTTCTTCATGGTCCTCGTCGTACCGATGGCAGCAGACCCTTGCACCGCCGGTGTGGTATTTGTGGCAGATCTGGCATTCGGGATAGTCTCGTTTTTGCTGTTGTGACTGGTGTTGTTGTTGTTGTCATGGGCGTTGTTGATGGTCGTCGTAGCCGCCGCGAGCAAGTGAGGGAGAGGAGCGATCACCGCGACCACGCCCCCTGTTTCCTTGCCCACGATCTCCTCTTTCTCGAGACTGTCCACACCCTCTGTATACAGCATCGGCAGAAGAGCGAAAACTGCCTGGTCCGTCGCCTAGCATCTCCATCCCTCTGATCAAAGGTAGAGATCTGTGAGAAGAGATCATCAACTGTGATAGAGTTCTTTATGGCTCCAACTGCTGCTACGATGGGGCCGTAATCCCGATCGAGTCCGGGCAAGATGTAGTCCACCATCTCCCTATCGCTTACTGGACAACTCGCCGCAGTGAGTTCATCTCCGAGGCTCTTCATCTTGACGATGAACGCGTTGCTTGACATGTTGCCCTTCTTGGTGTTGGAGATGGCTATTCTCAGATTAGTTATCCAAGATTGAGAGTGCGCAGCGAACAAGGTAATGAGAGCAATCCAAAGATCATGAGTACTCTCCTTACCGATGCTTGTGCTAGAATCTCCTGGGTCAGCTAATTGAGCAAATAGCTCAGGACATGTTGGTCATTCGACAGCCACGAGCCATATAAGGGATTAGCTTCTATGGACGTGGTCTTTCCGCTTTGGTGACTTCCACCGTTTGCGGTGGTGCGGCGTCGCTGCCATCAAGGAGGCCGGTCACTTGCGCTCCTCGTAGTACCGGCATTACTTGCGCCTTCCAGAGGAGGTAGTTCCCCCTCGCAAGCTTTTCTGTTGGTGGTGCGTCAAGATTGAGGACGACGGTGTTTGAGCTTGCGGCCATGGCGAAGGTAGGGTTTGGGTTTTTGGTTTCTCTAGATGAAAGGGAAGAGGCTAGCTCTGTATACCATATAAGATTGATCTGGTGGAAGCGTTCCTACTCCCTCATAAGAGAGCCGCGTAGGTTTATATTGATCGAGGGAAATTGCCTTGCCTTGGCATACAAGAAGAAGCAACGATCGCTAGGATCGGTTGCGTACACGTAAAGGAGAAAAGAGAAAGAGTTTGTTTAGGCTACAATTGGTATCTATCTCTAACTCTAACATGGACGACAACGAACTCGGCCTCCGCCTCCGCCATGCTCAAGCTGGGAGCCTCCTCCTCCATGTCCTTCGACTGCTCCTCCTCCTCCTGTTGCTGTTGCTCGTCCTCCTCATCCGTCTCTGGCATCCTTAGGGAAACCCGCAGCGATGCGGGCGACGTGGCGAGCCTGGATCTTTGCCTCGATTTAAAGGCGCCGCTCCGGAGTGAGCTGCGCGTAGGTGGTGATGAGTCATCGGACCATCCTGACGGAGAGGGAACTGCGAAATGAGGCGGGCGGGCTTGGGTGGCAGCGAAGAGAAGAAGGAGGCGGATGTGTTAGGGTGGGGGTGTCGGACGGCTTCAGGCAGGGAGCCGGAGTGGCGTCACGCGGGGTTTACACCGCGTCGACGGTCGAGGCGCCCGTCGGACCGTCAGTTTCCCAACGAGTCCGCGTGAGGCCAACCCGTCAGTCCGACGTGGCACACGTGCCTGGGCGATCCATATTTGAGCTGGAAATGAGGGGTGCCGGTCAACCCGGACGTTTGAGGCCGGTAGAGGCCCGTCTGAATCGACTTTTTATGCTCGGACAGTGATCGAGTGGTCTGTCTAAACGTTTGAGGATGATTTAAGAGGTCCGGCTGTAGATGTTCTTACGTACTCTGGTTGGATCATCCCTGAGGTTAACCGCTACCAACGACGTGACTTGGTCGTGCCAGAACGCACTTATTATTCGGTTCTAACCGGGAATGGTCGATCAGCTGAGCTGCCGCCATTGACTTGACCCGTCCCGTGCTGGTCCCTACGTATACACGCGATGACACGGTGTGTAACCACCAAGAACTAGCTACTGAAACTGGCTCACCGGGTCGATCGTGTGCTGTAGCTGCGGCTGCACATGGACGGATCCATCATCCAGGGATGACCGTACGTATATGTTTGGCAGCAAATTATGTGAGGCAGACCGGCAATCGACCGCTGTGCTGGGTCTGTTCTGCGCGGCTACTGACTCCCCGGGTTGTCCCCTACCGGGCGCCGGTACTGTCACTTGAGTCGTTGCCTTGGACCTGGTCGACTCCTATACTGTTGCATGATAGCCAGGCCCGATAAGCTTTCTCGGAGGAAAAAGTCTATTCTAAACCCTGAACTGGTAGCGCTCCGGCGAAATGGACCCTGATGTTCAAATCCCTGTCGATTGCACCCTAAACTTACAAATCCCGGTCTAAATCGAACCTTGGAATGGTTTGAGGCTGATGTGGCAAAAGTCAACCGGTATTCTGACTTGTGGGGCCGTTGCGCTGACCGTTCTCGTCTTTTAACACACTGGTTCATCCCGCAGGCAGATCGAGCAGAGCAATTGGGGAACGAAATTAGGGTTCATCCCTCCGGTGAGAAAAGCAGAGCAGGACGGCGGTGGCTGGCGCCGGCGGCAGAGAGGGAGATGTCGTGGTCGTCGAGTACTTCTGTCGCGCCCGGCTTCCGTCGAGCTTCAGGAAGGAGTGGGGCTGATGTGCGCTCGCCGGTCCGCTACCGCGAAGACGCCATGGCGTATGAGCCTGCTAAGTACTGCAGGTGCTACCCTGCTAGGAAGGCGCCTCGTTGGATCTCGTGGAGCCGTCAGAATCCAGGCAGGCGATACTATGCGTGCGTGGATGCACTGGTGAGGTTCCATCCGATTCGATTTCTCCCATTTTGATTGTTGGACTGTTTTCTTTCATTTCTTTCTTCTCTGATTGCCTCTCTTCTCATTGCTCTCCTCGAACAACATGGTGGCTGTGGTTATGTTGAGTGGCACGATGGTGAGTTGCCCAAGTTTGTCAGTGACCTCATCGGTGATCTGCGTGATGAGGTGTGGAGGCTTAAAGGGCAAGGCAATGTGGGTCAGGATCATCAGCAAGCTGCAATGGTGGCTCCAAATGAAGATGCTACATCACTGATGCTTGTGTACGTGCAAGATGATTTGAGAAAGAAAAATGCAGAGATAGCTGTAATGAAGGCCAAGTTTGACAGGCTTGTGTTTCTGTGCATTGTGTTTGTGCTGGGCTTAGTTGCAGGCAAGATGTTAATGTAGTGATGCAATGTAGTTGAACTATGTGTGTGCTGGGTGTGTGTTGGACAAGATGATCACAGTTGTGATGTATCTAGTGTGCATGATGGTAATGCAGTTCCAATGTATCTAGTGTGCACTATGTGTGTGCTGGGTGTATGTTCTGATGTATGCATGATGGTAATGCAGTGAGTAAAACTTGCAGTTTGAATAAGGAATTCCTTTGAATAATGGAAGCATAAATATTGCCGTAACATCCATAGCATAAATATCCAGAGAGCATATCATCCATAACATCCATAACATCCATAACCTGATACATGTTTGTATTCAGGCTTTCACAAAATAGATGTTTGCAATATAACATTATACATAATATTGCAACATCATGTACTACAGAGGTAGCTGCAGCCACAACTAGTAGTTCCCACTGCAAGTGAAGTAGTTGTAACTTGGAATTGATGATGCAGCTTTCCTTCTTCCCCTCTTTGCTCCTCTTCCTGCCACTCCAGAAGTAGATGGTCCTGCTTCAGTAGTTGCCACTCTTTTTCTTGGTGGCTTGAACCTGCTGGCCTTGGTACCAGGTGCAGAAGCTTGTGGAACTGTAGTTGTTCTAGCTGATGCAGTTGCAGAAGCTGATGCAGTTGCAGAAGCTGATGCTTGTGCTTGAGGGGCAGTTCCAGAACCTGATGCTTGCTAGCATTTGTTGAAAACAGAAAATAATTTGGTATATAAGAAACTAAAGTGGCAAATGGTAAATTAGCAAATAATCATGCAATACCTCATTTCTGCTGTTTTTGTTGGTAGTTTTAGTGAGATGTGCATTCTTCTTCTTCCCTCTCTCAGGATTCTTCTTGCATCCCGACTTGTTGTGTCCAGCATCTCCACACATGGAACATTTAATTATTGTCCCATGTTTGCTCATTTTCTTGCCAACTGGAGCTTCTGTTTCTTCTCTTCTTCTATTATTTTTCTTGGGCCTTCCTGGCATTCTCACATATCCAGGAGCTTGAGGCCTAGGATTAGGTGACACATGCCACATCTCCTCACCTTCTACTGGCTGTAAACAAGGCTCATAGATTTTCTTGAACACATCAACAAAGTAGCAAGGATGAATGTAATCATCAATGTTTTTTTGGACTTGTAGATAGCACTAATGGCATGATGGCAAGGAAGACCAGACAATTGGAAATATCCACAGGAGCATGTCCTTTGATCAAGATCAACAGTGTACTGCCTTCCCCTTCCATTGATATGCTTCACTTCATATCCATTTTCTCCATTCCAAATCACCTGGAGGAATTGTGTCCAAGCAATAGATTTCTTGAGCTTCTTAAATATACCAGGGCATATCTTCCCTGTCATTTTCTCACCCTTCTCCTTCTGCTCTTGAATTCTCACAAATATTTTCTTCCTAATCTTCTCTTGCATGGTAATAATGGGATAGAACCTAGCATCAACTATGGCATGGTTGAATGACTCACATAGGTTATTGTCCACTGACTCACAATTTGTTCCAACAGGGAAGAAAGCCCTTGCCCAATGCACTGGCTCTGTCTTCATCATGTCCTGAGCCCCTTCAGGTGTCTCTTGTGCAAGCTTGGCCTTGTAATAGTTGAAATCCTGCCTATTGGAAGCTTTGGCAACAGCCCAATTTTTTTTCTGCCAATCATGAGCTCTGTGCTTCTTCCTCGAGTTAGCATAAATGTGCCTAGCACACATCCTATGCTCTGCAGCAGGGAGATAGTCTTTCATGGCATTGATTAGGCCCTTCTGCTGATCAGATATGAACACCCACCCTTCTCCATTGTTGTTGATGTCAAGATCCTTGATGAGTAAACCAATAAACCATTTCCAAGTTTCATTTGTTTCCTGCTCAACTGCAGCCCAAGCAATTGGATACATCTCATTGTTAGCATCCCTACCAATGGCACACAACAGCTCACCCTTCACTGCCCCTTTGAAAAAGCATCCATCAAGTCCTATCACTTTCCTGCATCCAGCCTTGAACCCTTGCTTCAGTGCATTGAAGCAAACATAGAAGCTCTGAAATATATTTTGGTGAGTTGTTGTTGGATCAAGACAGACAGCAACAGTGCTTCCTGGATTGCTCCTAAGCAGCTCCAATTGGTAGTCAAACACCCTAGTGTACTCATTTTGCATACCACTCATCAGCCTATCCATCACAATTGCCTTTGCATGTTTGCACTTGGAGGTTGAAACATCAACAAACATGTCTTGCAGTACAGTTGCTTTCATGCTCTCTATTTTCCACATAGGATTAGCTAGTATGAAATGCTCATACCTCTGTGCAACCAACTTTGCTGTCACAAGCTTGTTGACTCTGTTTTGTGCACATTCATGATGATCATTGAAAGTGATAACTTGAAATCTTGCTGTTCTTGACCTTTTTGCTGCATATATGAGCCAGGGGCAACCATCCCATCCACACTTGGCCCTCACTCTATCACTCTCTGATCTAATGAATCTGATACTCGTCTTAGTAACCAGACCATATCTTCTCAAAGCTTTGCAGAATTGGTTCTTGCTTCTAAAAACCATGCTCAATGCAAAATGTGGTATCTCAGTGTCATTGTTATACCTGATGAACTGGCTCTTTCTCTTCACTAACTCTCCGTCTGAATCTCCATCATAGCTATAGTCCTCATCAAAAGAATCATACTTCCAGTCATCTTGTTCTGCTTCTATTTGTTGCTCCATGTTGGCAATAAGGTCAATTGGTACTGCACTTGTTGCATCACTTCCAATCCAGCTCTTGCTATCTCTCATTCTTTTCTTGAACTTTCTGGCATATCTCCTTAGCTCCACAACCTCTGAATCTTCTCCACTGTCATCACTGTGTGGAATGTACACAAAGTCACTGTCTGAATCAGAAGCAAAATCATGCTCTGGTGCAGCAACATCATGCCCTGCAGCAACTGTGTGTTGACTTGGATCAAGCACTTGAGAAAAAGGTCCTTCAGTAACATTGTCATGCCCTGTTGCAGCAACATCATGCCCTGCAGCAACATTGTCATGCCCTGCAACTGTATGCTTCTGTGGCCTTCCACTGCTTGTTCTATGCTTCTGTGGGCTGCTAATAACTTCTCTGACCACACCTGTTTCATCAGTGATAAGCAAATAAGTGTCAGATTCAGCAGGCTCTGCAGCTGTGATCACAACATCAGGTTCACAATCTGTCAATGAAACTATCTCATCCTCAAAATCACTGCCACTACTACTGTCAGCACTATCTTGTTCTCCATGGTACTCTACATATACATCTGCAACAGCACCAACAGGCACATAATCTGCCATCTGAACACATTTGCTGTCATCATTCAGAAAAATCAAGCCATTCACAAGTTCTTTACCAGGAATCAAGAAATAAAACTTCATAGACTCCTTCACTGCAATGTGATCCTTCAAAAATCCCTTCACTTCCTGCACAGATAATTTGTCCCTTTCTATGTCTGACATAACATCATCTCCTCCAACATATTGCAGATTAGGGCCAATACGAACGAAATCCCCACCCAGATGGAAGCAAACATGCAAAATCTCACTCGGATCCATCATATCACTGCAGTAAACAAAAAAAGAACAAAATTAACCTATTTGTGCGTTTGAACATCTAAATCCAAGGCTTAATCAAAGAAAAATCGCACATTTTTTGCCCGCAAGAAGCCTGCCCCTAAATCTGGCCAAACCCTAACAATACTGCCGCAAGCAGACCCTAAACTACGGGCATCGGAGGAGGAGGGCATGGAGATGTTTACCTCGAGTTGTTTGCGCCGCCCCGCCGTCACGATCGTCGCCGTGGAGCCGTTCACCTGCCGGTCGCCATAGTTGCCGCGCAAGAGAGAGAGGTCGAAGCCGGGAAGACACGGAGCGGTCGAGGTCATAAATGCCTCCTCTGCCTCGCGGGCCGGTCGACCTGCGTGAAACATTGGGCCGGCCCAGTCCATCTGCGCAAATTTGGGTCCAGTACGTCCGCAATGCAACCATTTTCGGGCATAATAAGCAATCCCTATTTGGCAGTGCACTCCAAGGTTCGATTTAGACCGGGATTTGTAAGTTTAGGGTGCAATCGACAGGGATTTGGACATCAGGGTCCATTTCGCCGGAGCGCTACCAGTTCAGGGTTTAGAATAGACTTTTTCCTTTCTCGGACGTATAGGGACGCGTACAGTACTGTTACAGGTGAGGTTAACCTGTACCAACGACGTGACTTGGCGATACCAGAACGCACTTACTATTCGGTTCTAACCGGGAACAGCCGATCAGCCGAACTGCCGCCGTTGACGTGACCCATCCCATGCTGGTCCGTCCGTATATGCATGATGGCACGGGTGCCCAACCCACAAGACCTAGCTACTGAAACTGACTACTCCCTAACGAACACGAACTAGCATACCCGTCGCGGAAGGAAACGACTTTCATTTCATACAGTTACAGGCCATGTTGCCGGTCACCCAGGCCCGGCCAACTACATGTGCAACAGTGTCGGCCGCACAGGGCGTCTGATTTATATGGCTCCGAATTTTTTATAATAGTTTGTCAGTTCAATGCACGACACATAGGCTAGTTTAATAATTTTGTTTGAATCCATTACTTAAAGCTAGAGTTGGTTAGATTGAACCGAACTAAATTCAAAACATTCAAACAAAAAGGTTATAGTTGATTAGATGTAACTAATCCATTCAAAAGAACTAATCCACTTAAGAAGTGCTTATTTGGGCTAGAATTAGGTGGGGCTCAAAAAATTTACTTTTCTCTTACGTCCACTACATCAAATCCTGATTAAAGGAGCCTAATAATTGAGAAAATGCATTATTGACAATCTAACCTGCCATCCAAATATCTCTTTGATTAGAGTTAGTTTAAAATTAGTCCAGGGTTAAAATCTAACTTCTAACTGAGTTAGATTATTCAAACAGAACCAATATAACTAGCCTGACTGTTGAGGGTTAAAAAAAAGATCAGCCACGTACTACAACAACATTGCTTACACGTGCGGTCGGCTGATCGTTCGGCCTCGCGTTAGTGAGGAGGAACAACTATCTCAATAATCAGCACTATAAAGCAATTGACAGAATCGAAAATTGCTTCTCAAGGCCGAGCTCTATGAAGGTCAACTTTAAATATCATGAAAATTTATATTTTAACATTTAAAAAAATTCTGAAAAAAATACATAGATAGATAAAATATAATATACAAATGTGTAAATTTTAAGAACAAAATACGTTGAAATAAGGGTTATGCAAGAAAGACAAATCTGAAGTTTTTTAACACATGACACTATTCATCTTTCCACATCTTGAATTTGTTTTTTTGTACAGGTCGCAACTTAGAATATTTTGGCCTAAAATTTTACACACACACGGATCACACACTTGTTTAGTTGTAGAATTTTTTTTAGTTTTTTTGAAATAATTTTTTTAAATTTTAATTTCAAAAATTTCGGCCTCCATTGCTCGTGGGTGCTGAAACGCCATTCTTCTAACGGAATAACCATATAAATACTATCATTAGTATATAAAGACGCCACGTTCTGCTAGTGTTTGGAGATGTTTAACTCCATATCTAGCATTATGTTTGATATATTCTCTAATTATTTGCGGTACAATTAAAAATTCCTAAGTATAAAAATATTTATTATTTTTTCCTTGATTGCTCTAATAGAACTTTTTGAGGTATTTTGATGACATCGTCACAAAAAAGATTATTCGAAGGGTTTTCTAAAAATATTTCCAATATAAAATTGATGTGATTTTTTATGAAATGCTACCTAAAAAAGGCCTTTGATTGACAACCGCGTTATTTGAAGGAGCTTGTAGCCTGCCGGTGGATGATGACTTGGTCATGTGCTGCAGTGCGTCTCTTTTCTAGACGTTTTTGAAATAACCACGTATATTTTATTAGACAAACATATTACATAGAGTACATATGTGGTCATCGCTTAAGACAAACACAAAAGTCTTACATTTTTGCACCAAGTATTCTACAACAAGTAAAAATAAAATTTTAATAGTAAAGAACCTTGTGCCTTGCTGAATCGTTGCCTAAATGTGTCATCGCCATGGCGACGCGAGAGAAAAAGGAGAACATCCACCATACCAAGATCTATGGAAGAACCTTCGTATAAAAGGATGCTTTTCGAGCCGATTAACCGGATCGCCGCAAGCGACGAGACCGAGGCTTTGTGGCACGTCGGCCGGGGTTCACCCCCGTGTCCATTAGAGCTCAGCGTCGTCAACTTCCTCCACCACGGTTGAAGAAGCGAAATATCGTCGTCTGCCGCCATCCACGCATCCCAATGCAAGACCCTAAATACAACTACAGATGCCGAGCTCGTGACGGTCCAAGAGGACACCGAGCACCAACCAACAACACTTACACTCGTTAGATCCAAAGACCACCGAGAAGACTTGGCTACCTGCTCCTCGACGCCACGAGTGAATGCGTCGTCGATGTGGGAGAAGAACAGAAGCACTTTATTTCAAGGATGTGACGCCGTCCTCACCTCCAAAACGACGCCCCACAGACAAACATGACCAACCCTTCCAACCGTCGGGAGTAGAATCGCCAGGCTCCCCACCCCCATCCGTCGCCGGAGCGGCAGACGGAGGAGGCGAGGACCCGCAGCCTCGGCAATGGAGAAAGGGGAAGAAAGGTCTCTTGCAAATCTTTTCTAGACGTTCTTCCTCTAGTGGTCGGCCTATTTCAGAGTTTGGCACACGGACACTAATTTGGTCGGCACGGCCCTGCGGTCACCGACTTGCTGCAGGGCGGTTGACGACTGCACATGGGTATTAGCATATGTCCCCACCGATTAAAATAAACGATAAAGGTTGCATCACGTACACTCGCTCGGGTCCTACCCTATATATACTAGTAGAGTACTGCTACTGCAACAAAAGACCTTCCAACGGCGCCAGAAACAAGCGTGATGACGGGAGACTATTTTTGTCTTGATACTCCTTAGGAATGGCACCAGGAATCTTTCTGCTACGGCTACGCCTTTAGGGACTTCCTTGGCAAATATGCAAAGGATTCCCCCGTGGCCTTGGAGCCTTGCGTTGGTGTTCCCTCAAAGCGGAAAGGGTGATGTAGCACAGCGGCGGTAAGTATTTCCCTCAATTTTGAGAACCAAGGTATCGATCCAGTGAAGGATTGTCACAAGTACCTACACAAACACAAAGAGCTTGCACCCAACGCTATGAAGGGGTTGTCAATCCCTTATAGATTGTTTTCCAAGTGAGAACTGAAAGCAAAAAAGAAACAAAGCAAAGTAAAAGCGAAAGTGGAAACGATAGGTGTGAATAGACCCGGGGGCCGTAGTGTTCACTAGTGGCTTCTCTCATGAAAGCAAGTAGATGGTGGGTGAACGAATTACTGTCGAGAAATGATAGAACCGCGCAAAGTCGTGACGTTATCTAAGAAAATGATTATATCTATATGCATCACGTCCAAAACAAGTAGACCGATACTTTCTGCATCTACTACTATTACTCCACACGTCGACCGCTATCCAGCATGCATCTAGTGTATTAACTTCATGAGAACAGAGTAACGCCTTAAGCAAGATAACATGATGTAGATGGACAATCTCATATCTACGATAAAAGCCCATCTTGTTACCCTTGATGGCAACAACACGATGTGTGCCTTGCTGCCCCTTCTCTCACTTGGAAAGGTCACCACACGGTATGAACCCAAAACCAAGCACTTCTCCCATTGCAAGAATCATAGATCTAGTTGGCCAAACAAAACCCAAGACTCGGAGAGACTTACAAGGATATCAAATCATGCATATAAGAAATCAGGAAAGACTCAAATATATATCAAAGATAATCTGATCACAAATCCACAATTCATCGGATCTCGACAAACACACCGCCAAAGAGGATTACATCGGATAGATCTCCATGAAGATCATGGAGAACTTTATATTGAAGATCCAAGAGAGAGAAGAAGCCATCTAGCTACTAACTACGGACCCGTAGGTCTGAAGTGAACTACTCACGAGTCATTGGAGGGGCGATGATGTTGATGTAGAAGCCCTCCAACTCAAAGTGCCCTCCGGCAGGGCACCGGGAAGGGTCTCCAGATGAGATCTCGCGGAAACAGATGCTTGCGGCGGCAGAAAAGTGTTTTCGTGGATTCCTCCTATTTTTTCTATATTTTAGGGAATATATAGGCGAAGGAGCTAGGTCAGGGGGCGCCAGGGAGGCCACAAGCCTGGTAGCCGCTGCCCCCCTCGTGGCAGCTACATGGCTTGTGGGCCCCCTGTGTCTCTCCTGCCTTGGCCCTCAAGTCCCCTGATCTTCTTCCGTTCTGGAAAAAAAATATTTTGGGGATTTTATTCCGTTTGGACTCCGTTCCAAAATCAGATCTGAAAAGAGTCAAAAACACAGAAAAACAGGAACTGGCACTTGGCACTGAATTAATAAGTTAGTCCTCAAAAAGATATAAAAGGCACATAAAACATCCAAAGATGACAAGATAACAGCACGAAACCATCAAAAATTATAGATACGTTTGGGACGTATCATGCATCCCCAAGCTTAACTCCTGCTCGTCTTGAGTAGGGAAGTGATAAAGAATGAATTTTTGATGCTTTCATGCTACCTAGCATAGATGTCGTTTGTAACTCCTCTTATGTGACGTGAATGTTCAGATCCATTAGATTCAAAACAATAGTTTGCTATTGACGTGGAAACAATAATACTTCAAGCAAACTAGCAAGGTAATCATGAACTTTCAAAATAACAAGGCCAAAAGAAACTTATCCCTACAAAAGCATATAGTCTGGCTATGCTCTATCATCCTTGCACAACGAATTTAATTCATGCACAACCCCGGTATTGGCCAAGTAATTGTTTTCACACCTTTACTTTCTCAAACCTTTTCAACTCTCACGCAATACATGAGCGTGAGCCATGGTTTTAGCACTATAAGTGGTGTGGAGTGTGGTGGAGGTTGCAAGACAAACAAGGAGAAGATAGTCACATTAACTAGGCATATCAATGAGCCGTGGAGATGCTCATCAATAGATATCAATGTGAATGAGTAGGGATTGCCATACAAATGATGCACTAGAGCTAAGAGTGTGTGAAAGCTCTTAAAGAAAACTAGTGGGTGTGCATCCAACTTGCTTGCTCACGAAGACCTAAGGCAAATTTGAGGAAGCCTATCATTGGAATATACAAGCCAAGTTATATAATGAAAATTTCCCACTAGCTATATGGTGGTGACAAAACGAGAGACTCTCAATCATGAAGATCATGTTTCTTAATAAGCACAAGTGTGGAAGGAAAGTAGCATTGTCCCTTCTCTCTTTTTCTCTCATTTTTTGGTGGGCTCTTTGGCCTCTTTTTTCTTTTTATTTTTTTATTTTGGTGGGCATATTTGGCCTCTTTTTGTATATGGGCTTCGCTGGCCTCTTTTATTTCCTCACATGGGACAATGCTCCATCAATGATGGTCATCACACTTAAAACTCAAAACTTAGAACAATGATGACTCTATATGGAATGCCTTCGGTAGTGTACTGTGGCAATGATCTAGCATGGCATAGACATTAATGGAAACATCATGCTAGCTATCTTACGATCATGCAATGGTAATGTAGACGTGGTGGCACATGTCATGGTGGTAGTTGCATGGAAATATATCTCGGAATGGCTTTGAAAAAGCCATAGTACGTAGGTATGGTGGCTGTTTTGAGGGAGGCTAATGGTGGGTTTTGTGCACCGGCGAAAGTTGCACGACACTAAGAAGATAGTGATGGTGGAAGGTGAAAGTGCATCTAAACCATGGACTCAACATTAATCATGAAGAACTCATATACTTGTTGCAAAAGTTTTAGTAGTAATCGAAACAAAGCATTCAATGCATACTCCTAGGGGAAGGGTTGGTAGGTATAAACCATCGCGCGATCCCGACCGCCACACAAAGGATGACAATCAATAGACTAATCATGCTCAGACTTCATCACATAGCGGTTCACCATACGTGCATGCTACGTGAATCACTAACTTCAACACAAGTATTTCTAGATCCACAACACCTTACTAGCATAACTTCAATATTACCACAACCACAACTCAAAACTAATTGAGATGAATCAAATTTCTCTAACTATTCAATGCACATGAAGGTGGAAGTTTTCATATCTCTTTGGATAACTACCCCTTTTGAGACTACTTTCATAGCACAGATCAACTACCAAGCCACGCACCGCCGTGCTCTAAAAGATATAAGTCAAGCACAAAGAGCAAAATCAACTAGCTCAAAAGATATAAGTGAAGCGCATGTGAGCTGAATTGTCTATCAAAGGATATAAGTGAAGCTCGACAAAATCACGATAAGTGCATGTCTCTCTCTCTAGGTGTGCAGCAAGGATGATTGTGACACAACAAAAATAAAAGACTCCTACGATACAAGACGCTCCAAGCAAAACACATAACATGTGGTGAATAAAAATATAGCCCCAAGTAATGTTACCGATGGATTGAGGACGGAAGAGGGGATGCCTTCCCGGGGCATCTCCAAGCTTAGGCTTTTACGACATACTTGAATCATCTTGGGGTGTCTTGGGCATCCCCAAGCTAGATCTCTTGCCACTCTTTATCTCTTTGTCCATAAGAACTTCACCCAAAACTTGAAAACTTCACAACACGAAACTTAAACAGAATCTTGTGATAACACTACTATAAGAAAGCAAACCACCACTTCCTTAGGTACTGTAGCAAACTTAACCTCTACTTATGTTGATGTTGGGTTAATGTATTTTCAATCTTGCATGGCTAATACCCCCTGATACTATCCATAGTTTCATCAAAATAAGCAACCAACTCAACAAAAACAGATTCTGTCAACAACAGACCAGTCTGTAGAAATCTGTATACTTCGTATACTTCTAGTACTTCACAAATTCTGAAAAATTACGAACGTCTGAAGAATTTGCGTAGCAATCAGAATAAAAAAGAATCAACTCAAAAGCTCTTACATAAAAAAATGAAAATTCTTTTCGTGACCAGAAAGTTTCTGTCTTCTCCAGCATGACCAAACGATCATCCCCAACACTAATCATAACGGTTTTTCCTGGCACAAACGCAAAAAGAAACACGAAAAACACAATCATAACAGAATTATGAAAGTGCAGAAAACAAAAAACAGAAATAAAAAGGATAGATTCGTTGGGTTGCCTCCCAACAAGCGCTATTGTTTAACGCCCTTAGCTAGGCAAAAGGTGATGGAATCACGTATAGTCATCTTTGGTGCTCAAACCATAAGTAGCCATCATCATAGATTCATAAGGCAATCTTATTTTCTTTCTAGGAAAGTGCTCCATGCCCTTCTTTAGGGGAAATTGAAATCTAATGTTCCCTTCCTTTATATCGATGATAGCACTAATAGTCCTTAGGAAAGGTCTACCAAGAATAATGGGACATGAAGGATTGCAATCTATGTCAAGTACAATGAAATCCACGGGTACATAGTTCTTGTTTTCAACAATAAGAACATCATCGATCCTTCCCATGGGTTTCTTGACAATAGAATCCACAAGATGCAAATTAAGAGAACACTCTTCAATCTCATGAAAACCAAGAATATCACATAAAGACTTTGGAATCGCGGAAACACTAGCACCCAAATCACACAAAGCATTGCACTCATAGTTTTTGATTTTGATTTTGATAGTAGGTTCCCACTCATCATGAAGTTTTCTAGGTATAGAGACTTCTAATTCGAGCTTATCTTCAAGAGATTTCATCATAGCATCTACGATATGCGCGGTACAGGCTTTGCTTTGGCTATAAGCATGTGGAGAGTTTGCAATGCATCAAAGAAATGCATTCAAACAAGGAGCAACTATCATAATTGAATTCCTTGAAATCCAAAGTGGGAGTTTCATTACTACCCAAAATTTTGATTTCTTCTACTCCACTCTCCACACCTTTATCATCAAGATAGGTGGACTCCGAATCATTGGGGCGTTTTTCAACCAAAGTGGATTCATATCCAGCCCCTTCATCAATAGGGTTGACACACGAAAACAAAGATTCAAGAGGAGCCACACCAAGCACTTTAAGATCTTCGTGATTTGCATCACTAGAACGCACCCTTTTAAACCATTCATGCCTAGCGCGAATTTGGGCGGTTCTTTCTTTGCTCTCATTCATGGAGACACGCATAGCTTTTAAAGTTTCATCCAAGTTGACCTTGGGAGGAGCTCATCTAACTTTCAAAGCATCAATATCACAAGACATCCTATCAACGCTCTTAGCCAAATCGTCAATTTTGAGTAGTTTTTCCTCAATGGACGCATTGAAAATCTTTTGAGAGTTGATGAACTCTTTGATATTACTCTCTAAATCAGAGGGTAATTTGTTGTGATTTCCATAAGTGTTGTTGTAGGAATTGCCATAATTATTAGAGAAGTTACTAGGAAAAGGCCTAGGAACATAGTTTCCTCTAAAAGCATTGTTGTTGCCAAAATTGTTCCTACCAACAAAATTAACGTCCAAACTAGCGTTGCTACTCTCAATTAAGGAAGATAGTGGCATGTCATTAGGATCTAAAGGAGCATTTCTACTTGAAACCAAATTCATCAACTCGTCCATCTTAGCACTAAGCGAGTAAATTTCTTCTATAGTGTGTACCTTTTTGCTAGCAGGTGACCTTTTAGTGTGCCACTGAGAGTAGTTGGTCATGATATTGTCTAGGAGTTTTGTAGCGTCTCCTAACGTGATTTCCATGAACGTTCCACCTGAGGCGGAGTCCAAGATATTGCGAGAAGAAAAATTCAAGCCAGTGTGAAAGATTTGTATAATCATCCACAAACTCAAGCCATGAGCGGGACAATTTCTAATCATTAACTTCATCCTCTCCCAAGATTGTGCAACGTGTTCATGATCAAGTTGCTTGAAATTCATGATATCGTTACGTAAGGAGATAATCTTAGCCGGCGTAAAATACTTGGATATGTAAGCATCTTTGTACTTATCCCAAGAATCGATAGTATTTTTAGGCAAAGAAGAAAACCAGGTTTTTACGCGATCTCGCAACGAGAAAGGAAAAAGCTTCAACTTAATCACGTCATTATCCACATCTCTTTTATTTTGCATATCGCAAAGCTCAGTGAAGGTATTGAGATGGGATGCGACATCTTCACTAGGAAGGCCAGAAAATTGCTCTTTCAAAACAAGATTCAGCAAAGCTGCGTTGATTTCATATGATTCCGCACTAGTGGCGGGAGCAATCGGAGTACTAATAAAATCATTATTATTGGTACTCGAGAATTCGCAAAGTTTGGTTTTTTGAGCCATGATGACTTCAACAAACAAACAAGCACACAAGCAAGCAAGGAAATCGGCAAAGGAAAACGGCAAAAAGGCAAAAGGCAAAAGAAAAAGGCAAAGGAGAAAGGCAAATGAAAACGGCAAATGTGAAGTGGGGGAGAGGTAAACGAGAGGCAACTGGCAAAAAAGGTAAATGCAAGAGATGAGTTTGTGAGACCTACTTGGATAGATCTCTCCTTACCCGGCAACAGCGCCAGAAATACTTCTGCTACTGCAACAAAAGACCTTCCAACGGCGCCAGAAACAAGCGTGCTGACGGAGACTATTTTTGTCTTGATACTCCTCAGCAACGGCACCAGGAATCTTTCTGCTACGGCTACACCTTTAGGGACTTCCTTGGAAAATATGCAAAGGATTTCCCCGTGGCCTTGGAGCCTTGCGTTGGTGTTCCCTCGAAGCGGAAAGGGTGATGTAGCACAGCGGCGGTAAGTATTTCCCTCAGTTTTAAGAACCAAGGTATCGATCCAGTGAAGGATTGTCACAAGTACCTGCACAAACACAAAGAGCTTGCACCCAACACTATGAAGGGGTTGTCAATCCCTTATAGATTGTTTGCCAAGTGAGAACTGAAAGCAAAAAAGAAACAAAGCAAAGTAAAAGCGAAAGTGGAAACGATAGGTGTATATAGACCCGGGGGCCGTAGTGTTCACTAGTGGCTTCTCTGATGAAAGCAAATAGACTGTGGGTGAACGAATTATTGTCGAGCAATTGATAGAATCGTGCAAAGTCGTGACGTTATCTAAGGCAATGATTATATCTATAGGCATCACGTCCAAAACAAGTAGAACGATACTTTCTGCATCTACTACTATTACTCCACACGTCGACCGCTATCCAGTATGCATCTAGTGTATTAAGTTCATGAGAACAGAGTAACGCCTTAAGCAAGATGACATGATGTAGATGGACAATCTCATATATACGATAAAAGCCCATCTTGTTACCCTTGATGGCAACAACATGATGCGTGCCTTGTTGCCCCTTCTGTCACTGGGAAAGGTCACCACACGGTATGACCCCAAAACCAAGCACTTTCCCATTGCAAGAATCATAGATCTAGTTGGCCAAACAAAACCCAAGACTCGGAGAGACTTACAAAAATATCAAATCATGAATATAAGAAATCAGCAAAGACTCAAATATATATCAAAGACAATCTGATCACAAATCCACAATTCATCGGATGTCGACAAACACACCGCCAAAGAGGATTACACCGGATAGATCTCCATGAAGATCATGGAGAACTTTGTATTGAAGATCCAAGAGAGAGAAGAAGCCATCTAGCTACTAACTACGGACCCGTAGGTCTGAAGTGAACTACTCACGAGTCATTGGAGGGGTGATGATGTTGACGTAGAAGCCTTCCAACTCCAAAGTCCCCTCCGGGAGGGCACCGGGAAGGGTCTCCAGATGAGATCTCGCGGAAACGGAAGCTTGCGGTGGCGGAAAAGTGTTTTCGTGGATTCCCCTATTTTTCCTGTATTTCGGGGAATATATAGGCGAAGGAGCTAGGTCAGGGGGGCGCTAGGGAGGCCACAAGCCTGGTAGCCGCCGCCCCTGGTGGCGGCTACATGGCTTGTGGGCCCCCTGTGTCTCTCCTGCCTTGGCCCTCAAGTCCCCTGATCTTCTTCCGTTCTGGAAAAAAATTATTTCAGGGATTTTATTCCGTTTGGACTCCATTCCAAAATCAGATCTGAAAAGAGTGAAAAACACAGAAAAAACAGGAACTGGCACTTGGCACTGAATTAATAAGTTAGTCCCAAAAAAGATATAAAAGGCACATAAAACATCCAAAGATGACAAGATAACAGCATGAAACCATCAAAAATTATAGATACGTTTGAGACGTATCAAGTACCCATGCGTTTCTAGGGGCTCATAATATGATCAAGTAGACACAAAAATTTCATGTTGATAGTCAATTTTAATAACCGTCTCACAAAGACAATACTATATTGACTGATATTTGTTCAAATTGACCCTATTTATTATTTACTCCCATTGGTTCATTGATTTGAATATGCAATCAAAGTTAACTTTTACCCTCATATCGTGCAACATCAACTTGTGGAGATGCCTTTCATGATTATGGTACTACCAATATTTTAATTATAATACCACAAAATAGAAAACATGACTTGCCACTCATAGATGTTGATGTCGGTGATATTTGCAGAATATGGTGAGAGTGGGCGGCAGAAATGAACTCCTCCGTACTCTAAATATATTGTAGGGTTTCATATTTACAAAAAGGCCACCATCAGTGCTCCGCAAAACTATCAAAATACAAGGGTATATATTTTGGTAGAAAAAATTAAAATACAAATTTAAATGTTGGGACATACACTTTAGAACAAGGTCTCCCAGCAGTATTGACAACAAGCTATTTGTAAATTGTTACATCAAAACGGAAGTCAAATGAAAGCATCCATAATTGTACATAGCAGCACCCTATATAGCAATATGGCATGTCTAAGTATTGTTTTATAACTAAAATTTCCTTATATGTTCATAGGGACTGGATCTAAAGACCAATTCACAATAGGGGTCACTTTGCAGCTCAAAGCATGGAATCGATTAGCTTTCAAACTTACATGAAATTCTACACATAATTTTGCTATACATAGAATCTCATAGACTAAGCCAGGAAATACAGTCAAGCTCAAGCGAGGATTAGTAACGCTGACTCGACTACTTAATCATACTTCAACTGTTTAGCTTTGTTTGTCTCAGTGTTTCAGAGAGCCTTCTTAGGCCAAAATGTATAGGAACAACACCACAAAAAGGTAATAAAACAAAGTATGAACTTGTTTTATACTCGTAGCACCAGAAAACATGAATTTCGACTCATGGATGGTGAACTCAGAGGATATTTGCAGAAAATGCTCAGTGTGGGCAGCACAAGCGAGCTACCCTGGGACCCTTTGTCATGCATCGAATATTTACCATACCAGAATCAGAATGGCCTTTTAGTTACTCAAGACTTTATTTGTTCAATTGATGACACTCTTGTAATGGAGGAAATAGAGAAATCATGGTAAACAAATTCATACAATGATTTTATGAAATTGCGCGCATCCCATCGGAACTTCTACTATCGGGAACCAAGTTCACTCCATTCCTTTGACCGGGTTGAACCCTGGCCTGCAGGAGCAGCGGGTGGATCTGTTGTCATGCAAGGGGGCAGCAAGAGCAAGGTAATCCCGACCTCCAATCCCGTTTAGGTTCTCAATATGGGTGTTGATTTGCTGATTGGGGTTGGTAGTACTACTTACGTAGATTTCTGTGGGGTTATCCCTAGTGAGGTGCCTATGAGAGTGGATTCAATTTTTACTGACAAGAGTTTGGGGATTTCCTCGTCTTCTCCGACGAATTTTTTGGGTCGCCATGAGATTGCTTCTACGGACAAGGTTGACGTGGCCTTTGGCCCGTCAGTGCCTGCCCAGGGCCCATTGCCTACTCCTGCCATGCTCGTCAAAGTAGAGGTGGTGCGGAGGAAGGAAGGTTTTAGGAATATGTCTTCCTTTTTGGATGACACAGAAGAAGAGGTGGTGACGGAGTTTTTTTACACCTGTTGGCTATTCCTTCTCCCTGTCCCTGCCACCCGTATAATAAGCGCGTGGTTGTGCGTGAGAACCCTAAATTTTCGCTTCCCAGATTGTTCTGGGTTAGGAAGGATCTGTTCTTTGAAAGGAAATTGGCGGTCCAGGACTGCTTCCCTGTCTCCTTCATTGGGCCTTTTGACCCGATCCCCACCATCTTCGAGCCTTTGATAAAAGGAATAGGTCCTAGATCTAGATCTTTTGTAGAAGTTCTGAGGGGGGAGATGGAGAACCGTGGCAATCCTGGGCAGAAGCAACAACGGCGCAACCCCCCCCCCCCCATCAAGCGACGGAATCCTATGGGTGGGAAAGATGGGGGTCCTGGTCCTGTCCCAACTGGCCATGATAGGGGGCAAAAGGGGAACCTGGTGGGAAGGCTTCGGTTGTGCAGAAACCTCCTCCTTCCCCACCGTCGGTGACTGCAGGTCGTGCTCCTGTGCTGGTTCCCACGGTATAGGTTCTGGGTCCAAAGTATAAGGAGATGACATGCTTCAATTGCATCTGGCTTGGTCACTACGTTGGTAACTGTATTGAGCCAATAAAGTGATTTATTTGTGTTGGATCTCACAATGTGAATAACTACATGGCTTGGGCAAAGCCTCACCCCACAGCTCCATATTTTGGCAGTGCTACAATTGGTCTAGGTTTTTATCATGTTGATATTCCTGTGGGTGCTGAATCAGGGTGGTTGAACTATAAAAATTATGTTATTCTTAAAGTTATCAATGGTGAGGTGTTTGCTGATGAACTTCTGATCCAACTCAATGGCATCTTCTGCAAAAAAAAGGAATGGCCTTGGCACATTAGGGATATGGAAGACAAGAAATTCTTGCTGAGATTTCTTCCCTGGAATAATGTGGAAGACTTGATTGAGTTTCCTGCATTTAACCTACCCATAGATGGTGTGTCTGTTAAGATATGCCCTTGTGAAGGGATGCTGGCAGAGTTTGGGGAACTTAAAGAAGCTTGGGTACAGATAGATGGGATTCCTCCCAAATGGTGTGCTTGGAAAGTCTTTGCTTAGGTTGCATCTTACTTTGATATCTTGGTGGATGTGGACTGGAATGGAATTTTTAAAAGTTCCTATGAAACCATCAGAATCAAGGTGTCTTGTAGAGATCCAACTAAGATCCCATTTGAGAGGCTAGTGGAGATGAAGAATAAATTGTACCTTCTGTTCTTCTCAGTGGAGGGATATGAGCAAGTGGGTGAGGAATCATATGGTGGTGAAGATGGAGATGACCCTGACATGGATGATGGTGGATTGAACAAAGAGGATGGAGCTGGTCCTTCTAGACAGGATAAAATGGACATTGATGGAGATGAGGAAGAGGCTATTGATGATCTGGATAAGGCAAATTTTTCTCATAAAGATAAGGCCTCCCTCTGTGGCTGCAAGAGGTCCCAAAGGGTTGTCATTTCTGCAGTGGATTTCCATCCTACTCTGATGACCAACCTTGCCCATGAGGGATTCATTGAGGAGCTGATTTGTGCCACTCCAGAATCAAAAAAAGAAGTTTCCGAAGACTGAAGACAAAACATCTGAACTGAAGGATGTCACACCTCTTTCTGCTCATCTAGCTTATTGCTCTGAACAGTTGGGGAAGTTTGAAATGGTGGAATGTGAGGAAGATATGGTGGCTGAGTTGCAATGTTTGCCTGAGTATCTAACTGCTGCATTGGGTTCTGTTAAAAGGTCTCTGCTAGGGACCTTGGACAAAGCTGAATCTGAGAAAAAGATGAAGCACATGTGCTACAACCTCATGGGGTCCTGTTTTCGCTAGTAGACCAGTGACTAGGAATCATGGTAATGTCAAAACTATGGAGAAGGCTACTGCTTATATGCAAAATAAGAACCTAGAGATCCCTCATATTTTCAAAGGTAAATCTTCTGTTCTTATTGATCCTGCTGAACTTGCTTTTTAAACTGCTAAGTTGCTTCTATGTGTTGGTAATTCTGAAAAATAAACGAAAGACATTATTGAAAACTTGATTATCTCTGAGAGGATTAAATGCCTTCAGTTTGCGGATTATAACCCGGAGATTGTTCTCCAAATGGATCTTGAGTGTGATAGTCGTGTTATCACTCCCAATGGTGAGGATAAAATGGCTTCACAACTTCTTTGGTGAGGGGGCGCTGCTGACCAGGAAGTTTCTAGTATTGTCCTTAATATCAAAAGTAGACCTTGTGGTCTATCTCATCGTTTTAAAGTTAAATGATCGGGGCCTTTTGGAATATGTGTGGACTAGGGCAACCAGGTAAATTACAGTGCCTTGGAGAATTCCTTAAAAACAATTATGTAGACTTTGTTGGTTTATTTGAGACCAAAAGGAAAATATAGACAATAATATTCTCTAGTGTATTGCTGGTAAGAGTGACTTTGCTTGGTCTACCTTACCTGCGATTAATTCTGCTGGGGGATCCTTGTGGGTTTGAAAAAATATTTATACGAAGTTGTGGGGGTTGTTTTGAAGAAGTATTGTGTTATAACCACCGTGAAGAATAAGATAGATGGCTTTGTATGGCATCTTATTCGTGTCTACGGTACTCCCTACAATGAATTTAAGTTGGAGTTCATTGCTGAACTTTATGAGGTTTTGTCTACTTTGAATTATCCATCCTTGTTGGGAGGAGATTTTAATCTTGTTAGATCTCTTGCTGAAAAAAATAATGGTGTGATTAACAATAAATTTTCTTATTTGTTTAGTGGATTAATAAGTGGTCCTTGATGGAAATTGGCATTGCCAATAGAAGATTTACTTGGAGTAATAATCAAGAGGATCCTATCTTTGCCATGATAGATAGAGTGTTTGTCTCTCGTTCTTGGAATATAAAATACCCTGCATGTGTGCTGTCAGCTTTACCTAGGATAGGGAGTGACCATACCCCCCCCTCATTCTAGATGCTAGTGCTCGGAGGGTTACGTCTCAAAAATTATTCTGTTTTGAAAAGTGGTGGCTGGATCAACCTGGTTGTAAAGAACTGGTCAAGAAAATTTGGAATTCCCCTATTCAGCGGGGATGTGTCATGGATATTTGGTTGAATAAAATTAGAATCCTTAGGAAAAAGATGAAGGGCTCGAGCATTAACCTTGAGACAACCATTAAGAAGAAGAAAAAAGTCTTGTTCTTAGAGTTCGACATCCTTGATGTATTTTCGAAAACGACTAAGCTGGATGATGGTGATAGAGCTAGGATGAAGGAGTTTAAATTGGAACTTGATGAGATTTGGCATAAAGAGGACATTGCTTTGTGGCAACGGTCTAGGGATAGGAATATCAAAGATGGAGATAAGAATAATGTGTATTTTCATGCCCTGGCCAATCATAGACATCGTAAGAATCACCTTGTCGAGCTTAATGGAGAAAATGGCCCAGTTCATACTACTAGTGAGATGTTGGACGTGGCTGCCGCCTTTTACAAGAAGTTATTTGGGTATGAACCTAAACATAATATTAGCCTGGGCCCTAACTTCTCGGAGGGAGATGAGATGATCACCCAGGAGGAAAATGACATGCTGCAAAAACCCTTTTTCGAGGAGAAAATTAAAGCAACAGTGCTTGGGTCTTATGCCCATGGGGCCCTTGGTCCAGATGGTTTGTCTTTCTTGTTCTATCAGACTTTGTGGGAAGATATTAGATCTGGCTTCATGGCTTTAGTGAGGGATTTTGAAGATGGTTCTTTGGATCTTCATAGATTAAACTTTGCTTTAATTGTGTTGATCTCCAAAGAACATAATGCCAAAGATGTGAAGAATTTCAGGCCTATCAGTCTTGTGGGGTGAAAATCTTCTCTAAAGCCATGACTAATAGGATGTCCCCTATTGGACGAAGGATTATTTCCTCTAACCAATCTGCTTTTGTTAGGGGCGGGTACATTTTGGAAAGTGTGGTTCTGGCTCATGAAGTTATTCATGAGGCTAAAAAATCTAGGACCCATGGCCTAGTGCTTAAACTAGACTATGAGAAAGCGTATGACAGGGTGAGTTGGGATTTCCTTTTTGAGATGCTTCAATCCAAAGGTTTTGGCCAAAGGTGGACCTCTTGGATTAAATCCACCTTGGTTAATAGTACATTTAGTGTGAGGATTAATGATACTAATGGCCCCCACTTTGTTGGGGGTAGAGGCCTGAAACAAGGAGATCCTTCCCCCTGTTGTTCAATCTAGTTGCACATGTCTTTTCCGAGATGCTTTAAAAAGCACCTTCCCAAAATCTAATTACTGGTCTTTTGCCCAATATCATTCCAAGAGGTGTCATTAGCGTGCAATATGCTGATGACACCATTCTGTTCTTGGAAGATTTTGTTGAAAAGGCTAGAAAATTTAAATGGATCCTCTCCTGCTTTGAATGCCTATCTGGGATGAAATATAATTTTCATAAAAGTGATCTTATGTCCATTAATATGGAGGATGGCATGACAAACTTGTTTGCTCAAATTTTCTGTTGTAAGGTTGGGGATTTCCCCATCAAGTACTTAGGAGTGTCTCTGCATTATGATAACCTAAGGAGGGAGGATCTTCAACCTATCGTTGATAGGATTATTAAAAATATCTCTGGGTGACTAGGTAGATATCTGTCTTACAAAGGGAAGATCATTCTTTTGTGTGCTTGTATAGTGAGTATTCCTGCTTATTTGATGGCACTGATCAAGTTCCCTAAATGGGCCATCATTGCCATTAATTCTCAGATGGCTCACTTCTTCTGGGGTGATTTGGGGGGCAGCATAAATATCACTTAGCCAATTCGGGTTTGGTCTGCAGGACAAAAGAATTTAAGGGTGTAGGAGTCCCTAATATTAGGGAGTTCAACATGGCCTTGCTGGCTTCTTGGGGTAAAAGATTTTTTGATGATAGCAATGGTGATTGGAAAAAAATTATCTCTAATATATATGATGTGGGATCCCCAAGTATCTTGTGGGCTAAGAGTGAGAGGGGATCTACCATTTGGAAAAGTATATCCTGGACTGTTAATGCTTCGAGAACCTTTCACAAATGGAAGTTGGGTAATGGTGGTAACATTAGCTTCTGGCATGATACTTGGCTGGGGGATTGTTCCCTCAAGGTCCAGTTCCGGGATCTGTTTGAGATTTGAAATCAAAGGGACAACAGTGATGCCCGGTTTTGGGATGGCACAGACCTTAAATTGACATTTAGGAGATGTGTTGATTGTGAGGGGATGGACAGATGTGAACAACTGGTTGCTTTGGTTAAATCTTACCCCATTATACCTGAACATGATACTCCTGTTTGGACGTTGGAAACAAATGGGATGTACTCTCTTAAGTCTTTCTATAAAAATCTTAACTTTGGGGGTGTGGGCCCTACTGTGGGGATTAAGGTGTGGAAAATTTTGTGTCCGGAAAAGATTCATGTTTTTCTTTGGCTTTGCATATATAACAAAATTCTTAATAGGGATAATCTGGCTAAAAGAAGGGAATTGGTTGATGTAACTTGTCTTTTTGTGGTGAAAATGAATCTATCCAACATTTATTGTTTGACTGTGTGGTGGTTAATCATGTTTGTTCCTTTGTGGCTGAATGCTTCAGAATTGATCCTATTACCAATTTTAATGATATTATTGCATTCTTGCACTCTGAGAAGAAAAACTCTGTCCTTAATATGGTTATTGCTGCCTCCTTGTGGAGTATATGGAAACTGAGAAATGATTTTTTCTTCGAGGAGGCAAATGGAAAAATGTGAATTGCATCCTTGCCAAACTCAGTACACATTTGCAACAATGGAAGGTCGTGTGCGTCGACTCTCAAGCTGCTCTACTACTAAGGTGCATCCAGCTGCTGGACAAGAGAAGGGGGGAGGTGCTCAGGATCGCATGGAGATGAATTTGGAATTTTAGTAATAATCTGTCTTGAAACAATCTGGCTTTGTAATACCTAGCGACAAAAGTTATGTTCGAGTTTAGTCCTTTTCTCTCGTTGTTGGTTTCTCTTCCTAGTTGACAAGGGTAAAACTTTTATGTTGTACCGGATTCACTTCTGGCCTTGGGCTGTTTTGCCTCATTTCTAATAGAAGTGGGGTAGGGGGAAACCCCTTTCTATTCAAAAAACTTTGTGACATGTCATGCTCATGCCGCGACCCCGCTCGCCGGAAGCATCCGGTTCTGCAAGGCCGCTCGCCGGCGGGAGCGCCGGTGTTCGCCGAAAGCATCCGGTGCTGCAAGGCCGCTCACCGTCGGGAGCGCCGGTGTTTGCCGAAAGCATCAGGTGCTGCAAGGCCGCTCGCCGGCGGGAGCGCCGGTTTTCGTCGGAAGCATCGGGTGCTGCAAGGCCGCTTGCCAACGGGAGTGTTGGTGCTACGAGCTTGCTCGTTGGAAGCATGCGATGTTGCGAGCCCGCTCACCAGAAGCATCAGATGGTGCGAGGCGCTCGTCGACAGGAGCGTCGGTGTTGCGTGGTGCTTGCCAAAAGCATCCGATACTGCTGCGACGGGTTGTGAGGAAGAGGATGTTTGGTGCTTGCGTGTTGCATCCGCAAGGAAGGCAGTATCCAATACGCCGAAGAAGAGAGAAGGGATTGAAAATTCGCCCACTCGCCCTCGAGCGCACTAGACGATTGTAGCGGAGGCTATTATTTTACCTCCTACATCCGCATGATGTCTAGCACGGGCCTTATTATTTACTCCTCAGTTCCATAATGTAACGGTCAGTTTAACGTAGTTGACTATTGTGCCACATCAATGCTTACGTGTGGCCAAGTCCGTCATAATTGAGTTTAAACAAGACGAATTGAACGCTTTTTGGACATGGTAGTTTTTAGTCAGAGATTTTTGTGGGCATGGATTCGATGGAAGGTGGTATTTTTTTGTTAAATACTCATTTAGGTACATGTTCGGGCGAGATAATCTGAATTATGACAAGGGTGGCACACCCGCTAGGCTCACACATGTTAGGCCCTGTTTGGAACCATAATAGATTATGATAATCTGGATTATGAAGGTAGATTATATAATCTGGTTTATAAAAATAATCTAGGTGGGCACGTTTGGAGGCCAGATTATTAAACTGTAATCCAGGTTTTACATTGCATAATGACCTGTCTGCCCTCTGTTTTTTAAAGAGGGTGGCGGTGGGAGGAATGTAATTATCTCCGACTTACAAGGGTAATGGGTCATTAGCAATCCATAATCTGATTTTAGCTGGGGTAGAGTAGATTGTGAGTTTTTAATAATCTGTCCATCTAATTTTTACAATCTACACCATAATCTGTCATGTTTGGAGAGAGAATAGATTATAAAAACTGGATTATATAATCTCAGGGGTTCCCAATAGGGCCTTAATAATCTCTCTCTCCTGTGTCCACTCCACTTACATCTCCCACGCATTCTCTGAGACGACCTGCTATTCCTCGCCGTCCCTGTCATCAGCGTGCCGGAGCAAAAGCTGCTAGTGTTTCTCGCTGCCAGAAGAAGCCCCATCCTTAGCTAGCCATTACCATGTACTATTGTTGTCCACCGTCACGACACATTGTGGTGCTCACCGTCGAGACACGGACAATCCTCTCTCCCGCATGCGACACCACTCTCCATCAAGATTGATACGGTATCCGTATGTTTTTTCAGTAACTTACTCAAGCCTAAACTTTCATAGGCATACTCTTCTGAGTCCCCCAAGGTCTCTAGCCAACAATAAATCGATGCTTCAAGTTCGGTGACCAATGCAAATCTTATCAGCCGAGACACAATCAGTTCTTGAATCGAAACCCCGACGAATTCTAGGGCTACCAATGCATGGGGAATGCCTATGGGGTAGTCCCACGACCACATGAGACATAGCTAAGGGCATCTCCAATGGTTGTAAGATAGTTGTTGGTAAACTTTGCCACCTAGGATATATGATGATGTGGCAGTAAATAAATGAGAAGAGAAAGGAAAGTTGTATGTAGATTAACCAACAGCTCTTGCACAAGCTCCAAGGTTACATAGAGAGCAATTGCATTTATTCCCTCATCTCGTATTGGATAATTTAGTTGCAACCATTGGAGTAGTTGTATGATCCCTTATTGGTTGATGACATAGATAATTTTACCAATAAAACTACATACAAACTATTGAAGATGCCCTAAAGGCCCAGGTCCCTAAATGTTGGAGCCCGTGGGACAACCAAGCAGGGAACCACCTTCGATCGGCGTCAGGCATATATCTCCACCAGCCGGAAGCTGTTAGGATTGGTGAAGACATGTGAAGTTAATGATCTCTACCTCGTATGAAAGGTAGGTGTTATTTAATAGTGCAATACATAATTAACTGCGACCTTTACCATATTGTTAGGTTGGTCATAGTGGGAGTAATTTAGATGGTATCATGTACTTGGGGCTAACAAACATGCTGATGTGGCAGACAATTAAAAAAAGAGGGGGTTAGAGTAATATAGGTAGATACCGTAACATGTTAAATGCTATCCTACTATGTGTCATGCATGTTAATAATTAAGGTCATCTATGATACTAGTTTATGATACTATGCATTATGAAGATAGTATCATACAATGATATCATATGCATGATATTACTATATGATACTCCTTACTATGACCAGCCTTATGGCCATGAAGCACTGTTTTGTGCATGGTCGTTATTGTTATATTAGCATCAATACGAGACCGTGGGAGGAGAGCACCCAACTGAGGTTCAACTCTTGTGTAACCTTGCGTGCAAAGCAGAAACACCATACACTGATACACATGAGTAGGGTGATACCTCCTCCGGCCAGGGCCTAGACTTGTATAATTTTTTCTTCATACTCCTATTGATATCTTTCGATAGACACGACGCTCCTCCATATACACTTTATGTGTATTGTTAATGAAATAACCACGACATGAGTAATACAATATTTCAGTACGACATCATTAATGTGTGTCTCTGACGCATATAGTTGGAATATCTATTTGTGATTCCTTGAACAATGATGTTACAAAGTGTACAATATATAGACTTGGCTACCCCTATTTGTGTGGCACGTTGGCCATTTCTCCTAGTGATCCTATAATGAAGGAGAGGTTACAACAACCAAGACTAAGTGTTACATGTACGTGCTAACACCCCCCCCTCAGCCGGAACATCATGGGGAAGGACGTTCAGGCTGTCCCGAAACTCATGGAACACTTGAGACGGTAGGAATTTGGTGAACAAGTCGGCAAACTGAGAGCTCGATGGAACGTGAAGCACCCGTGCCTCACCAAGAGCAACTCTGTCGCGGACGAAGTCCAGGTCAATCTCGATGTGCTTCGTCCGTTGATGTTGTACGGGGTTGGAAGCCAGATAGGTAGCGCTGACATTGTCACAATACACGACGGTTGCACGAGCTGGACGACAACATAGTTCGTGGAGCAACTGCCGTAACCAATAGGACTTAGCCACGCAGTTCGCGACACCACGATACTCGGCCTCCGCACTGGATCTGGACACCGTCGGCTGCCGTTTTCAATACCAGGAGACAATGTTATCACCAAGGAACACGCAGAAACCCGATGTAGACTTGCGGGTGTCAGGGCAGCCCGCCCAGTCAGCATCCGTATACGCAATGAGGTCCGTAGAGGATGACTTGTAGAGCTGAATCCCGTAGTGTGAGGTACCCTGGAGGTAACGCAGAATCCGCTTGACGAGACGCATGTGGGTATCACGTGGGGAGTGCATGAAGAGACATATTTGTTGGACCGCA